>NW_021703775.1:46100377-46445613 GCF_005190385.1 Monodon monoceros
AACTCTAGACAGGCATATCAAGAATTAATGAACTTGAAGATAAAGCAATAGAAATTATCCAATATAAAAAAGGAAAGACTAAGATCTATATCTAGAGTTACTATTATGTTATATACCTAATAGCATATAATATGTAATACTTACATAAAATATAATATATAGACTAAGATCTGTATCTATAGTTACTATTGTGTTATATACCTACATATTATAATATATAATAACATATGATTATATGTTATATTATTATGCATATATTAGAGAAAGAAAGAGATTGAGAGAAGCACCTCAGGGACCTGTGGGACAATATGAAATAGTCTACAGCATGTAATTGGAGTTCCAGAAGAAAAAGTGAGAAGGGGGCAGAAAAAATTGTTTGAAGAAATAATGGCCAAAACTTCTCACATTTCATGAAAGACATAAATTTATGGATTAAAGAAGGTCATCAAAAGTCAAACTAGGTCAATATGAAGACGAAAATTTCTAGACTTATCACAGTCAAACTGCTGAAAATGAAAGATTAATAAAAAAATTCTTGAAAGCATTCTCACAAAAAAATGGTGTATTATATACAAGAAAATAAAAATTATAATTACTACAGACTTCTTGTCAAAACTATGGCATCCATAAGACAGTGGAACACCATTTTTTTAATGTGACAAAAGAATTTTTTTTTTTTAATTGCCAGTGCTGACTTCTGTGTTTGGTGAAAATATCCTTCAATAATTAAATCTAAATGAAATAAAATACTACTTCATGGAACAGGCAGTAAAAATAAGGAGCTTGTAATCCCAGAGAGATATTGCTTAGCAGCTAAATAACTAAACCTAATAAATACTATTGTTATCTTGTGGTGAAATAGAGAACTATTGTCTAATATTGAAAAGTGTTTGTGCAAATGTGATATTTTTCAATCCAACATAAATTTCCATTTAGATGAGTTAAAAGTTAAAATATCATTTTTAAGTAATTGATATTCCATAAAGAAGATTTTTTGCATTTTTATAAAATGAGTAACGTGAAACAAAAGAATAGTAAAATATGCAGGAATAAGTGGTTTAATATTCTAACTAGTTTTATCCATTTCTTCAGCTATGTTCATTGGCTTGTGTTGTATATGTAAATTTACTTCCTCAACTTTTCGTTTCTTGAGAATAACTGTAGTGAGATAACTTAAAGAGCAGGCTCTCAAGACAGAATGCTTGAGTCAAATCCTCAATTTGTAACTTCCTAATAGTACTTCTTGCATAATTTTCTTAATATGAATGTCTCAGTTTCCTCATTTAAAAAATAGGTGTAATAACATTATCTGCCTTTTAGGGGTGTTGTGAGTGCTTAATACAAAATATGTAAATATGTCAAGCATTTACCATAGTGCTTGACAAATATTAAGATTTTAATAAATGTTAACAGTAGTAGTGGGAGTAGGAGAGGTGATAATAGTAGACTATACCACTATAGCAGTAGAATTATTTAAGAGTTCATTCCTACCCTTGCACAAACAACAAGAATGCAGGTTCTGTTGGTTTTTCTTTTCTTGAATTTAAAAAATATTTTTCCTAAAAATTACAGGCTATGTATGTACAGGCTACATATATGAATGTTGGTCAAACTTGAGATTTTCTAGGGATGCTTTGTATATTTCTGTCTTACTGGATTCCTATTTTTGTCCTAAGTTTTTAAAATGCAATAGAATAGGATTTAGAGTATGCAGAATCAATTTTACTTTTATTTTGTTTTATTTTTTTAAAGGGTATTTTCCTAAAATATTTTTTAACTCTAAAGTCCCTTTGTACATTTGTGGAAATATTTTAGTGGCAGATGTGTGACATACACACAGAAATTGGATACAGGCTTCAGCACCATGCTAAGAGAAAGAGTAGTCATTCCTTTCTTATAATAACTGGCAGCAGGTTTTATGCTGAAAAAAATTAAAGGAAGCAAGATGTAGTACATGTATCTTAAAATTTTGTTTATCATTACCTTGGTGTTGGAAATTATAACAGAAACAGGCTCTCATCTATTTATGAATTTTTTCTCTCTATGAAATGGAAAGCAAGCCAAATTAATAGTGGTTTGACTCTGATATCATGACTCAAAAGATAATTTTTTACTAGCCAACACAATCCAGCCAGCCAGCCATTCTGTCTTATTAAATATCTTCCCTACATTAGTAAAGTATTTTAGTCCCCATTAATTAAACCTCACTTTCCTCTGGAAATAAGCCAATGAGAATCAAGAATCATGCCCTCATCCATACACATGCACATGTGTGTACACACACACAGTCTTGGCTTTGAACACTGGACATAGACCAGAGCTATTTCAGCTGACATTTTACCTATTTCATCACGAAGCATTCTGAGACTTAATCACAGTCCTCTGACCCCCTCCAATGAAGTAAAATGACGACCAGTAAAGCCAAGGCATTGCTCACAAGAAAGTGTTGTCAACATGACCATTTAAGAAAAAGTAGAGTTAGGCCCTTGAGAGTTTTCTGTCTCTGGACCAAGTGTGAAGGAATAGCAGCAAAAAGATACAGGAGATAGATATTTGTTACTTTTTCCTCCCATTTTTGTCCACCCATTCAATAAGCTCTTATTTCTTCTTTAGGTGCCTTGTATTTCTGAGGTAAATGTACAGAAGCAGTTGTGAAAAATAACTTTTATAACAATTTGGTTAAGAAAAATATTATTTTCTTAAAGTGAATTGTAGCTTATTGTGAATGCAGATTAAATAGCCTTCTTGAGGTTATGCTAATGTGTGTCCGTCACCATCTGCAAACACCGGTAAAAGAGCTGATAATAACAAGCAATATCTCAGGAGGACATACAATGAGAAACAGTATAGTCATATATTAAAAAATAGAGAAATCTAAGCATGCATGGTCTTGTATCTGCTTCTTGCCCAACACATGCTCATCTCATGCCACTCCCTCCTGCTGTCCTCTCCCCACCCTCATAGCCCTCCTCTTCTTCAACACTTTAACTCACCAACCTCGTGGTCTTCTTTCATTTCTAGAATGCACAAAACTCATTCCTGCAAAGGGTCTTCAAACTTGTATCTTATCTCACTATATTGCTATTAAGTCTAATAGCAACTAACTTTATATAATCAATTCCATAATCTACTTTTAATCATTTTCTATTAATTCTTCTTCTTTATCACAGAATCTTAGGAAGAAGCCCTCTAGTCAGTTTTATATATTACTAACCATACCTCAAATACTTCAAATTATCTAGACTAGTTTTATCAGGTAAAAAATATTCCTTTTAGTATTATTTTTAGCCAGGTTTATTTCTGTATGGACATTTTACAAGCATATATGCTCCATACTTGCCTGGTCACTGCCATTGGGTCTTTAAAGAAATACGTAGGATCAATGTTAGACCATAAAAGCAAAAGATAAAAGAAATGAAAATTATTAAATTAATGATTTCATGATATGTCCAGAAAAGATGGAGACTTGATCTTTATGAAAGCCTGAAAAGAGGTGACAACTAGAATATGTTTTTGAGTTAGAACTGAGTAATCAAAAGGAAATTTTTAAAAATCAAGAAATAGGAATACATTCTAAGAATCGTGAAAGCCTCACCAAATGTCAAGGAAAAATTGGACCTTCCTGTCTACCATTGAGCTGGCAGCACATGCCTTTGTGGTGTTCATACCTCCTCACCACAGTACCACGTAGACTCTGCAATAAATAGTGTTTAGCTTAGCAGTCTATCATTTTCCCTATTCAAGTCTCCATTTAAAAAGGTAAAATTTTGCCCCTGGCTTGCTGGACTATTGCCCTACATAAAGATAATTAGATTCCAACAGAACAGAAGCTAATTTATGGGTTTAATGTAGTGCTGCTTTTAGATAGCAATAAAATCCTTTTCTAAAACACGAAGTGCACATCAGTATTAACATAAATCAAGCAGTTTCCAGCCTCACATCTGATGGGTGTTATTTTTTATTTAAATCCCTAGAGAGTGTACAATGTCTATGACTACCAAATAATTCCCTGTTATATATTCAGATGATACTAGTTTACACTTGAGTTGGAATCCAGAGGGTTTCAGGAATTAGAAAATATGAACTGACTTGATTGATTTAGTCTGAGCTTTGCAATTTAAGTCTTAACAGAAAGAAGACTGTTGAATCACTGGATTGCCAGAGTTAAATTTGCTCTATTAACTATAGACTTCATTTAAGTAACCTTGATTTGCTTTCTTTCACTACCTATTAGTTTGTATTTCCTGAATTGCTTATAAATAGAATCATGAAGTATGCACATTTTTAGCCATGCAACTTGCATAGATCATAATTATTTTGTATATATTAATAGTTTATTCTTTTTTATTTCTGAGTAGATTTCCATTACTTGGATGGATCACAGTTTCTTTATCTGTTCATCTGTTAATAGACATTTGGGTTCTTTCCAGTTTTTGGCTGTCACAAAAAAACTATGCACATTTCTGTACAAGTCTTTGTATGTACAATGATTTCATTTCTCTTGGGAAAATACTCCAAAGTAGAAGGACTAGATCACATGGTAGATTACGTTTAAATTTTTAAGACACTGCCAAGATGATTTCCAAATTAGTTATACCATTATACATTCCCACCAGAAGGGCTTGAGAGTTCCATCTTTTCCATATTCTTGTTAACACTTGGTATTTAGACTTTTAAAATTTTAGTCATTCTAATTGGTTTGTGATCATATCTAATTTTGGTTTTAATTTGTGTTCCCCTAATGAGTAATGGACCTGAGTCCATCTTTTCATGAGCTCACTTGATATCCCAGTATTTTCTTTGTTAAATTTCCTGTTAAATCTTTTGCCCATTTTTAATATTTTTATTGTTGTCTTTTGAGAGTTCTATATATGAATCGTTTATCAGATATATGATTTGCAAGTATTTTCTCGCTGCCCCTTCATCTTCTTAAGTGTCTTTTTATAGAGCAGGAGATTTTAATTTTGATGAAGTCCAATTCATCTTTTTTCTTTTATGATTATGCTTTCGGTTTTTTATATAAGAAATCCTTGCCTATTCCAAGGTGACAAAGGTTGTCCAATATGTTTTGTTTTGTTTTCCAGAAGTTTTATATTTTAAGATCTTTGATCCATTATGATTTAATTTTTGTATGCTATGATATATGGATGAAAGATTTTTCTTGCATATGAATGTCCAGTTTTCCCAGAATTGTTCAAAAGTATATAATTTCTTCACTGATTTGTCTTTGCATCTTTGCCAAAACTGTTTTTTTATAAATATGTGAGTCTGTTTCTGGACTCTATTCTGTTTTATCCATCTATTTGTCTTCCTTGACCTCAATTCCATACCGTTTCAATTATTGGAGGTTTATAATAAGTTTTGATATCAACAGTGTTAGTCCTCCAACTTTATTGTTTTTTTAAATTGTTTTGGATATTCTGGATCTTTTGCACTTCTATAGGAATTTTAGAATCAGTTGATCAGTTTCTTTTTTTTTTAAAAAGCCTACTGGGATTTAGTTGTGATTTTTTGCAATCTATAAATCAGTTAGGGGAGAACTAACAGCTTAACAGGATAGTACTGAGTCTTCTAATGTATGAGTGCAATGTAACCCTTGTAACTTGTTTTTTTAGGTTTTTTTCCAGAGATCTTTCTATTACTCATTTATAATTTAAATCCACTGTGATCAGAGAATACACTTTGTATAACTTAAACCCCTTTAAATATTTATTGAGACTTGTACTATGGCTCCAAATATGGTCTATTTTGTTAAGGTTTCTGTGTCCACTTGAAAATAATGTGTATTCTGTCATTCTTGGGGGAAATGTTCTATGAATATAAATTAGGTCAAATTGCATGATGATGGTGTTCACATTTTCTTAATGCTTACTACTGTTCTGTTTATTGTTCGATCACTTATTGAAAGAGGAGTATTTAAATCTTTCACTGTAATTGTGGATTTGTTTATTTCTCCTAAGAGTTTTATTTTTAGTTCATGAATTTTGAAACTCTGTTATTAGGTACATTATTAGGTACATAAACATTTAGGGATTTTTGTACTCAATAACTTGACCCTTTTATCATTATGAAATGATCTTATTTAATCCCCATTAATATCCCTTACTCTAAAATGTATTTTTTTCTCATATTATTGTAGCACTCTTTCTTTTCATTGATGTTAGCATGGACTATCTTTTTCCATCCTTTTCCTTTTAGTAGATTTGCACACTTGTGTTTAAAGTACATTTCTTATAGTCAACTTAGAATTGAGTCTTTTTAAAATCAAGTGTAAGAATCTTTATCTTTCAGTCCAAATATGTGTCTTTTACTCCAAACATTTAATTTATTTATTGATATAGTTAGGTTTAAACTGTCTTCTTGTATTTGTTTTCTATTTGTCTCATCTGTTAATTTTTCACTTTTTCTTCATTATCTGTATTCTTTGGAATGAACTGAATATATTTTATGATTCTGTGTTATCTCCTTGAATATCTGATTTTCTATAAATCATTGTTATTTATGTAGCTTCTTTAACATGTGTTAAAAATCTCATACCACATTTTTAAATTGTATATTGTCCTTGGAGGCATTAAGCTGGCACAATCATAGAACTTAAGTCATTTTTTCCTGTCTCTCAGCAACCACTGTCCTTCATTGCCTGATACGCCTTTTCTTACAAACCACTGGTTAATAATTTTTGACAAATATTTATTTGTTTCAGGTGGGAGGGAAATTCTGTTCTTTGTTACTCTGTATAAGCCAGAAATTGAGTAGCTGGGGTGACTTTGATCAGCCACAGATGTTTTAGAACCATTATACTTCAGAGCCATTATGTTTCTCTGTTTAATTCCCCTATTGAACTTCATTTTATCTCCTGATACTATACCCTAGGGCTTAATCTGTCTCCTATGAACTAGTTCTTCAATTTTATATGTATTTTAGTTTCAGCCTTTTGGATTTTCTACATGTATCACTTGTATTATTGCGTAAATTGGTCCTAGTTTGAAAGTATTTAAGGTAATCATTTGCAATATATCTCACTTTATAATAGATTATGGATATATTTCTACTTTTAAAGATGTGTGTTTCAGCCATTATCTGTCTGATATGGTGCCAATTTTTATTGGTATACATTGTGTAAACAATCTTCATAATAATTCTTTTTTTTTAATTTGTATTTTATATTGAAGTATAGTTGATTTACAATGTTGTGTTAGTTTTAGGTGTACAGGGAAGTGATTCAGTTATACATATACATATATCTATTCTTTTTCAGATCCTTTTCCCATATAGGTTATTACAGAGTATTCAGTAGAATTCCCTGTGTTATACAGTAGGTCCTTGTAGATTATCTATTTTATATATAGTAGTGTGTATATCCTAATCCCAACCTCCTAATTTATCCCTCCCCCATCTCTCTTTCCCCTTTGGTAACCATAAATTGGTTTCCTATGTCAATGAGTCTGTTTCTGTTCATTTCATTTGTATCTTTTTTTTAAATTTCACATATGTGATATCATATGATATTTCTCTTTGTCTGACTTACTTCACTTAGTATGATAATCTCTAGGCCCACCGATGTTGCTGCAAATGGCATTATTTCATTCTTTTTTATGGCTAATATTCTATTGTATATATGTAACACATCTGCATCCATTCCTCTGTCGATGGACATTTAGGTTGCTTCCATGTCTTGGGTATTGTAAATAGTGATGCAATGAACATTGGGGTGCATGTATCTTTTCTAATTACAGTTTTCTCCTGATATATGCCCAGGAGTGAGATTGCAGGATCATGTGTAGCTCTATTTTTAGTTTTTTAAGGAACTTGCATACTGTTCTCCATAGAGGCTGTATCAATTTATATTCTCACCAACAGTGTAGGAGAGTTCCCTTTTCTCTGCCCCCTCTCCAGCATGTATTGTTTTTAGACTTTTTGATGATGGCCATTCTGACTGTTGTGAGATGATATCTCGTTGTTTTGATTTGCAGTCTCTAATAATTAGTGATCTTGAGCATCTTTTCATGTGCCTTTTAGCCACCCATATGTCTTCTATGGAGAAATGTCTATTTAGATCTCCTGCACACTTTTTGATTGGGTGTTTGTTTTGTTGACGTAGAACCACATGATCTGTTTATATCTTTTGGAGATTAATTCCTTGTCAGTTGTATCATTTGCAAATACTTTCTCCCATTCTGTGGGTTGTCTTTTCATTTTACTGATGGTTTCCTTTGCTGTAAAAAAGCATTTAAGTTTAATTAGGTCCCATTTGTTTGTTTTTGTTTTTATTTTCATTATTCTAGGAGGTGGATCCAAAAAAATATTGCTGCAATTTTTGTCAAAAGAGTATTTCACCTATGTTTTCCTCTAGGAGTTTTATAGTATCCGGTCTTACATTTAGCTCTTTAATCCATTTTGAGTTTATTCATAATAATTCTTAAGGTAATTATTCTGTATTCCTTTTAGAAACATACTTTATTTAGTGACTCATGTAATAGATAACCTAAATGTACATTATTAGGAGAAAGGTTAAACAAATTATAGTTTAGCCATATAATAAAAGTATGCAGCAGTTGGTATTGGTGACAAAGATTTAGTTTTACTGACAAGGAAATTTTTTTCTTATATTTAATTAAAACAATTTGGAGAACAGCGGTTTTTTAATGCAGATTTAAAGTAAACAGTATATTAGTTTGATTTGTCTTGTTATCTTAGGGAAATAGATGAAAATATTTATAATAGTTTTGAAATGCTGTAACTGTGTGTGTACGTATATACAGAGAAGTACTTGAAATATATGGGATATGCATCAAAATTTTATTCCCTAGTCTCCTGTGTGTTGTTTGACTTTTTTTTTTTTTGTCCATGTGTTTATATGTGTGCATGTATATGTTTGGCAAGGTATGTTTATGCACCTGTAAATTAGATCAAGAGGGATAAAACAAAACATTGACGCCATTTCCATTATGTAATTAAAAATAAAAACATTGGGTCTAATGGAAATATGTTTTAGATAAAACACATTCAAGCTTATACTTTAATGCAGATTTAAATTTATCATTTCATTCAGCCTTAGGAATAATGACTAAAATAAAATTTAAAACCTAAGAGAAATTTTGATTCAGAGTTGAACTGTTCTTCCTACTATTATCTCTTCTAGGCAGACAAATTTTATCTTTAATATTATAAACCTCAGAGTTTCAGATTGTACAGGTTAATTTTCAATAGCATGGCTGAATATTTTGGGGCTCATCCAAGCTGAGCCTTTGGAGACTTGAGCACTGTTGTGTGTTGACCTTGTGGCTTGATTTTCTTCCTTCTTCTCAGCAGCATTCAAAGCTAGACTATGCAGGCAGAATACCAAGTAAGAGCCTCTAGCCAAGTTTTTACGTTCCTACATTGCACTTTGTATGCTTACTTTGTTTTTAAATAGTATCAGTTTTATTATAAATGTCACAGAAATGCAAGGAATAAGTTTGGAAAATATATTTAGATAATACAGAAAATTATAAAGAAAATAAAAATTATCCATAACCTTGACACCAGATATAACTGTAAATTTTTTTAACATCTTTTTTGGAGTATAATTGCTTTACAATGTTGTGTTAGTTTCTGCTTTATAACAAAGTGAATCAGCTATATGTATACATATATCCCCATATCCCCTCCCTGTTGCACCTCCCTCCCACCCTCCCTATCCCACCCCTCTATGTGGTCGCAAAGCACTGAGCTGATCTCCCTGTGCTATGCAGCTCCTTCCCATTAGCTATCTATTTCACATTTGGTAGTGTATATATGTCACTGCTACTCTCTCACTTCGTCCCAGCTTACCCTTCTCCCTCCCCATGCATTCAAGTCCATTCTCTACATCTGCATCTTTATTCCTGTCCTGCCCCTAGGTTCATCAGCACCATTTTATTTTTTAGATTCCATATATATGTGTTAGCATGCAGTATTTGTTTTTCTCTTTCTGACTTACTTCACTCTGTATGACAGATTCTAGGTCCATCCACCTCACTACAAATAACTCAATTTCGTTTCTTTTTATGGCTGAGTACTACTCCATTGTATGTATGTGCCACATCTTCTTTATCCATTCATCTGTTGATGGACATTTAGGTTGCTTCCATGTCCTGGCTATTGTAAATAGTGCTGCAATGAACATTATGGTACATGACTCTTTGAATTATGGTTTTCTCAGGGTATATGCCCAGTAGTGGAATTGCTGGGTCATGTGGTAGTTCTATTTTTACTTTTTTAAGGAACCTTCATACTGTTCTCCATAGTGGCTGTATCAATTTACATTCCCACCAACAGTGCAAGAGGGTTCCCTTTTTTCCACATCCTCTCCAGCATTTACGGTTTGTAGACTTTTTGATGATGGCCATTCTGACTGGTGTGAGGTGATACCTCATTGTGGTTTTGATTTGCATTTCTCTAATGATTAGTGGTGCTGAGCATCCTTTCATGTGTTTGTTGGCAATCTGTATGTCTTCTTTGGAGAAATGTCTATTTAAGTGTTCCGCCCATTATTGGATTGGGTTGTTTGTTTTTTTGATATTGAGCTGCATGAGCTGCTTGTATATGTTAGCCACAGCAATCAGAGAAGAGAAAGAAATAAAAGGAATCCAAATCAGAAAAGAAGAAGTAAAACTATCACTGTATGCAGATGACATGATACTATACATAGAGAATCCTAAAGATGCTACCAGAAAACTACTAGAGCTAATCAATGAATTTGGTAAAGTAGCAGGATACAACATTAATGCACAGAAATCTCTTGCATTCCTATACACTAATGAAAAATCTGAAAGAGAAATTAAGGAAACACTCCCATTTACCATTGCAGCAAAAATAATAAAATACCTAGGAATAAACCTACCTAAGGAGGCAAAAGGCCTGTAAGCAGAAAACTATAAGACACTGATGAAAGAAATTAGAGATACAAATAGATGGAGAGCTATACCATGTTCTTGGATTGGAAGAATCAACATTGTGAAAATGACTATACTACTCAAAGCAATCTACAGAATCAGTGCAACCCCTATCAAACTACTAATGACATTTTTCACAGAACTAGAACAAAAAATTTCACAATTTGTATGGAAACACAAAAGACCCCAAATAGCCAAAACAATCTTGAGAAAGAAAAGTGGAGCTGGAGGAATCAGGCTCCCTGACTTCAGACTATACTACAAAGCTACGGTAATCAAGACAGTATGGTACTGGCACAAAACCAGAAATATAGATCAATGGAACAGGATAGAAAGCCCAGAGATAACCCCATGCACATATGGTAACCTTATCTTTGATAAAGGAGGCAAGAATATACAATGGAGGAAAGCCTCTTCAATAAGTGGTGCTGGGAAACCTGGACAGCTACATATAAATGAATGAAATTAGAACACTTCCTAACACCATACACAAAAATAAACTCAGAATGGATTAAAGACCTAAATGTAAGGCCAGATACTATAAAACTCTTAGAGGAAAACATAGGCAGAACACTCTATGACATAAATCACAGCAAGATCCTTTTTGACCCACCTCCTAGAGAAAGGGAAATAAAAACAAAAATAAACAAATGGGACCTAATGAAACAAATGCTTTTGCACAGCAAAGGAAACCATAAACAAGATGAAAAGACAACCCTCAGAATGGGAGAAATATTTGCAAATGAAGCAACTGACAAAGGATTGATCTCCAAAATAACTGTAAATATTTTTATTTATTTCCCTCAGGTAGCAAAACTTAAATTTTATTTTTGCTTTTAATCTGCTTTGTTTATTTACTATCTTGTGATATATTTAACCATTCCACTAAATAAGTATAAAAACCATAGTTTTTAATAACTACTAGTATACCATTTAATTAATCAATTTTCTCTTGTTAGAAAATTACATTGTTGACATAATTCTATTGTTACAAATAACATTATGTGAAGAATAATTTGTATGTGAATCTTTCAGGAGTTTTATGGGTTTTTTGATTATTTTTAAGTTCAAATATTTAGAACTAGGATTTCTGGGCCAAATTGTATGAATATTTTAATATAGCCTTTAAAATATTCATTAAATTATTGTTATTATTGTTATTGTACAAAATTACAATAACAGGGCTTCCCTGGTGGCACAGTGGTTGAGAGTCTGCCTACCAATGCAGGGGATACGGGTCTGTGCCCCAATCCGGGAAGATCCCACATGCCATGGAGCGGCTGGGCCCATGAGCCGTGGCCGCTGGACCTGCGCGTCCGGAGCCTGTGCTCTGCAACGGGAGAGGCCACGACGTGAGAGGCCCGCGTACCACCAAAAAAAAAAAATTACAATAACAATTTACCTGTCTACGAAATTACCTTTTCTGCTTTACACCGTTTAATACTTTTTCTTGGAAATGTCCAGAGAGTACTTTGAGGTGGTTGTGTGTGTGTGTGTGTGTGTGTGTGTGTGTGTTTGTAGGAATGTCATGGCATTTTCCCATCTTTTGCCTTACTTGAAGCCTTGACACACCGAGAATATAATAATCAATACAGTGTATCAATACAACCATGATAATCCAAAAGAAATTTCAAAAATCTCCTCATTCATTTCCCTCTACTTTACTGAATATAAGATCACCTTATATTGTAGTAGTTCTGCTTATATCTTACCTCCCCAGTAAATAGTAATCAATGAAACCTATCTGTAATCGGTTACATATTCTCTAGATATTAAGTATGTTTTAAGCTGGGAACCACAAGGTCCACATGCCACAGTAACATCCACTGTTACTTGGGTAAACCCATCTTCTAATTGAACCTGCCCATGCTTATTTCCATTTATGATGCCTATTCCAATTAGCTATCAGGCTGTACTTTTCAAGAATCAGTTGATCTGTACTTTTTTAATCTTCTTTCAGGGAAGGGCAACCAAGCTTTGAAAATCTCTATATATACTTTTTTCCCCATCTTATAACAAGGAAAATATCATCAAGAAAGGGAGAAAAGGAAATATAAATCACTGCTTGATTTTTAGCATGATGGCAAATTTGTATCCTATTCTTTCTATACCAATCTAGTAAATGTATTGATATCAAGAATCATTCTCAGGTTTCTAAGAAATTTACACTTCTTGACTTTCTCATAAATGAACTTAGTTTCCAATTAAGCATCATTCTGTAGAGTGATAGGAGTTGATCAAGTTAGGATTTCCCTTTATTTTTCTGATGATCGTATCTAACTTTGGGAGCTAATATGGTTTCAAAAAAATTAATGTAGAGAGGAGAAAAGACAGTGATGTTTGGTCCTCAGTGTTGTCAGCTTTTTTGATAGAGATAGCTGTGATATCTGCATTTACATCTGGAGTTCACTTATTAGTCAAGAGTGGCCACTCTTCTCCTGACCACAAGAACTCTTAGGTTTCTTCATGTCCTGGACCATATCAGTGCCAGTCGGGACAACACTGAAGAGCTCTCACATCTCCTGAGCCACACTAAAGTGTTGTCTCAGGTCCTTTTGTCTAGGCATCCATACCATTTACACATTTCATCTGTTCTTGCCCATGAAGGGAGCCTGAGGTCTTGTCACTACCCTGGGCTTTACAGAGAAATGGAATACAAACTCCTTCTACTCCCAGGTTCCCAAATTTTCCCAGGCATTTCTCTTGCTTTCTCACTTCCAGGCCTCAGTCAGAGGAGGAATGGCCATTTCCAATTTTATTCTCTTCCCCTTTTCTGCAGTTTAGGAAAAACTTACTAGTTTCTAGAGCAGCAAAAACTAGCTCTGACATATTTATCAAATCTTTTGTCTTAGATATTTATCAAATATTTTTGTCTAATCCGCAGTTTTTGAAACTCGGAAGTAAATAATTGGATTCTTTTTATCTCTGTGTTTTTGCTTTGTTATCTCTTCTTCTGGAGAATCCTGGCTGTTGACTGAATGATGGTGGAAAGAGGGGCAGAAAGAATTGTTCATAGAAATTCTGAGTAGAAAACAATCACATACAATAAAAAATGAAATTTTTATCACACTACATCTTTCTTGACAACATCCTTTTCAACTCTGTTCCTCCGTGAGTTCAATTCTCAGCATAAAGGATTTGGGCAACATTTCAGTCACCTCATCTCTGAAAAGGAGGTAATCACAGAAATTAAGTGCTAAGATCATGATAAACGTTAAATGAGATAATGCTTGCAAACAGAATTTCAAGTTTGAAGCACAGAAGTAAAGGTATTAATGTTAGCTACTGTTATTAGTTAATATTTTGGAATAAACTAAGCTATTTCCCACCTCAATTCCTTACTCTATGATTCTTCACATACTTAGATCTTTCTAATTGCTTCTAGTTGGATGGATAGATGGATAGATGAATGAATGAATGAAGAATTAATGACTTACCATTTTACATTTTATTAGTATTAATATTAGCAATAAGCTTTACTAATTTAATATCCAGGATTTTTCACAATTTCTTTTTTAAATATTTAAAGATTATACTCATGAATCATTATTATTTACTCACAAATCTGCCATTGACATAGGAGGAAATTGTAATTGAGTCCATTTTGCCTATGGTAAAACTCATTCATCTCCTTTTCCAAAGGACAATTAATGATGAATAGGGAAACATTACATGCAGAAGAGTCTGTTTTAAAAGCCTTTAAGCAGAATTTTTAAATCTGAAAATAATTCTCAGGCAACATTTCAAAGTGAAAACACTAAAACATTCACTTCAACACTGCAGACCTGACTTTTGCAGCCCTTAGACTGATTCAACAACTGATATTTGACCCAGATGTCTTTGTATGACATCTTTGTATGATTTGTCTTTACAAAGCCCGTAAATAAGAATATTCACTATTAAAAAATGAATCATCAAGTAATTATATCTATTTAACTTTTAAAGAAGAATTTGTTGTGGCATTTTGTTTATTTTAATATAGTTTAATATAGTTACTTATTTTCTATATCTGCCTTATTCAAACAATTCTTTTTTTTTTCTTCAAACAATTCTTTAAATCAACTTCTTCAAAATAATATATGAGGATAAATGTGGCATGATTGCAATATCTGGTACAAAATATGGAAAAAGGAAAGGCAAAACATTGTGGTGAAAGAAGCACTAGATTTAAGTACTGATTCTGCTATCAAACAGCTGTTTAAATGTTTGAGAGTCACTCACATTAGGTAACTGAACCTCTGTTTCGATATACTTTAAAGGGCTGTTCTAGTTAGTATAATCTTAGATGCAACTAATAGAAAAGATCACTGAAATTAAGCAGTGTAGAAAGTTTAGTTGTTCATATACCTGTAAATTTCAGCCTTAGCATATAGCTTCAGATGAGGCTTTTTAAATAGTTAAACAATGGCATGAAACAATGGTTTTCTTATCTTTTTTATGGAAGTAAGGGTAAGACAGTGGTACTTGTAGTTCCATTGAGGTGGTTTCATTGGATTAGGTGTCCTCATAGACTCACAGTGGCAAAAGCAATTTTAGACACTCATTTTCTCACACTACATTTTTTAGAATGGAAATTTTTTCTTTGGAGTGTAGACAGTTTCTTTGGACTCAGACAATGATTCTAATCATATTTTTGTAGTTACTTGTTTGCCTACCTGTGGTGGATTAAAGATGGCCACAAGGGCTTCCCTGGTGGCACAGTGGTTGAGAGTCTGCCTGCCGATGCAGGGGATACGGGTTCGTGCCCTGATCTGGGAAGTTCCCACATGCCGCGGAGCGGCTGGTCCCGTGAGCCATGGCCGCTGAGCCTGCGCGTCCGGAGCCTGTGCTCCGCAACGGGAGAGGCCACAACAGAGGCCCGCGTACCGCAAAAAAAAAAAAGATGGCCACAAGCACTTTGACATTGCTTGCACTGAAAAATGGGATTTATATCCTTGTCCCTTAAATCACAAGTGGAAACTCTGTGACTTCTTTGACCAGTAGAATTGTACAACTGATACTGAGCCAATTTCTGATCCCAGTCAAGAAGATACTGGCTGTTTCTACTTCTTACCACTTGTAATACTCACTCTTAGACCTAGCTGCCAAACTATAAGTAAGCCCAATTAGCAAAAGGCCCACATGAAGAGGACCTGAGGGCTGCTGACAGCCTTGACTGAGCTACCAGCCAACCCCCACTAACAGCTTTGCCATGAAATGGGGAAATTATTTTGGAAGTGGATCCTTCAGCCCTACTTGAAATGCCCCAGCTACTGCTGTGTGGAACAATGAAAGCCATCTGTTATGAACTTTACCTATATTGCATATCTGTGAGGAGAATAATTATTGCTGTTGCTCTAAACACCGCTAGGTTTCGCAGTTGCTTGTTTTACAACAACAATTCACCAAAACACCACTGTGTCAATAGCTCAAGCTTCAATATTTATTTTTTTCCTGATTGTATATGCTTCCTCCTGATGTATGCTGTAGTAACTTCCCTGAGTGGTGTTAGAATAGCATTTCAATTGTCAGTTTCAATATTTACCGATATAATGTTTGGTAACATTAACTTGTTTTATTTTCAATGAAAGAAACCAAGAGACAGTTTTATGTTCACTATGTTTGCTTCAAAATGACCTTGTTGTACCATGTCAGGTATCTTGGATCTATTTTTCAAATGTGTAGAATAAAACATACTGAGAATTGAATTTTTTATATGGCATGTAATTCAGGTTGCCTCTAGGGTATGTGGGACCCTTGACAAAACTTTTTGTAGGGATCTTATCTAATTAAACAATTTGAGCACCTAAATTAATGTCTTCAGCACCATACTGTTGACTCAATCTTACATGATTCCATGAAGAGATATTGTGCTGCACAGGGGGGCCTGGCTACATGGCCCTGGGACAACCCCAAAGGCATGAGTCTCAAAACTTCCAACGGTATCTGGCCAACCTCACACATGAGGCAAGGATTGAAGAGCTCTCCAAGGCCCACATGGGCCCAAGCCCAAATCTGGGACATCCTATCCAGATGGCACCAACAGCCTAGCCTATCCCAGACACCAGAGGGGAACTCAGAAAGTTTCAAGGAAGGTATTCTAAAACATGGAGTCCCCAGAGTCAAAGGACCTGAGGCAGAGGCCCCACTTGCCCATGTCTCAGAGCAGAACTGCTTATAATCCATACAGCACACATTCTTCCTTTGAAAGACTGTATGGAAGTATGGGTTCTACTGCTTTCTTGCATTTTATATAGTTTTCTGCTCTATCAAATCATTGAAGAATTAGCTGGTCTTGGTAGTGTCATTTCATGTGAACCCTGATTGATCTGTCATTTTTTTAATATCTTGTTTAAGGGAAATTGTTTTATTCACCTATGTAAAATATGGTCTTTTAAAAGTAACTCAGTTTACCTAAAATAAAATAATACTTATACAAACATATTTAGATAAGACAGAACCACAGGGCTTCCCTGGTGGTGCAGTGGTTAAGAATCCGCCTGCCAATGCAGGGGACATGGGTTCGAGTGCTGGACCAGGAAGATTCCCACATGCCGCGGAGCAGCTAAGCCTGTGCACGACAACTACTGAGCCTGCGCTCTAGAGCCTGTGCTCCGCAGAGAAGCCACCGCAATGAGAAGCCCGCGCACCTCAATGAAGAGTAGCCCCCACTCACCACAACCAGAGAAAAGCCAACATACAGCAATGAAGACCCAACGCAGCCAAAAAAAATAATAAATAAAATAATAAAATAAATTTAAAAAAAAGAAGCAACCACATAAAAGTTCTGAAACCTTATATAATAGTACCTTATTACAGCACATAACAGTAACACTTGTTATTTTACAACAGACCAATATTCCACCCAAGAACATGCAGCAACAGATGTACATTAATCTTGTCTGGCATCAACTGAGCCTGGAACCAAAGAATGGAGCAGTGTCCCTGTTTATGCAGGTTGGAGCACAGATGCATGTTCAAACCTAAGTTTAAAAAATCATTACAGATCCATAAACATCTAATTGTTGACCACTTACAAGCCATTTAAAAGTGTGAGCAGAGACGGCAAAACATGTTTATTTCAAGGATTATATTAACATGAGTAAACCTTCTAGTACAATTAGTGCATTTATATTATTCAAATAGGTTAATATTTGGTAACTGGTGTGTATTGGGGAACATGCTTATTAACATTAAAAATTATTAAAATTTGGGCTTCCCTTGTGGCGCAGTGGTTGAGAGTCCGCCTGCCAATGCAGGGGACGCGGGTTCGTGCCCCGGTCCGGGAAGATCCCACATGCCGTGGAGCGGCTGGGCCCGTGAGCCATGGCCGCTGGGCCTACGCATCCGGAGCCTGTGCTCCGCAACGGGAGAGGCCACAACAGTGAGAGGCCTGCGTACCGCAAAAAAAAAAAAAAGAAAAAAGGTTTTATAAATGATTAAAATTTATATTTTTTAAAAAATTCAAACTGAACAATTGCATATTGTCCTGTGTACCTCTTTACAATTTTCAGAATATACTCTGAATTCTTCTGCAAAAAATAATATCGGATACTATCAGGCTCTAAAAAGACTATTAATCCCTTTGATATGTTGAAGGGCACTAGCATGAAAAACCCTCTTGATTGTCCTCATCTTTCCACTTGCAGTTCATGCAGAGGGAGCACTGATATCTCCACAAAATATCATTCAGAGAGAAAATTCTGCAAACCATAAAAATAGTCTAATGTCAGGAGTTCTAATTTCTAAGTTTCATTACAAATATTGATGAAAATGATTCAATTCTGGAAATACTTGTGCCTGAGCAAGATGTTGAATTCGATAGCATTCTGGTTGCGATTTACAGCAGTTAATAGGAATTATCCTATTTAGATGTTTAAGAGCCTTTTCTCATATCCTTCATCAGGTTCAATCATAAATGGCTTAATCATTCAGAAGACATTACTGAATTAGATTGCATTAACTGCATAATAACAGAAAAAAAAGGGGGGGCAATATGGAAACAAACTGAAATGCTGTTAGGAAGGAACTAAGTTCGTTCCCTTTAATTCCTTTGTTGATTTGTTGAAATTGTTGATGTGACCTCAATCAGAATTTTTGTTCTGTTTTGTTTACCAGTTTTTCTTCACTTTACGAAACATACATTTATATTTTTGAAAGAGAAATATAAGGGTTATACATATGTTAGGACAGGGATTCCAGACAACTATGGGAGTTTAGAACTTAGGTCAGGTTTAAACTTTGATATAAGGGACCAAAAAAACAAATATATGGTTATATAGTAGGCATAGAATTATTTTCTTTGTCTTAATACCAGTCATGAACAGGAAGATGCCATTTTATGGAGAAAGGGAGGAGTAAACCAGTTGATAAACATTAATGAGATAAAAGAAGTGACAATCTGCAAGGATGGTTAAGAGTAGAACCATCATCATTTATTTGAAATACTAGTTTTTGCAGGGAGTAACAGTGGAACAGTGCTAGACTGATGTATTTATGTTTCTAATTTTAAAGCAGAAAAGGAACCTAGAAATCACCTATCAAATGCTCATTCTTTATAAATATGTCTACATTCCTAAAGTGACATATTCAAAATCACTTGGTTTGTTTCCAGCAGGGCCAAACCCATATTCCCAGGTCTTGTGGCTTTTGGTGTAACCGATGTTCTTTGCACCTCTCTTTGTTTCTTCTAAAATGAACACCTTACAGCTGAATCATTCTTTATCTTATTTGAAGTTATTTTAACATCTATTATTTGATGCTCACCGGTAACACCATGACCCTCATTTCCCTCAGCTTATTTCTCTAACATTATCTTGCATTACTCTCCCTCTCCACTCCCTGCTTCATCCAAGCTAAATTCCCTTTGGTTTTTCATACTCACCATATACTTTCTCATCTCTCCTGTCTCCAGAAAAGGCCTTTGTAAATGCTTCTCCTGCTTGGGACACCTCTTTCCTTCCCTTTGCTCCATTACCCTCTTAGATTTTTACTATTCCTTTTGGTATCATAAAATTAAAGGAGTAGGATGCTTCTCAGTTCAAAATGCTTCATATTCTGGGGTTATAAAAATCTGGAGTGTGCTCTGCATCTCTTCACTTGAGACATTTGGTAGTTGTTGTCATAGACTTACTTTTTCTCTTTACCTTTTTCAAAATAATATTAATGGAAAATCCCTCTAAGAAAATTTAGGGCAGAATACAAATCAATAAACAAATAAGATGATTACAGATTGTGATGTGTACCATGAATGTAATAAAGGAGGTGGCAAGCTAGAAGAAACTGGGAAGCCACTTTGTATGCATAGTCAAGGAAGACATTGCTGAGGAGGTAATATTTAAATTGAGATCTAACTTTTGAGGAGGATCCACCTATGGAAAGGGCTAAAGAAAGGACATTCCAGGCAAAGAAGCAATGAATGCATAAGTTCCAAGAAGTGAAAGGAATTGATACAAAGCACAGAAATCCAGTGAGGCTATAGGACAGTGTATGGAAGAGTGTTAGATAGGTTTGGTAAGGTAGCTGGATATCAAATCACATAGATCATTGTAGGAAGGATAAAGAGTTATTTTGTTGTAAGCATCAAAGGATGTCAGCGTCATATTTTAAACTACAGAGGACTATTTGGCTTACATTATTTCCTTATTCCAAAGAATAACTAGATTAGGAGTTTAACAATTAATGGGCTTAGATGGAGACAGAGTAACAGTATAGTACATATTGAGAAATTATCATGGTGACTCAGTCTGAAAAAACAATAAAAGGTAACTACCAAATCTTAAAACTTTGAGATGGGAGAGAATTAGAAAGGGAGGCATCAAGTTGATATATAATGTCATTTTTTACTTTCTGGTAAAAGTTTTATATTTCTTTACATATAAGAGTATATATCCATACATGTATATCTGTGTGTATATAGTAACTGTGCCATTCATATAACTATTTTTCATATAACTTTTTCTATATGAGTAAAGCAATAGAAATATGTCTTTACTTCCTAATTATTATTAACATGAAAAATGACATCAGGCAATTCCAAGTTATAAATTTACACAGCCTATATTCCTTCAACTTATTGATCCAAAGCGTATGGCATGTTAGAAGTATTAGGTGAGAATAATCATTTTGTGTGGCAGAGGAAATCATTTTAGCATAGAAATTGGAGGTGGATAAAACATCCATCTAAATCAGTCATATAAGCATATAGATGGAAGTGTTTAGGAAACTCTGGCAAACATTAAATATTCCTAGTTCTAAGTTTACTTGCATTGCCAGAAACTGGTTTTCTATTCCTAACCCTCTTTTCTGAAACTAAATAGTTTTTTCTATTGTCACTAGCTAATCAGAGTGTAGGAGAGCATAATATAATTGTGGTAATTTCAATCATAGCAGGTAATAGTCATTGAAATGCTCATAAGACCATATGTTGTAAAGAAGACAATCAAACCTAATTGTCTTCACTTTTGACTTTCTCCTTGCATTGTTTATATACTAGTTTGGGAGAACAGTTTGTCAATATAAGACTGTGGAAGAAAAATACACTTTCTGTTTAGAGAAAGATCAGGGTCAGTGGTGTTATATTGTAGAGCAAGCCACAAGTTTTGTTTGTTTTGATATTCACTTCAGTTATTTAGGAAGCAAAGGACACATTGCATCACATTTACAAAGGTCTGTAAGTAAAATAGAAGTTTTGTATAGGTTTTGATATAACCATCAAAAAGGTAAATAAAAGACAACTTTCCATTGCATCATTTTGTTTTGCCTCAAGGTATATCTTCTGTAGGAATCCTTTGCTAATTTAAATCACTTATGGTCAGTTCAAGTCAAATCAACAGCAATCAGTGTAGCACTCTGTTCTGCTTTGTGAATCTATGTATATAAAACTTAGACTACATACTTATAACGAAGGTTATCTCATAACTGTTTGTTTTCCTATGTAATTAGTGTTAGAAAGTTGCAAGTGAACTGAAATACCTTAGCACGTTGTGTGTCACATAATATGCTGTCTACTCCCTCCTTTCATTTACTCATTCCTCTTTCCCTGCATTCTTCTCTCCCTCATTTCCTTCTCCATTCTTCTTTAGTTCCCTTCTTCCCTTTCATCTTAAATCTAAGCTGCTCAAGATCAAGGACTTTTACCCTATGGTACGGCCCACAATGCCTAGTCTAGTGCAAAAGTAGGAATTCAATAACTGCTTGTCCATGGCTTTGGGAAAAAATATTATCTCTGTTAAGCCTAAAACTTTACCTTCCAATTTCCCCACAGAGAGGCACAAAAAAGTGACATTTTCTGAGTCTCTTTCTATATCTATTTAAAGTACTTCAGTCTGTATACTCCTGGATCTCTTCAATCTGAGTCATTCTATCCTATGTCTTTGTTGTACACACCTAACCACTGTTACTCAACTAAGCTTTTCCTTCTCCCTTCCTTTCCCTTTCCCTCTCCCTCCCTCTCTTTCTGTCTTTCTTTTCCTTCCACCTTTTCTCCCTCTTCTTTTAGCTCATAAGCTCCAAAAGCCCTCTTTAAGGGAAAATGAGAGAAAAACACTCTCCATGCTATACTTTTATTCAAACATTCAAATTGTCATAGCAGTATGACAGAGTTTTTAAAACCAGGAGTTGTTTTCTTTTTCACAGCAAGATTTTTCTTCTATTTAAATGTACACACATACTTGGATGGAAAGATCCCATGAAAAATTGTATGCAAGAGTTTAAAAAGCTACATACAAACAAGAGAAACCTTAAAATACTAAAGTTCAAATTTTACTTTAAAAATTTCAAATTCAGCTTCTTGAATTATAACAACTAATAGCCAACATGTTTTCATTCAGTCATTTCTTGATGTCTAGCACTATTTTACATACCAACTGGATTCTGAAAGAAATGGGCTTTGAACGTGATTAGACCTTAGACCCAATTATTTAATTCCCTCAGATAAAAGATGAAAAAATTGATATTCAAGGAATTTATGTGACTTTTATCATTTTATTTTAAGACATAGTGCCATCCTACAAGACTTTCAATATAAAAGGGGGGGCAATAAGATTTTATACATAAAATATATATATATGTATGTATAATAAATGCATAGTATATATGTATATATGTAAACACAAAATGTTCAAATGCCTTCCAGTAAATAATAAAAGCTATTATTCAGTATTTTTAAAAATTGTGCTAAGAACACAACATGAAATATACCCTCTTAACACTTTTTTTTTTTTTTTTTGCCGTACGTGGGCCTCTCACTGTTGTGGCCTCTCCCGCTGCGGAGCACAGGCTCTGGACGCACAGGCCCAGCGGCCATGGCTCACGGGCCCAGCCACTCCGCGGCATGTGGGATCCTCCCAGGCCGGGGCACGAGCCCGTGTCCCCTGCATCTGCAGGCGGACTCTCAACCACTGCGCCACCAGGGAAGCCCTTAACACTTTTTTTAAGTGTACAATACAGTATTTTAACAATAGCCACAATGTTATATTCAATACATTAGAACTTAATCATCTGACATGACTGAAACTTTATACCCCTTGAATAGCAACTCCCCATTGCCTCATCCTTCCTGCTGCCCCTGTAAACCACTATTCTACTCTCTGCTTCTACGTGTTTGACTATTTTAGATAATTCATATAAGTGGAATCATGAGGTATTTGTCCTTCTGTGACTGGCTCATTTCACTTAGCGTGAGAATATAGTCAATAATATTGTAATAAGTCTGTGTGGTGACATATGGTAATTAGAATTGTAGTGGTGATTATTTTGTAATATATAAAAATATTGAATCCCTATGTTGTACACTTAAAACTAATGTGATATTACATGTCAATAATAATTCAATAAAAAATAAGTAAAGACATATTCACTGCTTGACATCTCCAGTTGCATTTACCAATACATTCTTGTTTCTGTTTAAACTATTTCAAGTTGAGTAACTTGTGATTAAAGTTGACAATTTGCTCTTATTTATGCTATATTCCCAACACATAAAACAGTGTATAACACATAGAAGGCTCTAAATAAATGTGTGTTAAATGAATTGCTAAATAATAAGTGCCTGAGAGCATTAGCCTCTCCAGAACCCACCTGTTTGTTTCTTAAACAATTGACAGCTACATCAGGCAGTCATTCTTACCAGTTTAGTTTTAACTGAAGCTGTACTACAGAAAAATTGATTCACTGCTTCTAGCTCTCTGGCTCACCTTTTCTCTAAGTCACAGAAACCTTTTAGGGTCCAAGATGAACTCTGGTAATAAAAATGATAGTTCATTAGCCCACCTTCAGAATAATACAATCATTTCTGAACTTACTCCTTTGTATATTGATTACCTACTGCATATAGGCATTATACTATAGGTTCCCTTAAAACCACCTCTTTGATTTCTGCTTTGTAGTGATAGTCCTTAGGTAGAAAACAAAAAAATAAATAATTTAAAAATTCTATAAATACAATAGTATAATAGTAAATTGTAATAAAGTAGTATAAACAATACTAAAAATGATTTATTCCTGCCCAAAAGAACTAGGCTAACACAGTGTGTTTGGTGTGTGTTAATTATATATTCCCTTACAGAATGATTTCATGAATAAAGGACCACCAAAATCACCTTGAAAGTAGGAATTGGGGCAGAAGGTTCATGAATGAATGCAGCTCCTAAAGAATCAAATAGGCCTAATCCAGTTGAGGTTTTAACTGCTTCTTGGCTTGATGGGGGTTTAATTTGTAATCTTTTCAGTTCAGAGTGTATCAAAATTAGCTGTCAATCACAGGGCAACATTCAGTTTTACAGAATAGAATTTACTTGCTTGACAGTGAAATTCATCTTTTTTTCCTCCTTTCTGAGTTCCACTGTAGAGAATGATTCCTCTTTTGCTTAGCATCCATGTCATCCAAGTTGTGATTGAGATTTCCAGTGGGATTCGTTGTGAATGAAGGCAGACAATTGTAGCAGATTGCCATCTTAAATAACAATAGAACCCTGGGATCCCAGATGTTCTGTGTACTTGTGGTAGAAGAGGAATCCTAGTGGGAAAATAGGAGCATAGGTTTGGATGGGAAGAAAATAATCAGTGACTTTCTTATTAGGCTAACCATAGACATCAGCCTAGTTTATACTGGCAAACAATTCATATACCTAATATGCTGTCCTGCTGTCTTGGGAGGAATCAGCAGTATCCTTGAAAGCAGCATAATAAGAAAGATCTTATGAAAAAGGAATATAGGAAAATGCTTTCCCAGAGCAAAAGTCTTGTAAATTCTGTTACTTCTGGTTGACAGTTGATTCAGAGAAGAGATATTATAAAATATTTATTAAAATACTACTAATAGTAATAATACTGATGACTAGCATTTTCTGTACATCAAAAAATGTGCTAACTTCTTTATATCCGTTAAGTCAGTGAACTTGGAATCAGAAAACCTGAATTCCAAACTGAGCTCCTCCTTTTACTTGTCAGTGACATCAGTATTCTCATTCTTATCTTATAAAATGTAGATAAAACCTACTCTGTAGACTTCACTGTGTTTCAGTGAGGTTCAAATATATACAACAAGTAAAAAAAAATACACAATAAATGTCAAAGTATGTTACCAATAAAAAGAATCGTTGTTGTCATTATTGTATTATGTTTCAAGCAGTTTGGGGTAAATTCCAAAGAAAAAGAAACTCCATGTCTCAAATACTGCCCCCCAAACAATCCTCTGTAATACTAACAACAATAACAAAAACAGCCTCAGAGTATGCACTCATTATTTCAAAGGTTTCTTCTTCTAGAATGCTCAACCTCTCAATCATGGGTAGTTAGAAAGGGTTCTCTAGGGGTCTGCATCCATACCTTTGTAGGATAAAGATGTTTTGCCTTGGCCAACCTTTAAGGTATATTATCCTTTATAGAACTTATCATATGAGGGCCATTTTTTGATAGGTGTTTTTGTATTCACAAATGAAAATGGATTAAGGCATGAACATCATTTTTTTAGGAATTTAGCCTGATAAAAATATCAAAAATATATATTTCTGTGTCTTAAGATTTTACACACACACACACATACATACACATACAGATATTCCCAATCAAGTTTATTTTACCCCACCTCTAGCTTCCTGGAGTAAATTAAGCCATCACCGAAATCACTAAGGGTGTTCTTTCCTTTCTGATCTGAAATACACTGATATAACTCAGGTGCTTCTACCCTGGCATTTTTCATTTCAATAGTCCCTGGATTTGTTGTTATTACTCTGAAAGGCTATAGCGTGCTGAGGGAAGATATGTGTAGCAGCAAGGATTTCTAGAAACAGAGATTCTAGTTTTCCATACATACGTATTGGAGGTAGCTGCAGTTCAGTGTTAGTACTTGGTCGTTTTGAGTTAATAGTGGTTTAGGGTAGTGATTTAAGATAAGGCCAGCCTAGAGTAGTTTTTGCAGAAATAAAGGATAGTTATGTTGAGGGCCAAGCTTATACTTTGCATATTTTACTGCAATCCAATATAGAGGCCCTGTTTCTTACAAGTTTATCATTTCCTTATTCTACAATGTTAGAAGAATTACACATTATTTGGCGTTCTGTCAATGGGGTAGTTGTGAAAAGAATCTAAACTATAATATGAAATAATGCTTTTAGTAAAACTGCAAAGGGAGTTAATAACCAATGGGGCTGTAATTAGATTTTTGTTACTGCCATTTTTCTAAATAGGCTTGCTGAAAAGAATTCAAATTTTCTTTATCAAAATCTCTAAGACAAACAAAAATAAATTTAGCCTGGGAATTATTTGTCCTTCAAATTAAATACATTTAATCCAGTTATATATTTGTACCTTTAGAAACATCTCTATTTTTATCCTCAGGTTATTTGAGACAACTTTGAGTAAGATACTGTCCAAAAAGTTTTGATGGGGGAAAGAAGGAAGCTAAAAGAAGTTTCATGACTTTCCATTGTGATCATTCAAATACTTAGTCATCTTTTACCACTGCTGTATTTTAAAAGTATGGTGAT
Source organism: Monodon monoceros (assembly GCF_005190385.1). Classification (NCBI taxonomy): domain Eukaryota; kingdom Metazoa; phylum Chordata; class Mammalia; order Artiodactyla; family Monodontidae; genus Monodon; species Monodon monoceros. The sequence goes on from NW_021703775.1 coordinate 46,127,262, forward strand.
ATACTGTTTAGGAGGGAAAGAGATAATAGTACAATATGAACTGAAGTCTTGTAAAATTTTCTGTCTATTTAAAGAACTAGAACATGAACATTCTAAGATCAAGAAGGCCCTAGCATTTTCCTCAGCTTGACTGAACTTTAGACAGTTGTCTTCCTGATTGTAGGTCCCTGCCTTCTCTTTCCTTAGAGCATTTATTTTAGAACAATTTTAATCCTAAATTATTTTTCTGCCCCTTTATGATATGATCTTCTCGCAACCTTTTGCCAATTTTGCAACTCAGGGATGTCTCTCTCAAAGACCTAAGAGCCAACCCTTTGAAGTGTAATCATTAAGAAAGACAGGGCCCCTATATCCTAGTCTTTGTGGGAGGGTAGGAGTTTAACTTCGATAAGCACCAATTAGTAAATCAGATGGCCTAATCCCAATGTCCAACCTCCCCTCTAACTTCCTCTAGTACTCTTCCACTGCCTCATCCCAGCACTTAAAAACTCACCTGTGGGCTTCCCTGGTGGCGCAGTGGTTGAGAGTCCGCCTGCCGATGCAAGGGACACGGGTTCGTGCCCTGGTCCGGGAAGATCCCACATGCCGCAGAGCGGCTGGGCCCGTGAGCCACGGCTGCTGAGCCTGCGCGTCCGGAGCCTGCGCGTCTGGAGCCTGTGCTCCTTAACGGGAGAGGCCACAACAGTGAGAGGCCCTGCGTACCGGTTGAAAAAAAAAAAACTCTCCTGCTTTTTGAGTTCAAGCTTTCTCCCCTATTGCAGTAGTCTTAAAGTCTTCCTTGCTTGTGTAACTTATCCAGGGAATTTTTTGTCAATAAAATAAACAATTTAAAAACGTTTAATGGACACTTCTCACTTGCAGCTACCCAATCTCTGAATCCCTTCTGCTTAGGGAAATCTCTAGAAAGAAAGGCAAAGTTTTATCTCCCACTATGAAAACTAAAAAGGAGGCATATTAGTTGTCTTCTAGGTCCTTGGCAGCTGAAATGTGGGCCTCTGACCTAACCTCACCCTGGGCTACCCCCTACTGGGACTTTGACTCTTGAGCGGTTTATGCAAATAAGCAGGAGCCAGTATGGAAATCATTTCAGGAGCAGTGGTAGTAAAGGCTGCATCCTATCTTGAACAGCAGTGCCACTAGTAACACTATGGCCATAGCTTTCCCCACAGCTCTCTACTGTGGTCCTGAAGGATGACAGGACTTTGGCAGTTGTTCTGGGTGCCCAATCTCTCTCAGCCCCTGCTAATTTTTTGAATTTGGTTCTTCAGGATTCCACCAGCTTTGTGCAGTTTGAGGTACTTTTCAAATATGTTCAATTCTCTTAAAATTGTCCAGTCTATTTGTTATGTATATGTATTTATTTATTGTAACCAAAAACATAATTAATAAAGATGACCAAACCAGTATAGACCAAAGTGGTTATGTGAGATGCAACAGATATATCACTGGGCTTGTGACTGAGAAACCCCAATTCTAGTTCTTATTCTGCAATCCCCAGTTGTATATGGGGTGGATCATTAGCTGAGCCCCTTTATCTCTTTAACCCTCAGTTTTTTTATCTGAAAAATAATGGCAAAGGACAGAATTCCTTCAATCCCTAATATTCTTAGAAGGCAAATCAGTGACATTATTATAGAAAGAGTATTACAGGAGGTTGAAAGTGGGAGAAATAACACTGTGAGCACAAATGGACAAGAAAAAGCTCCAAATCCAAGCTTTTCTACCATATACTCATATATTTTATTAGATGCTTATTCAATAATGTTTTTTGGCTATATACCAGAAATTTTAAAAAATAAATAGAAACATTATTTATAGATGATTTTTACACTGAACCATTTTATGAAGGTAAAAGGAGAGGCTACAATTTAGGCAGTTGCCCTGGCAATGGCAGTAGAGGCTACATCCATGGTTCCAATTATTAATCAATCAACTTGTTATTAAGAGCCTGCCACCAGTAAGACATTATGTAATGGGTGAGACAAGGATATAATGCAGTGTTCTCCCTGCCCTTAAAAATAAATAAATAATGATAAATGCCATAGTCAAATTTCTCCCTACCTACCAATGTATATCTCTCCCATGTATTCTCTGGGGCCCCACACTGAGGGAACCTGATTCTCTTCCTGCCCTACCATGTGCCTTGATACAAAGATATCAGATGAACACATAGCTTTGTGTTTCTGGTGTAGTATATTGGCCCAGGGCATGAGTCTGGCATTTACAGACACGGACTGAAGTCTTGACCTCACAAATTTATGACTTTAAGTCATTTACTTTCATGAAACTTCAGTTTCCTCACCTACCAAAAAGAAATGATTGACATGTACACACTGCTATGTTTAAAATGGATAACCAACAAGGACCTACTGTATAGCACAGGGAATTCTGCCCAATATTATGTAACAACCTAAATGGGAAAAGAATCTGAAAAAGAATAGATATATGTATATGTATAACTGAATCACTTTGCTGTACACCTGAAACTAACACAACATTGTTAATCAACTATACTCCAATATAAAATTTAAAAAAAGAAATGATAATCATATTTAGTGTCTAGGATTGCTATGCAGATCAAATGCAATAATTCATGTAAAAGACAAAGTGCTTCATATTCAGTGAATGCACAGTGAATGGTTTAATATTATAATTTTCCTTATATATAAAATTTTAAATCATTCCTATGACTCATTAGGTAACATAAGTTGGGAGTGTTATAAAGCTAGAAATAAGCTCCTAAGGGCTTGTGGGAAAATTGAAGAACAGCAAATCCTGCTTGAAGATTGATAAATATAGATCCTGTGAGGATGCAGGTGGCAAGAAGTAGTGGAGGATGAGAGGGAAATTTCTGATCCTGAGATTTATATATATTTTAGAACTCCCTCCCCCCCTCAAGTATGAGCTCAAGGAAATAGAAATTTTACAACCAAGTCAACACACACTGTTACCTAGGAAACCAAGTCATGCAGCACATTTGACAAACATCAGTTTTAAGGAAGGTCTGGAGTGTTTCCCAAACCTAGAAGAAGAGCTATGGGCCTGAGACACATGACTTCTCACAGGTACTTCGAGGAAAAACAAAAATGTGAGAAGTTATCTTTGCCTTACAAAAAAATATAAATTGCTACAAAGTAGTGGAACTCAGTGATGTGACCTTGATAAGAGAACCCCCAAATTTTCAAAATTGGCTGTCTTTTTAGATAAGTGAAACTAAGAACTGGAAAGCTATAAGAAGACTAACAAATATCTCCTGCCCACTCCTCCCTTCCTTTCTATGTCTTTCTCTTGCTCTTCCTCATGCTTTTCTGCTTTAACTGTACATGTGTTCATTCTCTGTAATAAACTGGCTTTATCCTCTTTTCCATGTATAAAGCAGCTCCTCCCCACCTGCACCTATCAGGTTTGCATAACTCAAGTCCAAGCAAACAGCTGAGCCTGAATTAAAATCTTTCTCATTTCATATTCCTAGGAAAGAGAATCTCAATAGCTTGGTTTAAGGCAGTCACCTATCCCTGGTCAGCTATGACCAGGAAGCAGGACCCTATAGGACAACCCTAGTTATGCTATGTTTTATCTTTATAGGATGTAGGAATAGTGAGAGGTTGGGAGGATATATTCTCAGAGGAAAAGATATTATTAGGACCTGGCAGGCACCACAAATTATGCTTACTTTTTGTAACTTGAGTAAAATAATTACATTTTTAATCATGTCAGGATACCAGGAAGAAATTCAACAAATGGCCAAATGCCAACAATTTTTGACACACAAGAATTCTAATTTTAGCTGGGAAGATTAAGGATGACAGATTACAAGAGTAAATTATGTGTCTTCACGATTAGAACAACAATAAGCATTTAAGAGAAAAAAATGATACTTAAAACTAATTTATCAGAAGATACAAAGCTTTCACTATCTCTTGCTCACTTTACCCTTACAATCAGTATGATTAGTGTGAACCTTCTGCTGATCCAACAACACTCTAAAGTAGAAAATGAGGAATTTGATGTAAATTATGTGCCTATTTTAGGGCTCTGGCCATTGAAAATTGAATGATGCTGACTTACTTAAAAAATTAGGTGGAAAGTCTCCCTTGGGGATATATGTAAAGAGAAATTCCCTCAAGTCCATGAGGATCAATTAAAATGAAAGGAAATTGCGTTAAATTTCATGAAGTATTTATTCTTCATTAGACCACAAAATCATAAGAAAAAGTAAAAACCCAATTTTATAACAATGCTTTTTCCTTTTCTAAAAAAATTTTTACTCAGGAAGGCTTTCTCAGGATCAATTCAGTTATAAATTCCAGTATTACACATGTTAAGCATAGCCCATATAAATTTTGGCAAACATTTGCATTATATGTCATATTTAGTTAGGAGAGCAATTAAAATAGAAAGAAAATAAACTGTATACCCATATCCCTCTGTGCATACATAAAAGTGAATTTATTCCCATTCTGAGAAGAAATTTAGAAGAGACATTTATATAAAAAATTAGGGCTTCCCTGGTGGCGCAGGGGTTGAGAGTCCGCCTGCCGATGCAGGGGACACGGGTTCGTGCCCCGGTCTGGGAAGATCCCACATGCGGCGCAGCGGCTGGGCCCGTGAGCCATGGCCGCTGAGCCTACGCGTCCGGAGCCTGTGCTCCGCAACGGGAGAGGCCACAACAGCGAGAGACCCGCGTACCGCAAAAAAAAATTAGAAAACAATTGAAAATTATTTCAAAGAATATTTATGTTTCTTTGAAATGATTTCTTAATGGGATTTTCAGAACTCTGTGATGCTGAAGATGATCTAAGGCCCGAGATAGTAATATAATCACAGTGCTACATGCACAGGCATTTGCTTACAAAGTGGGAAGCAGGATCCCTGTTCATCATTATCCCTAGTAGGAGGATAATAAGATTTCTGTGGAAGTCCCATTCAGATTACAGCAACTGTGTGTGGTTTCCTTTCATCACTTATTGATTGGTGTTGTAAGGCCCTCATTTCTTTATAATGTGTAAAGGACTACTTGAGAGCAAGAATTGTAGTTAGTATTGTTTCTACTTACACTTACCAAGTGGATTTAATGGACATTAAAGATTGAATACACTGTAATAACATGTTTCCTCATTGTTTAATCATTAATAATACTTGATAGAACTTCATACATGTTTTAATGTCCAGCTTAAATTTTTAATGATGTGAGCATTCTATTAAGACCCAATAGTATCTTAAATAATACTTAACTAATAAGCATGGGAAAGTAGTATTTACAAAAGAAAAACTAAATGCTATGCTGGCTTTACACCATTTTATAATCTTCTTGGTCTTTGCTAACTACACAATTCTAATTTAGAATAAATGAGCAGATAGTTCATCTTGGCAAGAAGGCAATAGCAGGAGCTATAAAAGTTTTTTTTAATTCCCAGTCAATAATTATTTTACTCTACTTTTATCTGTAAAAGAGATTTGTACTACATTCTGATGGTGACTTGAACCTCAAACTATCTCAGCTTTGAGGTATATGACAAAGTTATCCTGAAGAAATTGTGTAAATAAGGAGTTTTGTGTCATTGAATATCTCTAAATAGTGCATAATCAGTACTATAAGAGCATAGCAGAGGTGGCGCAAAAACAGAACAGTTTGCCAGTGATGAGTGAAAAATAGTTAAAACATACCTTGTTTAAAAAGATATTCTAGACATAATATAGATATGGATGATTCACTAAAAAATTCCACTGATGATACTCCAGTTTTGTGACTTCAGTAGTTTCAACATGCCACTGAAGATCAAGGTCAGGCTACACCAGTGGAGCATTTGGGTATTACCTTGGTCAGCTTCAAAGCAACACTGCACTGATATGTTTCTACATTCAGGTATGACATGTCATGACTTAGTATTTTCTGAAATAAAGTGAAACCCATTTTCACATAAAAATGTAAGTATGCTTATTAGAGACAATAGGATCAAATATTTAAAATAAAATATATTGTAGTTTGTGTCCGTGTACTCATAGAGTACACAGGGAACATACTTATGGGAGAGTTCATAACCTCAAGAAGACCAGCCTCTCCACCTAGTGGCCAAGCACTATGGAATTTGACCACAGTGCTGGTTAGCTTTTAGTCAATTGAGTTTTCTGCAAGGGTTTTTAACCTGGAGTCCATGAAATCACAAGAGCTCTTTTGATAGAGATTTAAGGAGTTCATGAACTTGAAGAAGAAAATATTTGCATTATTGTTTTCTGTATGTTGCTCATTTACTATGTAAATGCTATGCACCCAGCATATAATACAGAATAAAGCCATGACAAATTGTAGGGTTTACCCTATAGGGTTTGAGTATGCTGATATAAGTATTTAAAGAGCTTACCGCAATGCTTGTCACGTAATGAGAATTCTACAAATGGGATCTATGCTTATAATTTACAATAGTAGTAAACCTATCTAGAAACTGTTTTTACAGATGCCACATTCAAACATATTTAGGGATCTCCAATAGGCACCATGTTACCCAACATGGATTAAGGAATGAAAAATACCAGTCAGTGAAAACTATAAATGTTAACTGTTTACCTCATAATTTAGGGGATTAAGCCACTATATTCTCTTTAAAAATTACCATAATCACAGAGATAATTCATATGCAGTTATATCCTGGCTTATTCCACTTGCTGAGACAGTCATGTGAGTGGGTATAAAACAATTCCCAAAGGAAACAAAGGTTAAAGTAGGTGAGGATTAATCTGTGGTGGTATGTACACATAGATTAAAAATTGAGGGCTTCCCTGGTGGCGCAGTGGTTGAGAGTCCACCTGCCGATGCAGGGGACACGGGTTCGTGCCCCAGTCTGGGAAGATCCCACATGCCGTGGAGCGGCTGGGCCCGTGAGCCATGGCCGCTGAGCCTGCACGTCCGGAGCCTGTGCTCTGCAACGGTAGAAGCCACAACAGTGAGAGGCCCGTGTACCGCAAAAAAAAAAAAGAAAAAAAAAAAATTGAGCTGTGGCCATAGTTACAGGAAATTTCATATACCACTTTTTATCATTTTTATCAGAATAAGTGGTATTTGCAAAGAAGTCAACTGGCTTAGTATGAAACCAGCTCTTAACTGAAATACTGTCAGAGAAACTTCCACATAAATTTGAAAAATATTAAATAGGGAGAATATCCAGTCTTAATTAGTTCTTGACTTTCTTGATCTACACTAAGGAAAAAAGGATCCAAACTTATTGTCTCTTTGGACACTTGCAGAAAGCTAAGAACACATTTTTCAAGTAACTGTGCTTTTTATTTTCAATATTTAATAAGTGAAAATTAGAGTTAAAAAGTATTACCTTTATCTAGCAGCAAAATAAATCTATCCATCTGAAAAACTATCCAAGTTTTCATACATTTAAGTGGCTTTTGAGATTGAATACCAGTGAAGTCCTTTCATGTAAACAGAATGCATCTGTAACATATTTTATTAGAAATGGTGAAAAATTTTCATGGCATTATTTTAGGTATATATCAACAATTTAAGGGAACATGAATGGAGACACAATTTTCTGGGAACATGTGTCAATATAATAGTCTTTGGGTACTTTTCTTCACTTTTTATGATTTGCATTCATTGTCCAATTTATTTCTTGTGTCTGCATGATAAACACCATGCTCACAATTGACCATAAATCATACATATAAAGTAGCCATCCTTAGATAACTTCAAAATCAATTTATTTTTTAAAATTTACATATAAATTGTTCCACAAATATGGCTGCTGCTAGATAAGTCATAGATGTACTGTTAACGCTGCTTTAAATTTTTTGATGAAGTGATTTATCACACTGGAGTGAAACTTATATGTTCACAGGATTACTTTAATACTCCTTCTTTAAAAGGAAAGCATGCATTAAACAATTAATTTCCACTCTTACCACCTGAAACCCATTTGAAAAAGTAGACAGTCAGTGAATTTGAAGATGGCAATGAATAATTAAATTTTAGCTTGCTATTCTATTGTAATCTTTCTATCTTCCTTTTTTGTTTTTATATTCATATACATTTTATGTAATAGATAATATATTCTAGGCCTATAAAATTGCTATTATTATGTAAAATGAATTCATTGCAGATTTGACATGTAAATACCATTTTCAGTATCTTCCAACATAAAATGTATAGTTGCTAAAGAACTTTATAGTAACTCTGATTTAATGAACGATTCTACGTTGAGTACTGTAACGATTAAGCCTAAAGACTCAGGTCCCTGACTTCTTGGATTTGAAACTTTCCCCTGTCATTACTGTCTCTATGACTTCAAGGCTATTACTTAACATCTCCATGCCTCAGTTTTCTACATCTCTAAACTGGGAGCTATATTATTACCAACCTCATATGAGTTTTTGAGGTAATATTTGTGAAGCACTTAAAAGAGTTCTTGCTTACAGTAAGTGCTAAAGAAGTACTTTTTAAGTAAATAAGTACACTAAGCCTCAATTCAAAGAGCCATGATCTACAAACCAAAGTGACACATCTAAGGAAGAGGTATCTGTCTTACTATATGAGAATCTAACTGAAATTAAGAGCAAATTGCTTTAATTGACAAAGTGTCCAAGATACCATTCTTTTATTCCTAGGAGTGTGTGAAGGCCTCAAGCTTATGGCAACTTTAGTGTAAAAGATAATCTCCAAATTTTCTGTACTTCACTTTCCACTAAATTAAAATCAAAATCCCAGTTATAGGAAGGACTTGCAGCCTTTCTATTCTAATGTACCTAGATCTAAAAGCTATTGAATTGCCCCCTAGTCTATGAGTAAAAACTTTAGGTTTGGGAGAGTCACTGTATCTCCAGGCTGTCATTCCATCTTTCCATAGCTCAGGCTTCACCCTATTTAGTCAAACTGACTTTATTCACTTCAGCAACTACTAATAAATTAAATCCCTTTGCACTTGACACCCTCTCAAATATATGAAAACTGTTATTCAGCACCTTCCACTCGAAGCCTATTTTTTCCTGAGCTAAACACCTTCACAGTGTTTTCAGTTCTTCAAATAGCATGCTGTTCATATTCAGAATATATTATTACTAGACAAATCATGGAAGTGGAATATGTGTCCAAAAGTCTGAAAATCACATTTCAATAAGCATTGAAAAGTAAAGTGAGAGAGGAATTCTGCTCAAGATGATATCATGAATTTCCACTTAGTCATCCTCCCACCCATGCCCTACTCCAAATGCATACTATTTTTTATATAAATTTGTTTATTTTATTTATTTATTTTTGGCTGCATTGGGTCTTCGTTCCTGCAGGCTTTCTCTAGTTGCGGTGAGCGGGGGCTACTCTTTGTTGTGGTATGGGGTGGCTTCTCTTGTTGCGGAGCACGGGCTCTAGGCGCACGGGCTTCAGTAATTGTGGCTCGCGGGCTCTAGAGCACAGGCTCAGTAGTTGTGGCACACAGGCTTAGTTGCTTTGCAGCATGTGGGAATCTTCCCGGTCCAGCGCTCGAACCCATGTCCCCTGCATTGGCAGGCGGATTCTTAACCACTGCGCCACCAGGGAAGCCCTCCAAATGCATACTATTGAAAATGATACACAAAAAGAGAAAAAGACAAAACTGAGCTCAAAAACTAGATAAATATTGTGTTGGACCAAGACTATACAAAAACACAAAATACAGATTAGATATGTTACTGTGGGCATGGAGGGCTTTGAGTCTGGAATCAGACAGCATTGAACAAGAGTTAAGTTCCCATGATATAATGTCTATTTCCAGTAAGGGAACCAAAAGTAGACACACTTCTCAAAGCCATGCAGTAGGATAGGAATTCTAGGGAAAGGCAAAAATAAATATTTTTGATTGATACATACAAACCAAAAATCTGTTAGCTGACCTATTTTGTTACATAGGAAACTGTGTATTGAGTGAGGGAGGTAGGAGGGAAAATACCCTACTTTTTGACCAGAAAGTGAACCAAACAGGTCACTGACTCAGTGACTTTGTCTGCAATATCCCAGACAGTCATTACTGAACAAGATACAGAAACGCCATTAAAGGTCTAGTTCAGGTTTAGGAGTTCCTAGGACCAGTTAGAGGCTGCCCAAAAGGTGCTTGGTAGGGCTGGGTGAGTACAGACATAGAGACCAAAATTCACTGTGCAATCCAAAAAAAAAAAACCCAAAAACAAAAACAAAACAAAACAAAAGTTTGGTAATATGCAAGAGAAAAGTACAAGATGCATGATCAAATCTTATATTTAAAAAAGGAAAAAATCATGAAACTAAAACAAGCAAGAAACACCAAACAACAAATGATCAGGACTTGCAAATGAAAAAGTGCAGTTATAAATAAAAATGGGATAAACTCCAAACAGGGTAAGACTGAAGAGATCATTAGGAAAGACACACAGAAATAGATAGGTAATATAAAGGAATGATAAAGAATCATGGTTTCAAAAAAATTAGTGTGTGTCTGTGTGTCTGTGTATGTATGTGTATACATTGACCAATGCACAGAATGGCTATGTAAAGCATCTGTAGCCACACAGTTAATGATCAGCCAGAATTTGGTCAGTTATTATGATCCCAAAGCTTGTCTCTGGAGAAGAAAGAGTAATATAAAAGCAATATTTGAAGATACAATAGCTCTTAATCTTCCAGAACTGAAGAAAGACAGTATGCCTCAGATCAAAAGTATACTCTGTGCAAAAAGAAGAATAAACTCAAACCCCTAACTAGATATCTTGCAGTGAAACTGCAGAATAAAAAAGGTTAAAGAAATCTTAAAAGCCAACAAGCCACAAAAGAGATTACCTGCAAAAAAAGCAACAATTAGGTTGACACAGACTTCTGGAAAACAACCATGGAAGCCAGAGAGAATGGAATGATACCTTCACAGTGTTGAGAGAAATTAACTAACAATCTGGAGCTTTTACTGAGGTGAATTCTCATTCAAGAGTAAAGGCAAAATAAAGACACTTTCAGATTTATAAAGACTCTGAGAGTTCGCCAGTATTTTGTATACATTTTCACAAAAAGCAAAGTGAACTCAAAAGAAAGGCTAAACACACACAATATAAAAATAGGACAAAACTTTTAAAAATATAAGGAAATAATATTCTTTAAAATATAAAATTAAGTCTACTTAGTAATAACATGGGTCGTTTGAAACGTAATTAAATTTGTTAAAATCTGTCATATTTAGAGAGAGATCACCTTGAATAACTTTCAGTATCTCAAAAATACGTAGAGGGCTTCCCTGGTGGCACAGTCGTTTAGAGTCCGCCTGCCGATGCAGGGGACACAGGTTCGTGCCCTCGTCCGGGAAGATCCCACATGCTGCGGATCGGCTGGGCCCGTGAGCCATGGCCACTGAGCCTGTGCGTCCGGAGCCTGTGCTCCACAACAGGAGAGGCCACAACAGTGAGAGGCCTGCGTATTGCAAAAAAAAAAGAAAAAAAAAAAAAAACGTAGAGGAGTTAATCACAGGGAACAGGTCATGGCTGTCCATAGCCATCTATCTGGACCATGGCCCTTATTTATTTTGTTTTATTTTATTTTATTTTATTTATTATACAGCACATTCTTACTAGTTATCTATTTTATACATGTTAGTGTATATATGCCAATCTCAATCTCCCAATTCGTCCCACCACCACCATCCCTGCCTCCACGCTACCCCCTTGATTTCCATACATTTGTTCTCTAAATCTGTGTCTCTATTTCTGCCTTACAAACCGGTTCATCTGTACCATTTTTCTAGATTCCACATATATGCTTTAATATATGTTTGGGTTTTTTTCTCCTTCTGACTTACTTTACTCTTTATGACAGTCTCTAGGTCCATCCACGTCTCTACAAATGACCTTATTTAGTTCCTTTTTTCGTTTCCATTGTATATATGTACCACATCTTCTTTATCCATTCGACTGTCAATGGGCATTTAGGTTGCTTCCATGACCTGGCTATTGTAAATAGTGCTGCAGTGAACACTGAGGTGCATGTGTATTTTTGAATTATGGTTTTCTCAGGGTATATGCCCAGTAGTGGGATTGTTGGCTCATATGGTAATTCTAGTTTTAATTTTTTAAGGAACCTCCATACTGTTCTCCATGGTGGCTCTATCAATTTACATTCCCACCTACAGTGCAAGAGGGTTCCCTTTTCTCCACACCCTTTCCAGCATTTATTGTTCATAGATATTCTGATGATGCCCATTCTAACTGGTGTGAGGTGATAACTCATTGTAGTTTTGATTTGCATTTCTCTAATAATTACTGATGTTGAGCCTCTTTTCATTTGCCTTTTGGCCATCTGTATGTCTTCTTTGAAGAGATGTCTATTTAGGTCTTCTGCCCATTTTTTGACCTTTTTTTTTTTTTTTAATATTGAGCTGCATGAGCTGTTTATATATTCTGGAGATTAACCCTTTGTCCGTTGATTCGTTTGCAAATTTTTTCTCCCATTCTGAGGGTTGTCTTTTCGTCTTGTTTATAGTTTCCTTTGCTGTGCAAAAGCTTTTAAGTGTCATAGGTCCCATATGTTTATTTTTGTTTTTATTTCCATTACTCTAGGAGGTAGGTCAAAAAAGATCTTGCTGTGATTTATGTCAAAGAGTGTTCTTCCTATGTTTTTCTCTAAGAGTTTTATAGTGTCCAGTCTTACATTTAGGTCTTTAATCCATTTTGAGTTTATTTTTGTGTACAGTGTTAGGGAGTGTTCTAATTTCATTCTTTTACATGTAGCTGTCCAGTTTTCCCAGCACCACTTATTGAGGAGTCTGTCTTCTCTCCATCGTATACTCTTGCCTCCTTTATCAAAGATAAGGTGACCAAAAGTGTGTGGGTTTATCTCTGGGTTTTCTATCCTGTTCCATTGATCTATATCTCTGTTTTTGTTCCAGTATCATATAGTCTTGATTACTGTAGCTTTGTAGTATAGTCTAAAGTCAGGGAGTCTGATTCCTCCAACTCCATTTTTTTTACCTCAAGATTGCTTTGGTTATTTGGGGTCTTTTGTGTCTCCATACAAATTTGAAGATTTTTTGTTCCAGTTCTGTAAAAAATGCCATTGGTAATTTGACAGGGATTTCATTGAATCTGTCGATTGCTTTGGGTAATATAGTCATTTCCACAATGTTGATTATTTCTATCCAAGAACATGGTATATCTCTCCATCTGTTTGTGTCATCTTTGATTTCTTCCATGAGCGTCTTTTAGTTTTCTGAGTATGTGACTTTTACCTCCTCAGGTAGGTTTATTCCTAAGTATTTTATTCTTTTTGTTGCAATGGTGAATGGCATTGTTTCATTAATTTCTCTTTCTGACCTTTCATTGTTAGTGCATAGGAATGAAAGATATTTCTGTGCATTAATTTTGTATCCTGCTACCTTATAAAATTCATTGATTAGCTCTAGTAGTTTTCTCATGGTATCTTTAGGATTTTCTATGTATAGTATCATGTCATCTGCAAACAGTTACACCTTTACTGCTTCTTTTCCAGTTTGTATTCCTTTTATTTCTTTTTCTTCTCTGATTGTCATAGCTAGGGCTTCCAAAACTCTGTTGAATAATAGTGGCAAGAGTGGATATCATTGTCCTGTTCCTTATCTTAAAGGAAATGCTTTCAGTTTTTCACCATTGGGAATGATGTTTGCTGTGGGTTTGTTGTATATAGCCTTTATTATGTTGAGGTAGGTTCCCTCTCTGCCCACTTTCTGTAGAGTTTTTATCATAAATGGGTGTTGAATTTTGTCAAAAGCTTTTTCTGCATCTATTGAGATGATCATACGGATTTTATTCTTCAATTTGTTAATATGATGTATCACATTGGTTGATTTGCGTGTATTGAAGCATCCTTGCATCCCTGGGATAAATCCCACTTTATCATGTTGTATGACCCTTTTAATGTGCTGTTGGATTCTGTTTGCCAGTATTTTGTTGAGTATTTTTGCATCTGTATTCATCAGTGATAATGGTCTGTAAGTTTCTTTTTTTGTAGTATCTTTCTCTGGTTTTGGTATCAGGGTGATGGTGGCCTCATAGAATGAGTTTGGGAGTGTTCCTTCCTGTGCAGTCTTTTGGAAGAGTTTGAGAAGGATGGGTGTTAGCTCTTCTCTAAATGCTTGATATAATTCACCTGTGAAGCCGTCTGGTCCTGGACTTTTGTTTGTTGGGAGATTTTTAATCACAGTTTCAATTTCATTACTTGTGATTGCTCTGTTCCTATTTTCTGTTTCTTCCTGGTTCAATCTTGCAAGGTTATACCCTTCTAAGAATTTGTCCATTTCTTCCAGAATGTCCATTTTATTGGCATAGAATTACTTGTGGTAGTCTCTTATGATGATTTGTATTTCTTTTTTTTTTTTTTTTTGCGGTACACGGGCCTCTCACTGTTGTGGCCTCTCCCGTTGCAGAGCACGGGCTCTGGACGCGCAGGCCCAGCGGCCATGGCTCACGGGCCCAGCCACTCCACGGCATGTGGGATCTTCCCGGACCGGGGCATGAACCCGTGTCCCCTGCATCAGCAGGTGGACTCTCAACCACTGCGCCACCAGGGAAGCCCCTGATGATTTGTATTTCTGTGGTGTCTGTTGTAACTTCTCCTTTTTCATTTCTAAATTTATTGATTTGAGTCTGTTCCCTCCTTTTCTTGAAGAGTCTGGCCAAAGGTTTATCGATTTTATTTATCTTCTCAAAGAACAAGCTTTTAGTTTTATTGATCTTTGCTATTTTTTCCTTCACTTCTTTTTCATTTATTTCTGCTCTGATCTTTATGATTTCTTTCCTTCTACTAACTTTGGGGTTTTTTTTTGTTTGTTTTTCTTTCTCTAATTTATTAGGGTGTAAGGTTAGATTCTTTGAGATTTTTCTTGTTTCTTGAGTTAAGATTGTATTGCTATAAACTTCACATTTAGAACTGCTTTTGCTGCATCCCATAAGTTTTGGATCATGATGTTTTCGTTGTCATTTGTCTGTAGGTATTTTTTGATTTCCTCTTAGATTTCTTCAGTGATCTCTTGGTTATTTAGTAACATATTGTTTAGCCTCCATGTGTTTGTGCTTTTTACAATTTTTTCCCTGTAATTCATTTCTAATATCATAGCTCTGTGGTCAGAAAAGATGCTTGATATGATTTCACTTTTCTTAAATTTACCGAGGCTTGATTTGTGACCCAAGATGTGATCTATCCTTGAGAATATTCCATGTGCACTTGGGAAGAAAGTGTAATCTGCTGTTTTCGGATAGAATGTCCTATAAATATCAATTAAATCTATCTGGTCTGTTGTGTCATTTAAAGCTTGTGTTTCCTTGTTAATTTTCATTTTGGATGATCTGTCCATTGGTGTAAGTGAGGTGTTAAAGTCCCCTACTATTATTGTGTTACTGTCTATTCCTTATTTTGTAGCTGTTACCATTTGCCTTATGTATTGAGATGCTCATATGTTGGGTGCATATGTATTTATAATTGTTATGTCTTCTTCTTGGATTGATCCCTTTATCATTATGTACTGTCCTTCCTTGTCTCTTGTAACATTCTTTATTTTAAAGCCTATTTTATCTGATATGAGTATTGCTACTCCAGCTTTCTTTTTTTTTTTTTTTTTTGTGGTACGCGGGCCTCTCACTGTTGTGGCCTCTCCTGTTGCGGAGCACAGGCTCTGGACGTGCAGGCCCAGCGGCCATGGCTCACAGGCCCAGCCACTCCGCGGCATGTGGAATCTTCCCAGACCGGGGCATAAACCCATGTCCCCTGCATCGGCAGGGAGACTCTCAACAACTGCACCACCAGGGAAGCCCCCTCCAGCTTTCTTTTGATATCCATTTGCATGGAATATCTTCTTCCATCCCCTCACTTTCATTCTTCATGTGTCCCTAGTTCTGAAGTGAGTCTCTTGTAGACATCATATATATGGGTCTTGTTTTTGGATCCATTTATTCAGCCTTTGTGTTTTGGTTGGAGCATTTAATCCATTCACACTTAAGGTAATTATCGATATGTATGTTCCTATTACCATTTTCTTAATTGTTTTTGGTTTGTTTTTGTAGATCCATTTCTTCTCTGTCTTTCCCACTTAGACAAGTTCCTTTAACATTTGTTGTAGAGCTGGTTTGGTGGTGCTGAATTTTCTTATCTTTTGCTCGTATGTAAAGCTTTTGATTTCTCTGTCAAATCTGAATGAGATCCTTGCTGGGTAGGGTAATATTGGTTCTAGGCTCTTCCCTTTCATCACTTTAAATATATTGTGGCACTCCCTTCCGGCTTGTAGAGTTTCTTCTGAGTATCAGCTGTTAACGTTATGGAAGTTCCCTTGTATGTTATTGTCATTTTTCCCTTGTTGCTTTTAATAATTTTTCTTTGTCTTTAATTTTTGTCAGTTTGATTACTTTGTGTCTCGGCATGTTTCTCCTTGGGTTTATCCTGCCTGGGATTCTCTGAACCTCCTGGACTTGGGTGGATGTTTCCTTTACCGTGTTAGGGAAATTTTCAACTATAATCTCTTCAAATGTTATCTCTGGTCCTTTCTCTCTCTCTTCTCCTTCTGGGACCCCTATAACGCAAATGTTGGTGTATTTAGTGTTGTCCCAGAGGTCTCTTAGGCTGTCTTCTTTTCTTTTCATTCTTTTTTCTTTATCCTGGCCCTTGGCAGTGAATTCCGCCATTCTGTCTTACCCGTTCTTCTGCCTCAGTTTTTCTGCCATTAATTCCTTTTAGTTTATTTTTCATTTTGCTTACTGTATTGTTCACCTCTGTTTGTTTGTTCTTTAATTCTTCTAGGTCTTTTTAAACATTTCTTGCATTTTCTCAATCTTTGCCTCCATTCTTTTACCAAGGTCCTGGATCATCTTCACTATCATTATTCTGAATTCTTTTTCTGGAAGATTGCCTATCTCCACTTCATTCAATTGTTTTTCTGGGGTTTTATCTTGTTCCTTCATCTAGTACATAGTCCTCTGCCTTTTCATTTTGTCTGTCTTTCTGTGAATGTGGTTTTCATTCCACAGGCTGCAGAATTGTAGTTCTTCTTTCTTCTGCTGTCTGCTTTCTGGTGGATGAGGCTATCTAAGAGGCTTGTGCAAGCTTCCTGATGGGAGGGACTGGTGGTGGGTAGAGCTGGTGTTGTTCTGGTGGGCAGAGCTCAGTAAAACTTTAATCTGCTTGTCTGCTGATGGGTAGGGCTGGGTTCCCTCCCTGTTGGTTGTTTGGCCTGAGGTGACCCAGCTCTGGAGTCTTCCCAGCTCTTTGGTGGGGCTAATGGCGGACTCTTTGAGGACTCACGCCAAGGAGTACTTCCCAGAACTTCTGCTGCCAGTGTCCTTGTCCCAGCAGTGAATCACAGCCATACCCTGCCTCTGCAGGAGACCCTGCAACACTAGCATGCAGGTCTGGTTCAGTCTCCTATGGGGTCACTTTTCCTTCCCCTGGGTCCTGATGCACACACTACTTTGTGTGTGCCCTCCAAGAGTGGACTTTCTGTTTCCCCCAGTCCTGTCAAAGTCCTGCAATCAAATCCCCCTAGCCTTCAGTCTGATTCTCTAGGAATTCCTCCTCCCATTGCCAGACCCCCAGGTTGGAAGCCTGACATGGGGCTCAGAACCTTCCATCCAGTGCGTGGACTGCTGTGGTATAATTGTTCTCCAGTTTGTGAGTCACCCACCCAGCGGTTATGGGATTTGATTTTATTGTGATTGTGCCCCTCCTACCATCTCATAGTGGCTTTTCCTTTGTCTTTGGTTGTGGAGTATCTTTTTTGGTGAGTTCCAGTGTCTTCCTGTCAATGATTTTTCAGCAGTTAGTTGTGATTCTGGTGCTCTCGCAAGAGGGAGTGAGAGCACGTCCTTCTACTCCGCCATCCTGAACCAATCTACTTGGCCCTTATTTATTTTATATTGCTATTTGTTTTTCCCTTCACCTCCAAGCCCAGCTCATACTCCCTCCCCCCACCCTATCATGATTACTTTATGAAAATCAAAACTGCCCCCCCTTATTTCCAATCTTTATCAATTTCTCCTAATATCAAGACCCTTGAGTAAACAAAACCAAGGGTTTAGAAATTGCATTACCAAATACACACTTGGGATGAATTTGTCTGGGCCAAGAAAAATTTTCAAACACTCTTTTTTTATTATTGCAAACAATAGATGGGAAAATAAAGCATAATCTTGTTTATTACAATAAATGTAGAGCTTAAAAAAGGAAAAGACTTTTCCTTATTAATGACATTATTTTTAACATCTCCTTAATATTTGCCTGTTAATGGATATACAATATGAAGCCTATAGATATACATTTATTTAAAGTATTCAGTACTTTCTTGCTTCATATTGGCCTATTTTTTCTTTCAGCCAGTACTGTTTGACCTCTTTCCTCAGAAACTATATTTTTTACTTTTAGACTTACTATGAGTAGTGAATAGAAATATACCCACTGAATTTAAGACTAATTATCTTCATCTCAGGTAATTTTCTCAGTATATCAGTTAAGTTTATTAACATCTGTATGCCTTAGTTTATTTATATGTAAAATGAGGATAACCTTCTGTGGAGATAAATAAGGGGACAAGAATAAAAAAGCCCTAAGTGGAAGGTCTGGATCACAGGAAATACTCAACAGAGTGTTTTTATCTTCATTATTTCCTTCATAGAATAACAGCAAGAAGTTAAATACTTGAGAATTTTTCCCTTCTCTAAGACCATCCCACAAGTTTATTCCACAGTGATAATCAGCACATCAGTCCCTAGCTCTGTATTAAATATCTTGTTGTTCTGAACATAACCTAAATATTTCATTCCTATTGATTGTTTTTACTATGAATTTTGTTACAAAATCACTTATTTAAATCAAGGGTCATGCATGCAAATGCTATGAAGCCCAGGCAGGTCTAAAATGGATTTTGTGGCCCATTTTGGATGGAACATTCCTACTGAAAAGGGCAGGTCTAGCCAAATCAGTTCCATGTAAACAGGTACCATGCTCTATAGTTTTCTGTTGTATTTAGAACAGTTACTGGCCCAAAAGAAGCTCTCAATAAATATTTCTAGATTGAATAGACATGATGTGTGAATCAATAGATCATTGTATAAATGGTACAATATTTATATATGTGTAAATTGTACAGTATTTATATTTATATGTTTTATAATGAATTAGTATGTTTTATTTTATATTTTAACTATAAATGTGAAAAAGTTATTATAAAACATAAATACATGATTCAAAGGCAGACTATATTAAAAGGTATTCTGTCTGACTTAATTCACTTAGTGTAACGTCCTCCAAGTCCATCCATGTTGCTACAAATGGCAAAATTTCATTCTTTTTTATGACTGAGTAGTGTATATAAATACATATGTATACACACGCACACACCACATCCTCTTTATCCATTCATCTGTTGATGGACACTTAGGTTGCTTCCATATCTTGGCAATTGTAAATAGTGCTGCTATGAACATTAGGGCACACGTCTTTTCAAATTAGTGTTTTTGTGAAATAAGTCAGATAGAAAGACAAATACTGTGTGATATCACTTATATGTGGAATCTAAAAAATACAACACAGTAGTGAATATAACATAAAAGGAGCAGATTCACGGTTATAGAGAACAAACTAGTGATTACCAGTGGGAGAGGAAATGGGGAGGGGCAATAGGGATAGGGGAATAAAGGGTACAAACTATTAGGTATAAAATTAGCTACAAGGATAAAGTGTACAACACAGGGAATATAGCCAGTATTTTATAATTACTATAAATGGAGCATAATTTTTAAAAATTGTGAATTATTATATTATACACCTGTAACTTACATAATATTGTACAGCAAATACACTTCAATTATTTTTCAAAAAGTATTCTGAATTTTGCATTCATTCCTTTTCCTTCTACTCCAATCCCTATCCTCAGGGGAAACTATTTATATGAATTAATTTCTAATTTATTCTTCCAGTGTATTTTCTTTGCCAAGAAGCATATAATTGTGCATATGTGTTTCGCTTTCTCACACAAACAGTAATGTACTATATGCAGTGCTTTGAACCTTGTTTTCCTCACTTAAAAATATATCCTGGAAATCACATTACATTATTAGATAGAGACTTTCTCATGATATTGTAAGGTAGTATAATTTAATATGCCATCATTTATAAAGTGTGTTACTTAATACACATATTTGGATTCATTACCACCATTTTACAAATAACACTATTGCATTTGCAAATAGCATTTACAAAGGCTATTTTATGTAATTTTTTGAGATACTAAAATCGTACACTTGGATTGTACCATTTTGCACTCTTACCCATAATATATTAAAGAGTCTGTTTTTTAACAGCCACAGCAACAGAGATTGTGTACACCTTTGTATTTTGTATTTTTCTTATTTTGAGCTAGATTATATTTTGTATGTTAAAGGAGCATTTTTTCATCTTTGAATGTCTATTTATATCTTTCCCATGTTCTACTAGATTTTAATTTTTACTTTCAATCTTAAGAGCTCTTTATACATTAATGAGATTAATTCCTTGTCATTGATACAAGTTGCAAATATTTTTTCAATATTGTCATATTACTTTTAATTTGGTTCATATTTTATCTGTGTGTGTTAATGTAGTTGAATTTATCATTTCTTTCTTGTATTATTTCTGAGCTTTGGTTAAAAAGCTTTCCATATCTCAGGTTACAAAGGAATTTATTCCTGTGGTCTATAAATTGTGTTTTAAAAATTTAAATCTGTGAACTATTTATTTGGTATATGGTGCAAGAGGTATGGTACAATTTTATATTTTTTATAAATGAGTACCTTGTCATAAAGCCATTTATTTAGAATATCTATATTTTTTTCTTTTTTTAATTTTTTTTTTTATATTTGAGTATAGCTGATTTGCAATGTTGCATTAGTTTCAGGTGTACAGCAAAGTTATTCCGTTTTATATATATATATATATATATATATATATATCCATTCTTTTTCAGATTCTTTTCCCATGTAGGTTATTACAGAATATTGAGTAGAATTCCCTGTGCTATACAATAGGTCCTTGTTGATTATCTGTTTTATGTATAGTAGTATGTATATCTTAATCCCAACCTCCAATTTATCCCTCTCCCCCACGTTTCCCCTTTGGTAACCATAAGTTTGTTTTCAAAGTCTGTGAGTCTGTTTCTGTTTTATAATTAAGTTCATTTGTATCATTTTTTTTTTAGAGTCCACATATAAGTGATATTATATGATATTTGTCTTTGTCTGACTTATTTCACTCAGTATGATAATCTCTAGATCCATCCATGTTTCTGCAAATGGAATTATTTCATTCTTTTTTATGACTGAGTAATATTCCATTGTATCTATGTACCACATCTTTATCCATTCCTCTGTCGATGGATATCTAGGTTGCTTTCATGTCTTAACTATTGTAAATAGTGCTGCAGTGAACATTGGGTGCATGTATCTTTTCTAATTATGGTTTTCTGCAGATATATGCGCAGGAATGGGATTGCTGCATTATATAGTAGTTCTATTTTTAATTTTTTAAGAAACCTCCATACTCTTCCTCATGGTGGTTGCACCATTTTACATTCCCACCAACAGTGTGGGAGGGTACCCTTTTCTCCACACTCTCTCCAGCATTTGTTGTTTGTAGATTTTTTGATGATGGCCATTCTGACTGGTGTGAGGTGATACCTCATTGTAGTTTTCATTTGCATTTCTCTAATAATTAGTAATGTTGAGCACCTTCTCATGTGTTTTATGGCCATCTATATGTCTTCTTTGGAGAAATGTCTATTTATATCTTCCACCCATTTTTTGATTGGGTTGTTTGTTTTTTTCAGGTAGAGCTGCATGAGCTATTTGTATGTTTTGGAGATTAATCCCTTGTTGGTCACATTGTTTGCAAATATTTTCTCCCATTCTGTGAGTTGTCTTTTCTTTTCATTGATGGTTTCTTTTGCTGTGCAAAAGCTTTTAAGTTTAATTAGTCCCATTTGTTTATTTTTGTTTTTATTTTCATTACTGTAGGAGGTGGATCCACAAAGATATTGCTGTGATCTATGTCAGAGTGTTCTGCCTATGTTTACTTATAAGAATTTTATAGTATCCAGCCTTACATTTAGGTCTTTAATCCATTTTGAGTTTCTTTTTTTTTTTTTTTTTCATTTTGAGTTTCTTTTTGTGTATGGTGTTAGAGAATGTTTTAATTTCATTATTTTACATGTAGCTGTCCAGTTTTCCCAGAACCACTTATTGGATAGCCTGTCTTTTCTCGGTTGTATATTCTTGCCTCCTTTGTCATAGATTAATTGCCCATAGGTGTGTGGGTTTATTTGTTTTTGTGCCAGTCCCATACTGTTTTGATTACTGTAGCTTTGTAGTATAGAATATTTATCTTTTATCCAGCAATTTAGATGCTTCTTTTACAATACACATATAGATTTCCATTTGCTCTTGAAGATGATTCTGGATTTTTTATTGTGTTCCATTATTCTATCTTCTAATTTTTTACTAATACCATACTGTTTTAATTACATAGGCCTCTTAGTATGTTCCAGTATCTGAAGTTAGCTCCCAGATTGCCATACTTTTCCAAGTTTTCTTATGTATTTCACACCTCCACAGTTAACAGCTTGTTATTTCCAATACAATGTTAAATAGTAGTAGATATATAAAGCATTTTTGTCTTTTCCAAATTTCACTGAATATATCCTCTGTTTCTCATTTTAAAAAAAGCTGTCTTTGGCTAGGGTATAAATGTATATTATATTTATATATGATTTTACATTATATACAAAATTTATTAATACATATTATTGACATAAGTATATGTTAAAGAACAATACATTGATTTCCAATTCTCTGGGCCAATATTAAGGAATGCAATTACTAGATTGTATGGTAAAAAATTATGTTTAGTTTTGTAAAAAACTGCTAAACTGTCTTCCAAAGTGACTGTACAATTTTGCATTCCCACCAGAAATGAATGAGAGTTTCTGTTGCTCCACCAGCTATTATCTTTGACTTGTCTATTCCTCTCTTCAATTCTGTCAATTTTTGCTTCATGCATTTTGTCTCTTGTTAGGTGCATGATATGTTTATATTTATTATATCTCCCTTGTGATTGACTTTTTATCATTATGTAATGTCCCTCTTTATTTCTATTGTTATTTTCTTATTTAAAGCCCCTCCTGTCCCATTTTGCTGGAAATTGCATGGCTTTTTTTTCTTCCATTCTTTTGCTTTTTGGTCTTACTTGCTTTCAGCTTGAAGAATTTCCTTTAGTATTTCTTGTAAGGGAGGTCGGCTAGTGACAAATTCAGCTGTTTCCCTTCGCTAATTACTAGCTGATTGTTCTAATTGTTTTTGACAATAATTTATCCCTGAGGAATAAATTACTCCACAGTATAATCAAATTAAATTTGAACTCTTTGAAGGAGTAGTCTTTGAGACCAGTCTTTGATGCTGTTCTGAGCTCAAGATAACTCTTTTTATCTGTCTCTTTTTCCTGGTTCTCTCCATTAAACTTCTGGCAGCACTGTGGTTTCACTTGTTGCTGTCATGTAACTGACAACCCCTTCTTAATTGCTTCCCATCAATGCTTCCATTGTTTTTGACAGTGCCCTTAGCGTCGAACTTTCCCATCTCTTTGAAAATAAAGTCAGTCCCCTTAGTGAGAGCTGTGAACTATGGAGCTCTCAGTTCTTAGGATTTGCCTCTCTTCCTGAGGTGAAACTCTGTGTCACTGCTTTTAAGCAGGGAATGGGGACAGACACCTCTGATCTATAGGTGGGTCACTGAGTCAGAGCAGTGGCCCTTGTTCTTAACCCAACTTCCATTATGAAAATTTCTGTCCTATAAAACAAGTGAGGGTGGATAATTGGGATCCAATATTATCTGCCTGTCCTGCCTGGAGTAGAACTTCTCTTCTGTGATTGGTAGCTGAGTTTGAAAGAAATAAGCCCCAGACCTCTCAGCTGGTTTTGCCTGGAATAGAGCTCCTGCAACCAAAAGCTAGTGGGATATAGATGAGAAATGCTGGTGGTCTCTCCCTCTTGGAGAGAAACTATAGCCCTCGGCTGGGAACTGGGAGAGGAGAGAAGCCTGTTTTCTTGGCAGCACTCACCTTTAATAGAACTCCTGTCTCTATAGTTATTTTTCCTTCATCATATTCACTTAAATGTATATTTTTCTCATTTTTTAATTAGGTTAAATAATAATTTATCTAATTAATTTTTATAAAGCACCAACTTTTACACTTTTTCATTAGTCTTAAAGCTTTTATTCTTACTGTTACTCTCTGCTTTTTCCTTTATTTTATCATTTCTTCTATTTCCTTTTAGTATAGCTTTTTAATATTTTTCATTTGCATATTTAATGTTTATTTTCATTCATGTATTTTTATTTATCTAAGTGATTGATACTCTGAGTTTTCCTATATAATATCTTTTAAGTATTATCTTATAGATTCTGCAGTGTACTGACTTTTATTATCATTATTGTTTTTAAATTACTTTTGAAATTTTAGTTTGCATTTCCCCTTGACCCAAGAATTTATTTTTTTCAGTGTAGAAAAGTCTTATTGTTTTTTGACCTTATTACTAATGTCTAGTTTTCTTGCATTGCAATAAGAAATTGTTAGTATTAACCTTGATTTATGAAACTTATTAAATTTGCCTTTGCAAGCTAATATGCGGTCAATTTTCATGAATGTCTTATGCATATATTTGAAAATGTGTATTCATTACTATCTGATGCCAATTTGAATATTTTATCATCATATATACATTGTTTCTTATGTTAGTTTTTCTATATCCTCACTTATTTTTATCTGTTTACCTGTATTGGATTAAAAATGGAGTGTGAAAAGCTACAAATACTATGTATTTCCATTTATTTATTCTTGCATCTCCTGTGGTTTCTACTTTTGGAAAGAAGCTGCTATGGGATTTTATACATAGATGCCTCATTCAGTAAATTAACCAGATACTGCATTGTGATTTGCTCTATCATTGCCTTGTATAGTCAGTCATTTTACTCTTTTCTTTTTATCCATTTTCAGTGTTTTTTCTTATTCTCACAAGTGGGGACCAAAGAGTGACATTCCCATTTTGTATTCTTCATAGAATCTATTTTAAGGTATTCCTAAATAAAGGCTAAAAGAAATATTTATCTATTATTCAATTTTTGGTTTTATTCTACCGAAAATAATTTCCATAAAAGAGCATATGATATCTGTCGAATAATGTCTACAGTTGAAACAATCTCCAAATATGATTGTAATGTTAGATGTCTTATGTTTAAACAACTGAACTGTTTGCTAATATAGCCAACTGGTCTAACCATCCAGGTAAACCAAAACAATCAGTTTATTACATCAAAATGCATTGCAAATATATGTACTCAGGACTCAAAAGCCACAGAAACACTGCCAAATCCATTCAGTGCAGAGATTAAAATGAACTTTTGATCTCACTCTTTGAAATATGGGCATTCTGTTATAATTACCATCAAAATCATGGTAATAGTCAGATTGACACTTCAAAAGAAATACCTCTAGCTTCTAAAAACACTAGGCAACAAACACTTTAAACATAGTGTTTAAATAGAAGTCTTCATAGAATAGATTCTCTCTCTTATTTTTTAAAGTTAGCTTATAAAAATTGACTTTTTCTAGGAATCAGAGGTGTCTGACTTTGTAAGCAAAAAATGCAGAGGCAAAAATAGAGTCACTTCACTTTTAGAGATAAAACAAAATGAAGCAATAGAAACAACCTCAACATGTTTTGTTGACCATACTATCAGGGAAAAAATCAGACATTGCAAGCGAGAAAGACTATGTATTGATTTGGTGTGTTTGTTCTTATACAACTAAGTTGTTTATGTGAAAGTATCAACACCTACATAACATGGTTCACTGGAATTGTAATATGTTTACTAAATGTCACTGGTGATTTTATGTGAATTTTCCATAATTATTTGGGTTCATTCATACATGTCATCCATATTAGCAATTAGAATGTCCGAGTGAGCTTATTAAATCTACCACTTATATAATTACTTTCATTTCTCTGAGTATCTATGATAGACTACTGTCAAGCATTTTTCAAGGTCCCACTAACAACATTTACTTGTAAATAATTACATTTTTCCTCACAAAATATCTATGTCAAGGATGAATATTCCTTTCTCATGTATGATTTTTTGTAATTTTTAATTAAATAATTTTCATTATTTGATTTACTACCATTTTTTCAATCCAACATCTACTGAACAGGATTAACCCCAATGGATTTTTACTAATTGGTAAGAATGTGGTGCCCATACGGAATGTGATAAAGGCTGATGGTTTGTCAGGTTATGATTATAACAATGGCATGTTAAAAATTTGGAATATAGCCTTTAAGTAGTATTATAGATGGAGTAGAGAACTA
The DNA here is from genome assembly GCF_005190385.1 of Monodon monoceros. Classification (NCBI taxonomy): domain Eukaryota; kingdom Metazoa; phylum Chordata; class Mammalia; order Artiodactyla; family Monodontidae; genus Monodon; species Monodon monoceros. The sequence continues at coordinate 46,153,658 of NW_021703775.1, forward strand.
TAAGGTAGCAGCTTAGAGTTGGAGGACAATATTGAAATGAAGAATATTGAGGAACAATGATCATATTAAAGGTGAAAACAATTCAGTATAAAAGAAGAAATGCAGTAGATAAAATTTTCAATTAACCATTCAATAAACATCAAATGAATCCCTAGTATATGCTAAGTACCATGCAGTAGAAGGATAAAGACTTCTTCATTGCTTCATTCAACATACGTTATTATCATTATTATTTTTTAGAAGCTACTCTATGCTTAGAATTATGCTAGACTTAGGCACTGAAGATATGATAATGAGCCCACCCAGGCATAATCCTGCATTTACAGAGTTTATAATCTGGTTGAGGAGATAGACATTAATAAAACAGTCACACAAATAGATGTAGAAATGGGAACAATGTAAAGAGAGAGGAAGGAGTACGTGATGACCACTGTGCATACAATAGGAGTGTCTAGATTAGTCTTGAGTTCTTTAGAGATCAAGAAAGACTTCCCTAAGAAAATTTCAGTAGAGCTGAGATCTTAAATTTGGCAAGGTTGAAGCAGAGAGATGTTCCAGAAGGAAGGAGTAGCATGTGCAAAGTCCCTCTGTCTAGAGAGAGCATAGCATTCGAGAAACTAAACAAAGGCTCAGAGTGGTCAGTGGACAGTCTAGGTTAACAACAAGGTCAAAGGGGACAGATGAAGCAGGAACTTAAAGTTCAAGTTTAGGAATATTCCACTATCTAGTGGTGTCCTAGAGTTAGCTTACACTGGCTCTCTCCATGGCTGATTGTGCACATGTTTTTCCAGCTGCCCAGTCAGAGATGTCACATTGCTAGCTAGAAATCAGCCACTATAGGACTAAACTATGGGAATTTGGAAAATGCTACAAATTGGGGGGTGGGGAGGTGGGGTGGTATCTCCCAAATTTTCACTCCCAGCTGATTGTCAATCATTTAACAGCATAACACTGCCTTTACCTAACAGTAAAAAACTTGAATTTTTTTGAAGTGGAAGCAGGGCTAACGATGTGGAACATGATTAAATTTACATTAAAAAAATACTCTGTATGCAGGATGGAGAATAGGTTGGAATGAAAAAGGGAATTCAGAGAAAAACCAATATAAAACTATTAGCATTCCAGCACAGAGATGATGGTAATTGGACAGGGTGATGAGGTTAGAATGAGAAGAGATTTTCAACATTATCTTATTTTCAGATTAAATCGAACAGCTCCAAATAGCGATAGGTACAAGGACGTGATTTTATGATTTGAAGAGGTGAATTAGGATAATTTGAAATGAATAGGCTAAGTATGTACAGGATGTTAGGTGAGTCTTCATTGCAAGAGCTGATGTTAACCACCGAACTGTCAAATGCTTGGATGGAAATAAAGTAGGTTAAATGGATTCTGAAGTTTTCAACAGAAATAGAATTCTGGAAGATAGTAGATACAATAAGGATAGAAATCCAAGTAAGTAAATATTATAGACTTCAAAATGGAAGAAGTGCTTAAATTATATTAAACAACTAGAAGCAGGAAACAAAGAAAATGCTGGTTTTCTCTGAATCCATAAATTGGGAGAAGTGACCCTGAAGCATTTGGGAAAGAAGAGGTACTGTTAAGAAGAAAATGAAAAGGCAAAAAATACTCAATTCAGACAAATGTGCACTGGAAGAAAAATATCAAGGGTGTCTCCATAGCAGCTAAGTCCTGGCCAAATTCTCCATTTCACATTGAAGCAAAGCCTTTCAGAATCTGTCCAGTGGTTGGCACATTGAGGGCTGGGAAAAGGGACAGCCATTATTGAAAATTGGCTGGGAGGATATGCAGGTGGAGAGAAGAGAAACAAATAAGCAGCTGAAAACACTAATGAAGTGTTTGTAATGAGGTGGTAGCTAAGACTTAAGAAATACTGTCTTACATTTCCCCAGATGGTGACTCTAAGAATGAAAAGTGATTACTTTTTCTTCCTTTACCATGCCAGGCGTTTATTGCTAGAAGTTCTCTCTATAAACATATCTAATCTCCAGCACTCTATCAATGGGAATTTTAATAGAAAGTACCTTCGTATTTAACTTGGCAGAGTAAGAGATGACACTTTTCATCAGTTAGTAGAGCATGCAGTGTCCGTGGTTAGTAGTTACTCTGTTAGAATCACAAGTTACATGTCTGGCATTTCCCTAAATGAAAATGTTGTTTCCTCAGTCTTCTCGAGTACTGATTTTTAGTTCAGAAATGTTTCAGGCAATTTAAGGTGAAATCACACTGCATAGATGATTTGAATTAAAAAGTTGGATTTTTAAAGTATGGCTACCAAATGTCATAAAATATTTAATTAATATAGTATATAATATTATAATTACCTCACAAAATTGGCCAGAAATGAAATTTGCTATACACAAGCTAGAGCCATTCTTTCTTTCTAAATATCATGTATGTATGCATGTGATAGATAGATAGATAGAAAGATAGACATATATACATACATACATACATATATCGAGATACAGAAAGAGAATAAGAGACCTTGAGTTTTTTACATTATATTTTGCCATAACAATAGAGAAAACAACTGCAATAGACATTTTAAGTATGCGCTATTACAAAATATATGGAAGAGGATTTATTAACATAAGACTGGTAGGAGAATCTCCCTCAAAAGATTGCAATGATTTTTGAAAAATTGATGAATGTCTTTCAGGAAAACTTTTTTATTTTTTAATTCTTCTTTTTTCTCCAAATATTAGATTGTTCAATTACTAAGGGGAGACTCTGAAAGTTGGCTAAACTTGGTTAATCTAAATATTTCTGCCTTCCAGGGGGAAGTGTGGATAAGCCTTTATATCCCTTCACAGACCTAGCCAACACAACACAAACGTCCAATCTTTTTTTTTCCTTTTCTTTTTTTCAACATCTTTATTGGAATATAATTGTTCTACAATGGTGCATTAGTTTCTGCTGTATAACAAAGTGAATCAGCCATACATATACACATATCCCCATATCCCCTCCCTCTTGTGTCTCCCTCCCACCCTCCCTATCCCACCCTTCTAGGTGGTCACAAAGCACCAAGCTGATCTCCCTGTGCTATGCGGCTGCTTCCCACTAGCTATCTGTTCTACAATTGATAGTGTATATAAGTTCATACCACTCTCTCACCTCGTCCCAGCCCACCCTCTCCCCCTCCCCGTGTCCTCAAGTCCCCTCTCCATGTCTGCATCTTTATTCCTGTCCTGCCCCTAGGTTCTTCAGAACCTTTTTTTTTTTTTTTTGGATTCCATATATAGTGTTAGCATATGGTATTTGTTTTTCTCTTTCTGACTTAACTCTGTATGATGTACTCTAGGTCCATCCACCTCACTATAGATAACTCAATTTCATTCCTTTTTATGGCTGAGTAATATTCCATTGTATATATGTGCCACATCTTCTTTGTCCATTCATCTGTTGATGGACACAGGTTGCTTCCATGTCCTGGATATCGTAAATAGTGCTGCAGTGAACATTGTGGTACATGACTCTTTTTGAATTATGATATTCTCCGGGTATATGCCCAGTAGTGGGATTCCTTTGTCATATGGTATATCTACTTTTAGTTTTTTAAGGAACCTCCATACTGTTCTCTAGAGTGGCTGTATCAATTTACATTCCCACCAACAGTGCAAGAGGGTTCCCTTTTCTCTACACCCTCTCCAGCATTTATTGTTTGTAGATCTCTAGATGATGGCCATTCTGGCCAGTGTGAGGAGATACCTCATTGAAGTTTTGATTTCCATTTCTCTAATGATTAGTGATGTTAAGCATTCCTTCATGTGTTTGATGGCCATCTGTATATCTTCTTTGGAGAAATGTCTATTTAGGTCTTCTGCCCATTTTTGGATTCGGTTGTTTGTTTTTTTGATATTGAGCTGCATGAGCTGCTTGTAAATTTTGGAGATTAATCCTTTGTCTGTTGTTTCGTTTGCAAATATTTTTTCCCATTCTGAGGGTTGTCTTTTCGTTTTCTTTATGGTTTCCTTTGCTGTGCAAAAGCTTTTAAGTTTCAGTAAGTCCCATTTGTTTATTTTTGTTTTTATTTCCCTTTCTCTAGGAGGTGGGTCAAAAAGGATCTTGCTGTGATTTATGTCACAGAGTGTTCTGCCTATGTTTTCCTCTAAGAGTTTGATAGTGTCTGGCCTTACATTTAGGTCTTTAATCCATTTTGAGCTTATTTTTGTGTATGGTGTTAGGGAGTGTTTTAATTTCATTCTTTTACATGTAGCTATCCAGTTTTCCCAGCACCACTTATTGAAGAGGCTACCTTTTCTCCATGGTATATTCTTGCCTCCTTTATCAAAGATAAGGGCACAAAAAGTGCGTGGGTGTATCTCTGGGCTTTCTTTCCTGTTCCATTTATCTATATTTCTGTTTTTGTGCCAGTACCAAACTGTCTTGATTACTGTAGCTCTGTAGTATAGTCTGAAGTCTGGGAGCCTGATTCCTCCAGCTCCGTTTTTCTTTCTCAAGATTGCTTTGGCTATTAGGGGTCTTTTGTGTTTCCATACAAATTTTGAAACTCTTTGTTCTAGTTCTGTGAAAAATGCCATGGGTAGCTTGATAGGGATTGCACTGAATCTGTAGATTGTTTTGGGTAGTATAGTCATTTTCACAATGCTGATTATTCCAATACAAGAACATGGTATAGCTTTCCATCTGTTTGTATCTTTAATTACTTTCACCATTGTCTTACAGTTTTCTGCATACAGGTCTTTTGTCTCTTTAGGTAGCTTTATCCCTAGGTATTTTATTCTTTTTGTTGCTGTGGTAAATGGGAGTGTTTCCTTAATTTCTCTTTCATATTTTTCTTCATTAGTGTATAAGAATGCATGATATTTCTGTGCCTTAATTTTGTATCCTGCTAGTTTACCAAATTCATTGATTAGCTCTAGTATTTTTCTGTTAGCATCTTTAGGATTCTCTATGTATAGTATCATGTCATCTGCAAACAGTTACACCTTTACTGCTTCTTTTCCATTTGGATTCCTTTTATTTCTTTTTCTCTGATTGCTGTGGCTAAAACTTCCAAAACTATGTTGAATAAGAGTGGTGAGAGTGGGCAACCTTGTCTTGTTCCTCATCTTAGTGGAAATGGTTTCAATTTTCACCATTGAGAATGATGTTGGCTGTGGGTTTCTCATATATGGCCTTTATTATGTTGAGGTAGGTTCCCTCTATGCCTACTTTCTGCAGGGTTTTTATCATAAATGGGTGTTGAATTTTGTTGAAAGCTTTTTCTGCATCTATTGAGATGATCATTTGGTTTTTCTCCTTCAATTTGTTAATATAGTGTGTCACATTGATTGATTTGCATATATTGAAGAATCCTTGCAATTTCTGGGATAAACCCCACTTGATCATGGTGTATGATCCTTTTAATGTGTTGTTGGATTCTGTTTGCTAGTATTTTGTTAAGGATTTCTGCATCAACGTTCATAAGTGATATTGGCCTGTAGTTTTCTTTCTTTGTGACATATTTGTCTGGTTTTGGTATCAGGGTGATGGTGGCCTCATAGAATGAGTTTGGGACTATTCCTCCCTCTGCTATATTTTGGAAGAGTTTGAGAAGGATAGGTGTTAGCTCTTCTCTAAATGTTTGGTAGAATTTGCCTGTGAAGCCATCTGGTCCTGGGCTTTTGTTTGTTGGAAGATTTTTAATCACAGTTTCAATTTCAGTGGTTGTGATTGGTCTGTTTCTATTTTCTATTTCTTCCTGGTTCTGTCTCAGAAGGTTGTGCTTTTCTAAGAATTTGTCCTTTTCTTCCAGATTGTCTATTTTATTGGCATATAGTTGCTTGTCATAATCTCTTGTGATCCTTTGTATTTCTGCAGTGTCAGTTGTTACTTCTCCTTTTTCATTTTTAATTCTATTGATTTGAGTCTTTTCCTTTTTTTTCTTGATGAGTCTGGCTAATGGTTTATCATTTTTGTTTATCTTCTCAAAGAACCAGCTTTTAGTTTTATTGATCTTTGCTATTGTTTCCTTCACTTCTTTTTCATTTATTTCTGATCTTATCTTTATGATTCCTTTCCTTCTACTAACTTTGGGGTTTTCTTTTGTTCTTCTTTCTCTGATTGCTTTAGGTGTAAGATTAGGTTGTATATTTGAGATGTTTCTTGTTTCTTGAGGTAGGATTGTATTGTATATACTTCCCTCTTAGAACTGCTTTTGCTGCATCCCATAGGTTTTGGGTCGTTGTGTTTTCATTGTCATTTGTTTCTAGGTATTTTTTGATTTCCTCTTTGATTTCTTCAATTGTCTCTTGGTTATTTAGTAGTGCATTGTTTAGCCTCCATGTGTTTTTATTTTTTACAGTTTGTTTCCTGTAACTGATATCTAGTCTCATACCCTTGTGGTCAGAAAAGATACTTGATACAATTTCACTTTTCTTAAATTTACCAAGGCTTGACTTGTGACCCCAGATATGATCTATCCTGGAGAATGTTCCATGAACACTTGAGAAGAAAGTGTATTCTGTTGTTTTTGGCTAGAATGTCCTATAAATTTCAATTGAGTCCATCTTGTTTAATGTGTCATTTAAAGATTGTGTTTCCTTATTTATTTTCATTTTGGAAGATCTGTCCATTGGTGAAAGTGGGGTGTTAAAGTCCCCTAATATTATTGTGTTACTGTTGATTTCCCGTTTTACGTCTCTTAGCATTTGCCTTATGTATTGAGGTGCTCCTATGTTTGGTGAGTAAATATTTACAATTGTTATATTTTCTTCTTGGACTGATCCCTTGACCATTATGTAGTGTCCTTCTTTGTCTCTTGTAACAGTCTTTATTTTAAAGTCTATTTTGTCTTATATGAGAATTGCTACTCCAGCTTTCTTTTGATTTCCATTTGAATGGAATATCTTTTTCCATCCCCTCACTTTCAGTCTGTATGTGTCCCTAGGTCTGAAGTGTGTTTCTTGTAGACAGCATATATATGAGTCTTGTTTTTGTATCCATTCAGCCAGTCTATGTGTTTTTGTTGGCGCATTTAATCCATTTACAGTTAAGGTAATTATCAATACGCATGTTCCTATTACCATTTTCTTAATTGTTTTAGGTTTGTTATTGTAGGTCTTTTCCTTCTCTTGTGTTTCCTGCCTAGAGAAGTTCCTTTAGCATTTGTTTTAAAGCTGGTTTGGTGGTGCTGAATTGTCTTAGCTTTTGCTTGTCGGTAAAGGTTTTAATTTCTCTGTTGAATCTGAATGAGATCCTTGCTGGTTAGAGTAATCTTGGTTGTAGGTTTTTCCCTTTCATCACTTTAAATATGTCCTGCCATACCCTTCTGGCTTGCAGTGTTTCTGCTGAAAAGATCAGTTGTTAACCTTATGTGGATTCCCTTGTATGTTATTTGTTGCTTTTCCCTTTCTGCTTTTAGTATTTTTTCTTTGTATTTAATTTTTGATAGTTTAATTAATATGTGTCTTGGTGTGTTTCTCCTTGGATTTATCCTGTATGGGACTCTCTGTGCTTCCTGGACTTGTTTGACTACTTCCTTTACCATATTAGGGAAGTTTTCAACTATAATCTCTTCAAATATTTTCTCAGTCCCTTAATTATGGGACCCCTATAATTCGAATGTTTTTGCATTTAATGTTGTCCCAGAGGTCTCTGAGACTGTTCTCAATTCTTTTCCTTCTTTTTTCTTTATTCTGCTCTGCGGTAATTATTTCCACTATTTTATCTTCCAGGTCACTTATCCATTCTTCTGCCTCAGTTATTTTGCTATTGATTCCTTCTAGAGAATTTTAAATTTCATTTATTGTGTTGTTCATCATTGTTTGTTTGCTCTTTAGGTCTTCTAGGTCCTTGTTAAATGTGTCTTGTATTTTCTCCATTCTATTTCCAAGATTTTGGATCATCTTTACTATCATTACTCTGAATGCTTTTTCAGGTAGACTGCCTATTTCCTCTTCATTTGTTTGGTCGGGTGAGTTTTTACCTTGCTCCTTCATCTGCTGTGTATTTCTCTGTCTTCTCATTTTGCTTAACTTACTGTTTTGGGGGTCTCCTTTTCACAGGCTGCAGGTTTGTAATCCCATTGTTTTTGATGTCTGCCCCCAGTGGGTAAGGTTGGTACAGTGGGTTGTGTAGGCTTCTTGGTGGAGGGGACTGGTGCCTGTGTTCTGGTGGGTGGGGCTGGATCTTGTCTTTCTGGTGGGCAGGGCTGCATCTGGTGGTGTGTTTTGGGGTGTCTGTGAACTTATTATGATTTTAGGCAGCCTCTCTGCTAATGGGTGGGGTTGTGTTCCTGACTTGTTAGTTGTTTGGCATGGGGTGTCCAGCACTAGAGCTTGCTGGTTGTTGAGTGGAGCTGGGTGTTAGCGCTTAGATGGAGATCTCTGGGAGAGCTCTTGCCAATTGATATTATGTGGGGCTGGGAAGTCTCTGTTGGACCAATATCCTGAATTCGGCTCTACCACCTCAGAGGCTCAGGCCTGACACCTGGCTGGAGCACCATGACCCTGTCAGCTCCATGGCTGGAGAAGATGGGCTATGAGTTGGGTGTTAGCCACTGCCCTGTGTAGCTCTGTCTCAGCTGTCTCCAAAGGTGCCCCAGATACAGTGGGTTATTCCACTATTCCTCAGAACTTGCACATGCCAGTCTGGGATTTGTAGATGTCCTCCTGGTACTCTTCATTGAAATACCTTGCCTTCATGGTGGTGAGAGATATGCTAATAGTGTTGGTTCTCTTCAGAGGCTGGGACAGTCTGAGCCTTCATGTGGCCAAGTCAGGAGCAGCTGGCTAACGGTCCCAAAGTGATAACATGTCAGATTCCAAGAAGGCTTTCTGCAGCACGTGAGCAGTAGTCCCAATCAGCCACTCCGCTCAGCTGCAGCACTCTCACTATGGAACTCGGTGGAACCCTCAAACGACGCTTTATGCCAGCCCTAGAGCCTGACTTGCCCACCCAGGCAAGGAGCTGTGGAGAGCATCTCCCGGCCCAGTCTCACCAGAGGAGCAGACACCTGGAAGTTGTGTGGCCAACTGTGGGGGAGCTGAGACATGGGTGGGCAGGGCTGACAGCGTCTGGAGAAAAGCCAGAACCATGGAGGGCTCCTATGCTACCGCCCAGGTGGGGGGAATTAATTCAGAGCTGAGGCTGAGGGTAGCTCCTGGCCCACCCTGCCTGGAAATCCTGGTGTTACCCAACCCGGTCCTGCTAAGGCCAAAATGTCCAATCTTAATGTAAAATATCTAATATTTTTTATGGGAGAAGTATCTTTAGTTACCAATGAACAGTTGATTTTGAAGAGGGGACCCTCTTCAATGTTTGTATACTGTCTTTAATATACTGAATATCACTTTTAATAGATTTCTCTGAATTTTTTCTACACAAATATCTGCTAAACACAGATTTTATCCATATATGATGCAGACTTTTCAGGAATATGTCCCTGAAGTGTTGAAATGTTATTATACAGTTAAATTAGTAGTGGTTCATTTTTGGCAGGACGGTTATATGGCTAATTGTTTTTAATCTTCCTTTTGTTTAATAGATTTTTTATTTTTCTGTTATAAGCATTTTCTACTGGTTTGATAAAGTTTATTATATTACAGAGTAATTTAAGAAATCAATTAAGATGCCTCTTAAATTCATATGTTATTTTCTAGGACCACACTTAGGTCTACAGGTTGTTTCCCACATCCTTAATTTGAATAATTAAAATCAACAATTATGTTGCTCCTATGTTTCAGTACTTTCTTTAGGCTAAACATCCACAAACCTCTTAATCCTAACATGTACTAGTGTTTATCAGCCATTCTTAATCATAACACAACTTGGGAATATATTAAAGTATACATTCTTGAGCCCTACTTTACATCAAGAATTAAAATATCCAGGAGAAGACCTGGCCATTTGTAAAAAAAAAGAAGAAATTCCCGATTCTAGGTAATCTTTATAATCAAACTAGTTTGGAAATACAACCTTACAAGATTCTCCAAACCCCAAGCCAGTATCTTCCTCACCTGCTACCACCTGCAGTCATATTCTCTTGGCATCTCTGGTCAGTTTGTTCCCATATTTCTTGTCTTCTTGGGGATGCAGAAACTCAAACTGGTGCATTCTTATCAAACAGGGAGTTGTGGGAGAAAAGGCAAGCACCAGCAGGTTAGCTGGTGTTGTAGCTCCTGAGCAGCAGGAGTGGGATTGGAGTATAACAGGGTCAGATAAAGGGAAAGACAGTCTCACCAGGCCTCCAACAATTTCACTGTCTGTGTCACCTTTCCTACTGATCTTTCTCTTTTTTTGGTGCTCTACGCTTTGTGACCTATGAATCTTCCTTCTATAAATCGCTTCTCTGTTTTTGATCTCTGATTTTCTATCTGAATGGGATAATCTGATTCTGGTTTCTGATTCCTTTCTTTTCTTGATTGTTTGGGATTGGAACATAAGACCCTCAAAATTTCCCTCTTATAATGAATATTCCAAAGAGTTTCTGCCAAAAATTTTAAGTTTTCTATTCTGGACAGAGAGATAGTAACAACATGAATTGACTCAGGCAGGTCTAGATGTTCTTCTTGACCAGATTCATTGAATTCTTGCATAGATACATAGCATCAGGCTGTCATGGAATATATTTAAATTAATTTGTCATATATTAAGTAGATACACCTTATTTTTAATTGTGTTAATTTATGGAAAATGAGACAGAATAATTTCTATTAATGAGATACCTAAACTACACAGCCTAATTCCCATTAGTAGCTGGAAGTCATAGCACTGAAAAATAAATTCTCCTTTAGCAGTATGTATTTCAAGGGTGACACACTAGCATGTTTACAGCATGGAAAGTAAGTGTTCCATAGAAACAATTCTAGCTAGAAAGTACTATATTTCTTCAAATAAGCTCAAATAAAAATATTTCATTTATGGTAGTTTGTTTATGATAGTTTACCATATGATGGAGAAAAATAGACCTATATGTGATTTTAGAGTGATAAAATGATAAATATGGTTATTATAAAGGAACAAATATTGCATTCATTGAAAACTATTTAGAGATTAATATTTTAAGCTTTCTAGACATATAGTTTAATGAATACTTAGAATCAAATAGTCCCTTGTTCAGAAACTGTTTCTGCTATTTACCCGCTATTTACCCTTAGAAAAAATAACAGCCTTTCCAAGCCTGAAAATTAAATAGAATCCTATTTACAAAGGACTTATCTTGGTCTACATTAGGTACTGTGATGAAGATTATTTCCAGTATTGTTCTAATTATCAATTTTGTGTCTTATGTACGTGTACATGATTGCTTAAGTTTTACATATTGAAGTATAATATTTAATTTAGAAGTATATATTTTGGTGCTTCACAAGAGGGGAAAATAATTACCTATTTCCTAATGAAGGTAATAATTAAGGAAGATAAGAATTCAGAATTTATGCTTATTCATTTCATTGTAGTCATATGTAACAATCCATGGCTGTAATTTGTTTAGTTATTTTATTTATAAACAAATAACAATTTACTACTTAAGTTTAAAATAAATTAAGCCATATCTCCTGTTCTATTTTAGCTTCTCTTAATGCCCCTGTGTAATATCAGTTAGAGGATATTTTTCCTAGGTTTAGAACCATACTTTTGGAATCAATAACATAACCTGCAAAACTCTAAGGAATCTTATAGGCACATCCAATACACTACAATAATTATGTGAATGTTGGTAGACAAAGTTATCTGCCACCACATTTTATAACCCTTGAGTGATTATTTTCTTAAAAGCTGGGACTAGTTATACATACATAGCTTACCTTTGCATGGGCTCCAATAGCAGATCTCTTGCAGGTGATCAAATGAATGCTTTGCATCTAAGCATCACTTACCCACTCCTTTTTATCCCCTTTATACAAGAGAGCCCACTTTCATCTGCTGCATATTATCCCAGCCTTTCTGGACCTGGGGTCTGCCATCTAGCTCCTTAATTCAACCAGGAAATGGAGTGTTTCCCCTGCTACCTGACACCCACACTAATTTTTCCTTTTCTCTTGACATCTCTCTCTATTGTCTTGTCTGTGAAATTTGCAGTCTCTGGGTTCAGCTTTCCCTTCTTCTGTTCCACTGCCAAGTCATGGGATATGTTTCTGTGTTGGATAACTATCACCTGGTATATCTATTGCAAAGAACAGACAATGAGCAAAAATGCTGTGCAACATGGATAAAAATTGTATCTCCCTACAAATATTACAAACATTCATCATAGGCCTGATATGTTTCAAGTTATTCTGTGCATAAGGACACAGAACTGAAGAATACCAACAAAGTCTGTACTTCCATGGTGCTTACCTCATTTTAATTATTTAGAGAAGCAGTGAGATAGAGAGAAGAACCTCAAATTGAGAGTTAGGATACCAGGGTCAAATGTTAACTTCACTATCCTCCATCTCTTAACTGATGTGGCAACATTTGATTGCCAATATTCCTGTTTCAGCTAGTTCATCATTTTTAGCATATACAATAGTACATTTTAAAGTTATTTGAATACTGTATTGCCTTTTGACATTATTTTATAAACATTAGTATAAACAAGAAACATAGAACTGCTGATTCTATGATAATGTATTTGAGAGAAAAATGGAAATCATTAAGTACTTTTAAAGTGGAAAACTTTGTCATTTGTCATCATTCTGATATTTATTGAACAAAAGCTGGTTGAATTTGCTTAAAGGAAAAGAACAGATCAAAACTTAAAATGTACCAGCAAAGTTTCTAATAGCAATTTTTAGTATAGGAAGGATAGAAGATACCTTTAAAATTATGAAATTTAAAAAGTATTTAAAACTAAAAGTTTACAAGTCCATTGAGCATTCTATTTGAGAAAGAAGAAATTATATCTAACTCCTTTATTCGTGGAAGAAAGCTGGTATTTAAATTTCTTTTACTTACAGTCTCTCACTGATTCCCCTCCTCAATCACCTGCAATAGTCTTCATTGGCCAGTTTTCTTTTGATGGTTATATTGAATTATTGTCTGTCAAGTAAGTGTCACTTCAGGCAAGATGAGAAGTAGAATTTTAGAGAAAAAAAAATTCCTTTAGAAATTTTGTCTTATTGTCTACAGTTCACTTTTATATAGTGTGTTTGCAAAAGTCACTCATGAGTTGTGTCATTCTTGGGAAAATATATGTTTTTCACCACAGTTAAAGATTTTATAGTAGTTTTAGTTCTCTGGGAACATTCCTGACCCTAACCCATAACATATGTCTCTCTCTTGCTTTTACACATTTCCCTTTGGACATTTTTTTTTTTTTTTACAACATGAAAATCCTGACAATACAAGTATAAAAATGTTATTAAAAGTTTAAAGTGTTAAACAAATATTGAATGTTTTTAAGTAGCTTTAAATTAAAAACAAAAACCAAAATGTGACCTGATCCAGGCCATTTAGATACTGTTCTGGACTTGCATCCTATGTCAAACTTTTCATATCTCTTCCTTGGGTAACTGAGAAAATGTACTACTCTTAGAGAATGCAAGCATTTCTCTCTGTTGAATATTCCTGTAAATTATATATACACACACACACACACACATATATCAGCTAAGCACAAAGAAATATAGTTCAAACAAGCACAAATCTGAATGTTGTCTGTTTTTATACAGAAGTAAATCCTTTCCTTTTTTTACCCTCTCAGAGAAATTGGCAAGTTGTGATAAATGAATCTAAATGTTCCTTAACTGCAGTTGAGATCAGAGAGAAGATGACTCTTCTGCTCACTCTTGGCTCCAGCCCACTTCCCTCACTGCCACACATATGTACTCACAGGACTGAAGTGATGCTGGGAACCTCTGCCCCACAGCCCACCTGCAGCCTCCCACCCTCACACACTGCTGTGCTGGGTTCCAAGTCATAATAAAGGAGACAAACATGTGACCTGGAAGCCTTACTCCACTCTTTGGGCATTTTCTATCTCCTTGTGCAAAGGAAAAGGCCTGCAGATTCTGCAGCTACACCTTGTTCTGCCTTCCATCTCACCTCCTTAGGGCTGGAGAGGTTGCAAATTATTTTGATATTAGCCAGCACAGCTCTCACATCACAACAGCTCAGAGAGAGGACAAAAGGTCTTCTACTCATTGCTGTGCCTGTTGGCTTGTTTTTATGTTGACTTAATGTCTCGAGATTAAACACATAACCTCAGTTTTCTGTGTTTTGTCTCGAGATTAAACACATAACCTCAGTGTTCTGTGTTTATCAACTATGTTTTCTTAAGTGGATCTGAGCCTAAGAAGATGCTTCTATATTCTTCATGAAATGTTGTGGTATATCTCCAAATATAAATTGATATATTGATTTTCTGAATTATGTGAATTAAGTAATGATAATGGAAAGGCTGCAGCCACATAGCTTCATTATGGAGACTAAGAACAGGGGCCCTACATCAACATGCCTCTCCTATTTGTTCTAGGAGATTTTTGTCCATGAAGGAAATGCTCTAAAACAAGTAAATTCTTTCTAGTCTCAGGAACTCACCCAAATTCCATTAATCCAAACAATAGATCATTAAGGCAGTTTACTTCTCAGGAGATTAAGTTTCACATCTGGGTGGAGCCCTTCTTGGGACAATAGATGACTCTACTGAGCTAACTTGCTTGCTTATCAAACAACTGTTTACTCATAAAGACTATGTCCTCACTGTGTCCATCAACCATAAGCCATTAGTAACACAGTGTTTGGCCAATGCCAATAAAATCCAACATGGAAAGACCCAACTTAAACTTTTCCAACCAAAAACTTTAAACCTTATGATTATGCACACTTAACCTCCACCTTCTAAGGAACTACTAACACCATTCAAGTTAACTACTTTCTTACTGCAGTAATAAACTGGATTTTGTTTGATTAACAGTTATTCTGGTAGTTTTGGGGAAGGAAATCAATATATTTATTTTCTGGATCTTTTCAATTGATAGTATAAGCAACTATTCTTAAACTAATCATAAATAATGACACTCAGCTGATTTTCAACATTTTAATGTTTGAGTCTAAATTTTCAAGAATAGGGAAAAAAATCAGTGATAACCCTATACAGAAGATCCTACTCCAGGCCAAACCTCTTAGATTGTTTTATGTGATCATGGTTTTATCTTGTTTTTCAAGAGCAGATAAATAAAAAATATGGGAATTTAGGTAAGATTTTATAAAAGTGTTCTCTAAATACTAAAGTCTGTGGAGCCTAACCAAACAGAATAAATTTAGGCAGAAGGTAAAAACAAAGCTCTTATTCATTAAAGGAAATCTTACTGAGAGGGAAAATGACCCCTGGAAATCCTTTCCTGACCTAGGATTTTCTTTTTCATACATAGCTTGTGAGCACTGACCATTCATTGAATTAGCATCTCTGACCAATATGCTAAGCTTTATCTCTATTGGATTTTGAAGATAGTTTGACAATCTGGTAGTTTATTATTTATTTGTAGCAGCCTGAGGTTCTTTACATAGACTCTGATATTATAAAGCAAATGCCACAGCAGTATCAATTTCTCCCTTAATATCTCAGCTCCTTGAGTATTTTATTTCTTGTACTATCCTGGAGGCTTATTGTTTATTGTTTCCCTGGATAGTAAAGATGCATTTTTACTTTTTATGTGTGTTTGCACATGCGCGCACGTGCACTGAGAGGCTAGAATCCTATGCTTTCCAAATCTAAAATATCTGTATTGAGGTGCCCTTGTGAATGGTAAGAAGCAGCTTACTTATTTGTTTGATTTAGTTTGTTTTTAAAATCGTCCTTATATTAGGTAAACTATAGTCCCATGTTCTGTTCTGCCTTAAAAAAAAGAAACTATTTCCTTATGTCTTTCTGAGTAATTTTCCTTGCCAAAGAAAATTAAATTATTTTTATTTCTCTTTTATCTTCTCTGGAAAACTAAAATGATCTGAGGGTGGAGACTCAAGGAAGATGTATTATTAACTTTGTCTAGATCACCACTGATTTAATTCTTTAATAAATTGCTGGAAATATTTGGACTTCTTAATGAGTTGTATATTGATCAGTTTACATGAGCAGCATGTTTTGTTGTTTTGCTAGAATGATATTGTGGTCTCAAAGTCTGTTGCTAGGAATTCACAGTTTCTACCATCTGCTTCTGTCTTCTGCATATAAAAACATAATCAAGTGTGTGCGTATGTACACACGTACATGCCTATGTCTCTGTGTTCGTGTGTCTCTGTGTTCGTGTGTCTGCATGCGTTTAATTCTAGAGGGGGAGGGAAGATAAAGTTAAAAGAATCTATTCTACATTCCTATAAATCAATACCAAAAATATGGAATGAAAAAGCTTACAATCATTTTCACATATATTCACTACCATTTATTGAACACATTCTGAAATCATATTCAAAAGAAGAGTAAGCATTCCCTTCTATGCTCTCTTCTGTATCTCAGGGGCTAGAAGGCTAGTAATTCTATATCCCAGAATTCCTAAGGACAAGGTTTCTAGGTTCGATTTTACCAGTGAGAGACACTCATGAGAATTCTAGCAAGTAGAAGAAAACAGAAGCCTCTGTTGCAAGAAGCAGCAGCAGGCATAGGGGCTTTGCAGACCAAAGACACAGGGTTTCCCCAGCACATTCTGATTTCCTGGATCAGCTTTCTCTGACCTTCACTCTGCCTGCACTTCCTATTCCCCCATACTTAATGTTTTTCTACATGAACTACTTGGAACTCTGAACAGTTTTTGTTTTTCTGAGGGATCCTGAATGCTACCAACGTCCCAGTAGAAGCGAATTTTGCCATCTGTAATGATTTTATCATATAAAAAATTGACAAACCTTCACGTTGATTTCTACTGAGTACTCAAAGACAAGATGTCAAGGCTATGAGATCACACAATTTGCTGAATTAGGCAAATTTTATTTATTTTTTACCCAATAGGAATCTAAGGAAAATTCCATAATATATATATAGTATTTTTTTTTTCATGTAGAACTTCACCAATACCTTTAAGTATTAATTCTTGTTATGGGACACTGAAACAAAATGTGAAGAAAAACTAAAAACTTAATATAGATATCAGGAATATATAGTTCAGTCCATAAATAAATTCTGTCTGTTGCATTTGCAACTGATGATGCATTAATGAACAGTGATAATCCTTTCGTGTTGCTTTTATCTAAACACAACGGTGAGTATTAATAGCATAATTGTGCCTACAGCTTGCTTACTATTCATACTAAGCAGTATGAACTAAATATTTTGTTCAAATATTTTTCCATTCATAAAGAAGAAATTGGAAATAGAAGGACTAATTAGTATTTATTATTGGTCACCTCCATGTGTCCCAGGTACTGTGCTTCACATATCTTAAATTGTTTAGTCTGGACAAATGACTTACATAGCAGTTGCTGTCATTCTGATTTTACAAATGGAGACAGATTAAAAGAGATAAGTGATTTTCCCCATGTCACTTAGCCACATGCTCCCTTCTGTGGTTTTCTGTGATATTTTGCCTTAGAGTTTAGGATGAATGTTTAGCAAGTTAATGTGTCTTTTATTTTTTCTGGACATCTAAATGAAAAATAGCATTCAAACCTTGGACAGAAAGGATTTGATGAATTGTAATTATTTGTATTTTAAATTTAGGCAAGAAAATTACACGATTCAGTCTTTAGTTCCTAAATTCTAACTTGCTCCAAAACAGGATATTTAGTCATGGAGTTATATAATAGAGAAGATTAGAAAAGATGTATGTATATTCTAAGCCCTGGGATTTCATGATTGCATAATGAACATGTAGCTGATACCCTGAGGATTGAGTGGGCACTGATCATCGTATCAGAAAGAATGCAGTAGATGAGGTAGCTAGGAATTTCACAGCCTTCTTCATCCTTCATCTGGAACTCATTATACATTAGGAAATGTTCTATACACAAAGACTAAAGAAGTGATACTAAAGAAGAATAGGCTTTAGAGCCAGAACCTTTAACCAGGAAGGAATTCTGGAGAAATCTGTGGGATTGGGGTGAATTGGTGCTGCTAGATGACAAGAATGCTTTTGTATCACATTCCTTTGATAAGGGAAAGATTTCTAAATTGAGCTGACTGAGGAAAGAACTAAGTGAAGGCTTTTGTGGCTTCGGAGCAAATTGTAACATAAGCTTCTATAGTGAAAATGATGTGTTAAACCTTAGGTGTTTTAACCAGCCAATTTGTTTGAAATATCTCAGGTCCACTTTTTTTTTTTTTTTTTTCGGTACGCAGGCCTCTCACTGTTGTGGGCTCTCCCGTTGCGGAGCACAGGCTCCAGACGCGCAGGCTCAGCGGCCATGGCTCACGGGCCCAGCCGCTCCGCGTCAAATGGGATCCTCCCGGACCGAGGCGCGAACCCGCGTCCCCTGCATCGGCAGGCGGACTCTCAACCACTGCGCCACCAGGGAAGCCCTCAGGTCCACTTTGAGTTACCTCCTAATCATTTTAAGGGAGATTATGAAAAACTGTTCCAAAGATCATTTTTAACTGGCAGCTGGTACTCAACAATTGCTATGGAGAATGTGGCCCTTGCTCTGACTGGATCAAGTGTGTAAGGCTCATCAGGGACACTGAGGATTTCTAACTGGTCTTGATTTTGACCTAATGCTTTAGAATTTGCCAGTGGGCTAACCCTGTAGCATCCACTCTGATGATAACTTTGAAAATTATACTGTTTGGCTAACTTCTCATTTGTTTTCACGATGAGTTAGGGGAATTAGGGAATTCCTAAGAAGGAAGAGAAAACTGGTAAAGCCTCACCTTGCTGAAAGATGAATCAGTTGTCCGCAGTTGTGTCTCAGAGCCAAGCTAGGATCAAAGAGATTCTGCAACAGTTACATATATAATTAAACTGGTTATTCACAAACAATGTGGAACAACAGCAATTATAGTATACTCCTGGCCTGCCTTTTCACCCATTTTTCTTCTGTTATATGATGTCTATTTTGTGTAGGTAGATAATATCAGAAAGATTTCTTTGGGACTCTTGGCAAATCACTCTACTTCTTTTGGACTCAGTTCCTTTTTTCCATGGGCTGAGAGAATTAGAATCTATGATGTGTAAGTTTCTCTCAGTTATAAAAGTTCTGCGGCTTTATGATTATATACATTGAAAAGAATTATATAATTATATGTCTTCCTATTCGAGCTAACTATAAAGATGTGAAAAGAATTAGGACTGTGTTTTCTTGAGTTGTCATAATGCTTTACATATATTAAGCACACAATGGCTATGTTTTTTTAATTGAATTGAATTTTATTTTCTTGGAAAATAACTATAATTTGAAATCCATTGCATTCATTGAAGCCTGGGCTGAGAGCCAGAGAACTGGCAAGCATCTTCCCATTATCCTCTCTCTCTCTCTCTCTCTCTCTCTCTCTCTCTCTCTCTCGCACGTGCGTGCGCGCACACACACACACACACACACACACGCCCCTCCAAGAGTTTTCTATTGTTTCCTCATCCCCACACATTGTTCAAAGACCCTAATTATGTCACACTGTCCAGACTCACCAATCTCCCAGAATACTTTTCATTCCAAAATTCCTTGCTCCGTTCTCTGCCATCAGTTAAAACTCAAAAATATATTTTCTCAAAAACCAGAGGGAAATAGTCTCATTCAGTTAATCAATTATATGAAATGAGTGATAACCCTTTAATCTCCTACACATACTTAATTTTAGAAACCTTGCTGCCATTGGTGAACATGAACCTGAGATTGGTGACGATCCTGCTATATAACAAGATAAACTGACAAATATATTGGAGTATAGTAAAAACTGGAGGGCAGTCTGGGTGTCTAGGTTCAGAGTTGGCTTCACCAGTATGATTCTATCTCCACCTCACCTCCATCTCCTTCCCTTTTTCAATTGTGAATCCACAGAATTTTTAAATGCTCAAAGTTTCACAATGCTTTTCAAACTCAAAGTGAGAGATACTGTATTAGGATGACATCACCTGGGTGGGAAAGATGTTTTCAAGGTATTATTTTTATCAGTCATTTATTTATAAATATGGAAGGCCTCTGTTTTTAGGAGAATCTTTTTAAAGCACAACTCCTCACAAAAGAGATACTTTTTTGAATGCTTTATCACACTTTAATGCAGTGAATTTCTGAATTATTGCATGTTTCACTATAATAGAGCTATATATCAGGATAAAAGATTGATGATGTGAACACAGAAGCATTGCCATTCAGTGAAATAAAACCAAATAACTTTGAAGTTCAAAAATTATTTAAACTGTAAGCAAAATCTACTTAGAAATATGGAAGCACAACTAAAACTAAAGCATTAGACATGTGCAATCTAAATTATTAAAAGTTGCATATAAAATAAAATGAGATTTAAGTACACTAAAGATGGCATATGGAACAATTCAAGTGCTAAAGAAAAATGATACACTTTATATTGATTTTATTTTATTGGATACAAACCAAAATGCAATCTTATCAACTAATCTCTTTTAAAAGTCCTTGGATTCCTGGATTCTTTCCAGGAATGAATCAAAGTTTTGAAAAGTCGTGGTTATCTGCCTTCAAGATGAAACCATGATTATAGGAGATTGTCCTAAATTTTAAGAGCTTTTTACAGAGAGTGTTTCAGTATTGGCTAGATTCACATAAAGCATGTAGGCAGTATGATACACAGGAAAGATCACTGGAGTTCTAATCTTGAACATTGTAAGTCATCATCACCCCACTAAAGATCAGAATGACTTTGTCATTTAAACATTCTAGGCCTCACTTTTCTTATCTGTAAAATAAGAAAATTGGTCTAAGTGGTTTATAAAATCTTTGCTGGAACAAAATGTTATTAATAATAACATCACCTTAAGGTGAGTCAAAAACAGAACCTATTATTTAGCAGTAGACCTGGACATTATGCTATTAGAACACCTTCCAAGCTAAGAAGGATGATTCACAGTTAAACCGTGAGGTTTAATCCATTTTTCTAACTCTCTGTGTAGGATTTTAAGTAGTCAAACTTCATGATAAATAAATTGAAATGAATTAGAAATAGTTTCTCCAAACCAGTGGAGATTAGAATTCTTTAGGAAAGTTGTTAGAAATGCAGACTGATTCTTGAAGCCCATTCATAGAGAATCTGATTTGGTATTTCTTTGAAAAGGCCAAGATATTTGCATTTTAAGAATTATTTTCAGATATTCTGATCCAGATAGCATAATGGACACCAATCTGACAAACATTCTCCTAAACCATTGTTAGAGCAGCACCTATGTTATTCATCATGGGAAGACAGTGAATTATCACTGATATTAAATCTTGTTTTAATGTCTGGCTGAGTGACAATCCTTTTCTTACCTAAATCTGAACACTCTAATGCCTCATGATAAGTCCAGGGAAAAATATGGTAGCCACCATTTCTGAACTTGTCTCTCTGCTTTGCCCTTACCTAATATCTAGATTCTAAGAAAAATCCTTCTGATTTATGAGTGCTTGATTTTATTTCACCCAGTTTCTGACTCCAGCTCTGTAATAGAGAAAACCCTGATTTTTTTTTTTTAATGCTGTGTGAGAAAAGCACTCAGGATTTTGGGAAAGAATCTCAGCTCCAGGCTAAGGGGTATAAACATATGTCTATAGAATATGTGTTGGGACTTTTGTCTGGACTCAGGATTGTCACACTCCTTTGGATTTGGATACTGGTACTCATCAAAAACAGTTGCAGGATAAGCACAAGGGGATTTCCTTACAGAAAAGTGGTAGAAATGGTGAACGGCTTAAGCGACTGTATCAAGCAGAACATTCCAAATGCTACTTTATTGAGTACCCTAGCAGTGGGGAACATTGAGTAACCCTGTGGTAGGCAGAATTCTAAGTTGGTTCCTTAAGATTCCCTCCTCTTGATGCATATACATCTTTACCTAGTTATTCAACCAAATACTTATCCAGGTGCTACTATGAAGAGATTATGAAGATGTTATGAGTCCCCAAATCAACTGACTTTAAAATTGGGAGATTATTCTCAGTGAATCTGAGCTAGTCAGGTGAACCCTTAAAAGAGAAGTGTGAGAGAAATTCAACATTGAAGATGGAGTTAGCCACGTGGCAAGAAATGCAGCTGGGCTCCAGAAGCTGAGAATATCCCCTGGCTGCTATTCCACGAGGAAATGGGGACTTCAGTTCTACAACTTATAAGGAACTGAAAAATACCAACAACCTGACTGAGCTTTAAAACAGACGCTTTCTTAGTCAAGCCTTTGGATGAGAAGCCAGTCACACCAAACCCAGACTTCTGACCTACAAAACTTTGAACTAATAAATTTGTGTTGTTTTAAGCTGCTAAATTTGTGGGGTTTTGTTGCAGAAGCATTAACAAATTAATATGACTTTTCATTTAATGTTCAATCACATTATCCCTCAAGGATTGTAAATTCATGGTAAACTCCCAAGTCACAAGTCTGATATTTCAGTATGATTTTAGTGATAATTGTCTTTCATCACCCTCTAAATCTGGGGGAATGTATAACTTGTCCAAAGTAGCTATGTTAAATCTCTGTTAAAATTATTAGTTAACTAAAAATGGCCTATCATCTGGCCATTTGTTGCTGTTAATCACTGTCATTTATATATAAGATCTTATTCAACATTTGTAACAATGTTGTGAAAAAATTATTCTCCCAATTATACATGTGAGAAAAATGGAATTCAGCAAGGATAAGAGAATTAAGTTTCATAGTCTCACAGCAAGTTAATGAAAGGATTTGGTTTCAAAATATGTCTTTTGATTCCAATTTCAAGATTCTTTGTACTTTTCCACAGCTTTGCCACAGTCCCCCTGTCTCAGATCTTTTATTGACTTGTTTAAGAAGAAGTGATTGAAGAGTAATGTATAAGTCTCTTTTCTGTGTGCTTTGGAGATTTATGTAAAGAAGAAACTCTGAACTTAGTTTTCATTCATGATCATCTTGGGGTTAGAGGAGAAGCTTGCTAGCAAAGCAGATTAAGTGAGGTTATTCTTTTGTACCTTCTCACCTCATTCTGATCTCTGATTTGCTAGACCCACCCCCCAACTCCCAGAAACATATACACCCTTACCATGCAGTCTAGCAGCCATGCTTCTTAATATTTACACAAAGCAGTTGAAAATGTATGTTCATGCAAAAACCTGCACATGGATGTTTATAGCAGTTTTATTCATAATTGCCAAAAATTGGAAGCAATCAAGATGTCCTTCAGTAGGTGAAAGGATAAAGTGGCACCTCCAGACAGTGGGATATTGTTCAGCACTAAAAAGAAATGAGCTATTAAGCCATAAAAAGATATGGAGGAACTTTCAATGCATATTAATAAGTGAAAGAAGTCAATCTGAAAAGGCTAAATACTGTATGATTCTGACTATATGACATCCTGTAAAAGGCAAAACTGAGGAGAAAGTAAAAAAATCAATGGTTGCCAGCTGTTGGAGGTGGAGGAGGAGAGGTGATTAGGCAGAGCATACAAGATTTGGAGGGAAGTGAAAATAGTCTGTATAATACTATAATGTTGGATACATGTCATTATACCTTTGTTCAAACCTATAGAATGGATAATACAAAGAGTGAACTCTAATGTAAACTATGGACTTTGGTTGATTGTGATGTGTCAGTGTAGATTCATCAGAGATTACAAACATACTACGCTTATGGAGGATGTTGATAATGGGAGAGGCTATGCATGTGTGGAGTTGGGGGATACACAGGAAATCTCAGTACCTTCCTCTTAATTTTTGTTGTGAACCTAAAACTACTCTCGAAAAAAAAAAGTCTTTTTAAAAAGAAAGACATCTAAAATTAATCAAATATTAATGCCAGTCATGTCTCTTTCTCATCAATTAGGTTTTTATGGATTAGTAGCTTGATTCCATTTTGGTTTTTCATAGCTTTTTAGTGGTGACAGGTGGGGATGGGACTCACTTTATCTTAATCCATCAGAACCAGAAACCTTGTGAAATGGCACATAATGGAATCACTATCTACCAAGTTGCCCAAACCAGACTTGTAAACAAGTTATTCCAGACATGCCCTTCTCCTTGCTCTCTGTATTCCACATGCAATAATTTTACAATTTAAATGAGCCTTAATCCTATTAATGTCCTCTATTCTAATTGCTGCTATCTTAATATAGTACCAATGGTTCTCAAACTTTGGCTTGCATTAGAATTACCTGGAGGGCTTTTTGAAACACAGATTTGTGGGCCCCATCTCCACGGTTTCTGATTTAGTATGTCTGGGGTGAGGCCTGAGAATATTCATTTCTTTTGTTTTAATATATTTTGTACATTTATTTTGCAAATAAGTTTATAATTGTATAAACAATTATTTATTTTTACTAAAAAAGGGTTTCAAAAGATTAAGAATTCTAATTAATATATGTGGTTAAAGGTGCCATGTATGATAATCGGAATAGGATATTTTGGGGGACTAAGAAAAGGTATACGGTAAGGAGATGATTTTTTAAGGAAAAAGAAAGTGATTCCATCCCAAAGCTGGTCATTTCTAATAGGAAAACAAACAATCTGACAAACAAACAAAAAATAAAGGGACAAACTAAACTGGAAACAGAAAGTTATAAAAGGTTTGTGAAAAAAAAGGAAATCTTTAGAAAGAAATTTTATGTGTGGTCATGTTACTCGAAAACTGGGTTCACCTCTTGTTGGGTGTTGAGTCAACAGACACAACCAAGACAAAGATTGGGAGAAGGAAGGATTTACTACTTGCAGCAAGAAGGAGAATACCGGGGCATTGTGCCAAAGCATTGTCTCAGAATATTCATTTCTAACAAGTTTCTAGATGATGCTAATGCTGGTAGTCCAGAAACCACACTTTGAGAAACACTGATTTAGACCTTCAATTCTCCGTCTTCTGATGCCTGCGCTGGTCTCTGAAATACCACATTACCCTACAGTATTTCTTCTCTTATCCATTCTCTCCATTTCCTTCAGACAACATTTTCTAAAATACAATCTGGCAAAGCCATTTCCATATTAAAACTTTGATAACTCCTTCCATATCCTAGAGGATAAATTTTAAACTCCTTGACAAAATTCCTGCTTAACACTAACCTTGTTTATTGCGACTTTTTCTCTTACCCTATGGGTGTTCCAACTCTACTGAAGTACCTTCAGTTCCCCAACTTCAGGCTCTCTCTTCCCAGGGTTTTCACATATACCATTCCATCTCCTAACTTCACTCCACTCCCCATCTTCAGCCTCCTGAATTGACCAGCATCTATTTGCTATTCATGGCTCAGCTTAGGTATCACCTCTGGAAAGCCTTTGTTGATTACTCCTCTTATGTATTAGGTTGTCTCTCCTCCATGTTCCTATACCAGCATGAATTTATCTCATCACAGCATAAATTGCATATTGCAATTGTTAGTCCATCTCAACAATCCGAAAACTCCTTCAGCCAATGATCAGCCTACTTATCTTTTTCTCACTGGTGCCTAGTGATGGTCAGGTACATAGTAGATGTTCAATAAATCCTCCTTGGATGAATGATTCAGTAAATAAGGGAATGAACAAAGGAGTGTATTAAAAATGATCTGTCTACTCATTTATCTGGAAGTCTAAAGATCTTCAACATCTCAGAATTCCCTTTTTATCAGAGTAAATAATTTATACTCTTGTGTTCTTCAGTTTGGCTGGCATGATATGTTTAGCTCTCTTAGTCCTTTCAAGGCTTCACAAATGCTGATGAAGCCAGAAGTAGAGAACATTTTAAGAGAATTGGGTGGGCAATTCAGTTTTATGGTGTCAGTGAAATGACATCTCTCCCTAATGTAAGAGAGTTGGAACAACAACTGAAGATGAAAGAAAACACACAAATACACACACATGGACATAAGTTTAGCTAATCTTTGGAACCACTTCCCAGTTCTCTTCTAAATCTTAAATCAAGTAACTTTGTTGCTTCTCCTATAAGTATCTGAGTTCCATGCCAAAAAGTTGCCCAACAAATTATTCTTTTTGTTTTGTTTTGTTTGTTTGTTTTAAACAAAGCCAGTATATCTGGCTTTCTAACAAAAGAGATTAATTAAAACAAAGGACATTTAATTTTAGAACTAGAAACATAGGTTAATTGGACAAAATAAACATATTCTAAACGCGAAAAACTGAAGGTACAGAATGGTAAACTCATGACAAAGCCATGTGTGAATTCATATTTAGAAAACAACCCATCTCTGAGTCTAGACATAGAACAATCATGTGAAGTATTAATGTGAAACAGATATTTGCTTTTATTGCATTTAACTCTGTCTTTAAAAGACCAGTAGTTCTCATAAATGGTGTGGAATTAAGCCCATTGTTTAAGAAACTTTTACATGATTCTACCTGCTCACTATGGATATTACCAATAATTTACAAAAATATCATTATAAACATAATTTTCTGAAGAAAAAAATCAGATTATATTACATGTAAGAAATATGAGTTTGTATAACTTATGTGAAGATATTTTTAAATTTCTAATGAAGTGTTGGAGAGTTGGGATTGGTATGGTCTGAATTTTGTTCAAAGCAACTTGCTAGTTCCCTTCTC
Source organism: Monodon monoceros (assembly GCF_005190385.1). Taxonomy (NCBI): domain Eukaryota; kingdom Metazoa; phylum Chordata; class Mammalia; order Artiodactyla; family Monodontidae; genus Monodon; species Monodon monoceros. The sequence goes on from NW_021703775.1 coordinate 46,180,197, forward strand.
CACACAAACTATCTGTGAAATACGAAGCTGTGATACCGCACAGCTATTTATTTTCTAGTATGAGGTGTCAGATCCCTGCTTATCAAACACAGGGTAAGCAGCCTCTTTGTACACACATTTTTTTCTGTTATGCTTCCTTAATTAATCCCTCTGATTTTATAAAATACACCAAATGTTGGATAGAAAAAATGATTATCCTCTATTTATACCTTGTAGGTAAAGTAAAAAACATTTAAGCATCTTTTCAGTGATCTAGAAAATTATCAGCATCCAATCTGATATGGCCTGAATTCCAAATTTCCAGTCTCCTGATTTCTAAAAAGTGTATGCATACGTGTGATTCAACTAATTAAACTATATTGTAGAATACATCATTTTCAGGATTTTCTAGATTTTAATTCCCTAGGTCTTCTTGATTCAGCATTTCTTTCTGTCCTGAATCTTAGAGGAAAAATAGTTTGGTAATAAAATAAAATAAAATAAAAGATGTCTTTTGATAGTGGAAGGTTTAAAATGGATTAAAAGGTTTTTATTGGAATCTCTATTCATTAGGTGCATTAGGGGAGGACACTAAAAAAAATCAATGTTTGACTTTTACTTTAACCTTAAAATGTCATTAAATTCCCCACATGAAAAGGTTGATGCAAACACTCTTTTACTTAATTGACAACACTTCCATTCTCTGTAGCATTTTGTAAAAGAAAGGGAGCCTATGTGAAAGGTGTAGTAAAGGTCAAAACTCAATTTGAAATATTTAGTGTTTAGATGGAAGGTCTTTATGAGTGCAGACAGATTTAATAATTAATTTTTCCACTTTTTCCATGTAACTCATCATTGTTTTTTTCAGGACATTCAGATGAATACTTTTATAGACTAAATTACATAATTCATATTTGGGCATTAAGGCACTGTCCTTCCATTTATGGTTATCCAGTAACCTTTCACCTGTTCTCACCGTGATGCCAACCAGGAAGGAGGGATTGTTTTTGTCTTGTGTTGTTTTTGTTATTAATATGCTTTTTTATCCTAGTTGTTAATAATGCAGAAGAAAAAGTTAGCTTGCGGACAGAGCATTGACTAAATTAGTCACATTTCCATACTTAGCCAAGGATACAACTTAATCTTTGTAGCTGTGAAAAAATAAATCCTACTTTTAAACACATATACTAAAGAATTTAATACTCTATTTCCCATTGAAGATTTGTGACTGCTGGTAAGCAAATAGCTGTTAAGTTCAAGCTTTGTCTTCATAGGACTAGTTCCTAAGGCAGTTTTTAAATTTCAACGGGGGCATTTAAAAATCTAAACTCAAATCGATTTTGTTGGCAACATATTGCAAGGACACGTTTATATTCTAAAAATACTTCTCTATTTTTGTTTGAATGTCAAAAGATAGACCATGATACTGAGTTCCCTTCTAGACGTGCTAAAAAGCTAAATTTTGCCATTTACCAAATCTACAAATATCCTGTGAAATTGTGGTTGGCATTTGTAACAGCAGTTCTCTGCTTGCCAAATTCATGCACACATAAGACATTTTATACCATATAAGAATGTATGGATAAAATCAGACAGATTTCTCCAAAGTCTATGATATTTTCTGGGAGTAGGGAAGACTGGAAACGGAAAATGGAAAAATATCATGGGCTTTGCAATCAAGCATTTCTGGTTTCAGGACCCAGCTCTACCATTTCCTATTTTTGTAAACCTTGCCAATTTATCTGGTCTCTCTGTACCTTCATTTTCTCACCTGTAAAAGAGTGTAAATGTCCTCCTCAGAGATAGTGAGGAGTATAGGAGTTGATTTTGCGAATGTTACAAAATGTAATATACGCAACAAAACCGCAACTGATAAATAGTAGATGTTCAATAAATGGTGGATTTTTATATATTCACTAATCATCACATTTAATATGGAAGTTTGTTACATTAAAAAGATAAACTGTTAGACAAATGGATACAAAACAGAATTTTTTTCAGTTTGAATTATCTAGCCATCTATCTATCTACCTATCTATCTGTGTGTGTGTGTGTGTGTGTGTGTGTGTGTGTGTGTGTGTGTGTATAATTTTACTGAGGTATAACTGACATAACATTATATTATTTTCAGGTATACAACACAATGATTCCATATTTGTATATATTGCAAAATTATCACCACAATAAGTCTAGTTAACATCCATCCCCATACATAGTTACAACATATTTTTTTCTTGTGATGAGAACTTTTAAGAATTATTCTCTTAGCAGCTTGAAAACATACAATAAGGTATTATTAACTGTAGTCACCATACTGTACATTACATCCTCATGACTTTTTACTATATAACTGATAGTTTGTACCTTTTGACAGGACAGAAAACGTTTGATGGCAGAGGAGAAAGAAGATTACCAGGACCCTTGATAGCTCTGAGCTGGACAGTTTGGAGACATTGAATATCTACAGAATCTCTGAGAAAAGTGAATAACTGAAAGGTACAAAGGGGAGAGTCTGACCATGTTTAATTTTGCCTATTGTGAAAGCAACAACATCTATAAGCAGAAAGTATAAAATAAGAACTTATTTTTTGTTAGTTCATAGTAAAAGAATCTCTCTCTGGAGTGTTTTCGTGGAAAAGTGTGGACTAAAGAGGAGTGTTATATTATGGAAGGTTGGAGATAAAGATAGCTGTGGTATCTAGAACAGAGAATTTACTAGGGCTCAAAATCTAGCCACTCACCACAGGTAGGGAATAGTAGTAACATGGAAGCTCCGCAGCAATGGAAAACCCCTAGCAAAGATTGAGTGTCTCCTTGTTTTTTCTTATGCTCTTGGATGGGATGTGCAAGTGTGCATTCACCTCATAAACCAGTCTAAACCTCTCTTTTCCTCTGACAATACACACTGGGAAAGTACAATGGAAATGTGTTATTAGTCAATGTATTCCACTCTTTAGGGTCTGTCTCTAACCCAGCTTGCTTATTAGAAAATGGAATTATTGTGGGTAACTCAATATCTGGCTATGTCAGAGGGGTGTGCAGCATCACCCCCTGACCCAAGTTAATTAGAGTAAATTTCTGAAACACACTAGTAGATACTTGGAAAGCTAATTGTGGTAGAGAAACAGAAAAGGAGAGGGAAGAAAACCTTACTGAAATTCAGGGGTTGCCAATGCATACCATGGGAGATGAAGAAAAGAGAGTATAGTAGCCTAACTATATATTATATTACTTAGAACAAAGAAGTAAATTAAATATTAAATATCAGTAATCGCCATATTTCTTTAATTCAATAATGCCAAATATTTTGCTTTTCAAACTTGATTGTTCTATTTTTAGTTAAACTGGAAGTTTTAGTCAAATTGGAATTTGTTTTTATTTAATATATTGTATTTATTTTTAAAGATAAAATCAATTCATGTAGTTTGTAATTAGGTAAATGCAAGAACAAGCAAACAAACACAGAAGTAGTTGTGCATATTCCACTCCCGAGAGACGGAGAACAAATGTTAATATAGATTAAAAGAGATTTAAGAGGCAGATCAAACAGTTTCAATGAATATTTTTAAAAAAACAAGAAAAAGAGGAAAGGGAGGAGGAGGTAGAGGAGATTTATAAGCCAATCAGGAAAATGTGGACACTTACTGTTTGTATAAGGCTATTAAAGAATTTATGTTGATTTCTGAGTGGGATAATGACTGTTGCAGTTATTTTTTAAAAGTACAATCCATGTCTTAGAATGTATTGAATTTAACAGATTAATTGATATGATGTTCGAAATTTGCTAAAAAATAATGCAATGGCAGAAAAAAATGGATAGACATAGAGAAAACAAAATTAGTAATGAATCAATAATTGTGGAATCTGGGTAATATTCCTGAATAACAGATTGCTTCCCAAAATAATTCTACTAGTTTATACTACCATCAGCTCTGTGAATTTCAGAAAGCACTTTTACCAGAATTTTTATATGTCTTCTTGAAATTTTGTTGTATTCGATGTGCCGCTACCCAGCTTATCCGTCATAGTCACTAATCACACAAATGCCAAATTTGAAATTTTAAATATGGGGTGGGGAGATAAGAGATGGGTGACAAAAGGAATAAATTTGCCAAATCTGTATGGTTGTAAAAAAACACAGTCTGGGACGGAGTAGGGAGCTGCTACATCTCCATGCGTTTTGGGTCGAGGATTTAAAACTCGTATGTGCCAGGCCTTCAACATGTATTTATAGAAACTGACAATTGCCTGATCCCATTATATTTCAATTTTGTACTTTGCAATTAGTGATTTATGAGGTAAGAAAGGGCAAACTGATAATTACATCTTTTATTTTCCAGGACATCCTCTTTCTACATTCAACAACTTGTAATCAAATTCCTCAGCACTTTCACATACTATTTGGTCTTGTCTGATGTTGGCAAGCTAGTAAATTTCATGATACGCTAAAAAATAATTAAATTTCTTTGACAATAAGTGCTCCCATTTTATTAAATATCTTGTAATAGAAAAGGTATTGAGGAGAGAAACTTCTATTCGTAGATATGAGGCATTTTATTAACATCTACAGAAGTATCACTACGTTTGAAAAGCAATTTAGATTTCATTCTAAGTTAAGGAATCTTTGTGTGAGAATGTGTGAAATCTCATGAATATTTGTTATATTTTAAAGAAACTAATTAACATATAGGTGAAGCAATTTGAAAAGTGAGATATTTTATCTTATGGCAAGAAAATACTTTTTAAAGTAATGTTACCTGTTATTCTGTGGCACATACCACCTTGGTCATGGTTACAAATTCACAAGTATACTCTATTCAGAATCACTTCATGCATAATGCCAAAGTAATTATAATGCAAGCATATTCAAATATAGTAAGGAGATTTAATTTTTATAAGAAATATGATTGTTTTCATTAAAGGTAGCACCCTAGGAAATACTTTTAAACATTAAATCCACTTAACATCCACTTTCCTACAAGTAAAGATCACCATTTATTTTCTCTAGATATGTTATATGTTTACATTTTTAAAAAATCACATTGGCAACTATGTGGTGAATGGAATTTTCATGTGGGGAAGGAGGTGGAAAGAGCAGACACAAGTAGACCTATCAGGAGAATTTGTGATGTCCAGGCGCAAGACGGTAATGATTTGAAATAGAGCAGTAGTAAAGGTAACAGAGAAGTAGACAGATTAGAAGTAGGGCAGGCAGTATTTTCCAAAGTAGTGAATGTGAAGGGTTTAGTGAAATAAAAATCTAGGACAATTCCTAGACATTGGCTTGAGCAACTGAATTGGTGAGAAGGGAAGGTTTGGCACAAAAATTAGGAATTTCATTTCAGCCTTATGTTTGAAATACTGGATATCCAAGTGAAAAGGATAAATAGACAATTAGTTATTGAAGTTTGATGGGGTAAATAGTATATGTTGTATTTATAGACATGGAAATGGATTAATAAAACCATGTAAGGAGAGTAGGAGGAAGACAACCCTGTGGGTGATTCTTCTGCTAAATTCAAAATAATACAGTGTTTCAATAAGGGAAAATTGATAAACTGAATCAAATAAGGCTAAGGGAGCAGTTAAGATAACAATAGAAAAATGATCATTAGATATAGGAGACAAATTAAAGATGTCTTTGATAACAAATTAATAGAATGATGAGGAAATAAGCCTAGTAGAAGTAGGATAATGAGAAAATTCAATGTAAGTTAATGTTGACAGCAACAAGAGATGCCTCTTTCAAGAAATTTAGTTATGAAGGTGTACTAGTTTTTTATACTGCTGTAGCAAATTAAGCAGCATAAATAATACGGTTTATTATTTCACAGTTCTATAAGTCAGAAAAACAGCACAGATCTCACTGGGCTAATATCAAGGTATAGACAGCACTGTGTTCCTTTCTGGAGACTCTGGAGAAGAATTGGTTTCCTTGTCTTTCCCAGTTCTAAAGGATATCACATTCTTTGGTTCATAGCCCCATGAGCAAGCAACATAGAGTCTCTGCAATACTAGCAGCATCAAATCTCTCTCTGACCCTTTATCATTATCACATCTCTCTCTCTATAACCCAGCCAGAAAAGGTTCTTGAATTTTAAGGGCTCATATAATTAGACTGGGCCCACCTGAATAATCCAGAATAATCTCCCTATTTCAAGGGCCATACCATTAATCACGTCTGCAAAGTCTTTGTTTTGAATGCCTTTGCATTGTAAGATAACATATTTACTGGTTCCAGGGATTAGGAGATGTACTTATTTGGAGGCCATTGTTCTCTCTACCACAGAAGGGAAGCAAAGAGAGTGGGTACGTAGTTAGAGGAAGATATTAGGGGAGTTTATTTTATTTTATATTGGAAATATTCAAGTAGAGGTTATGAAGTATTCAGTAGATAAAATGCAAACGTATATGAATATGTTTGAATAAACAGTGTATAGTATTCAAGATACGTTACTCTTCTCTCATCTTTCTCTTTTCCTTCTCTTTGACACAGATTTTTCTTTCATTAATAAGTCAATTTTTTATCAACATGCTATTTATATTCTTCTAAAATACATCCTTCTTAATTTAAAAAAACAATTAAAAGACTGAGAAACAGACTTACCCTGCCTCACACCTCCTCATCCCACAGTAATATGAGGGAAAAAAAGTAGCAAAAGAAGAAAAAGCTAATCACAGAACACTATGTGGTTTAGTAATAAATAGTATTTTTTATATTCATCATAATGTACAGAGCAAATGTTGATTTAACCAAAAAAATTTTGATTTCTATTTTGAGAGAATAGCAGAAGCCAATAAAAGATAGCTAAAATACTTGTTGCAACAAAATTTGTACTGATGAAAAATTTTTAATGATGTAAATATCTATCAAAATAAAAGAGTGAATAAATGTCATTAATCTTATAAACTTATACAGCAGTAAAACTAAAATGAATAAAACCCTCCCGCATAAACATGGATAAAATTTAAAACATAATTTTAGAGGAAAAATTTTGCAGAAAGCATGATAACATCTTTTACATTTAAAAATATGCAAACGCATATAAAATAGTTTTATGTGTAGGAGTGATAAATTCATAGTAATTACTTCTTAGATGAGAATGAGAGGAATGGGATCATGAAAAGCTACACAGAGGATTTAAATTTTATTTGAAATATTTCATTTAAGCTAGGTGATAGGTACACAGGTGTTCATTATATATTTTTCTATGACCTTACATGCCTGTAGTAATTCACAAAAGTAATTTTCAAATAAAATCAAGCAACAATCAAACAAGCAGACAAACTCTAAGACAAAATGGTGATGAGAACACTTATACCAGAGGGAGCCATGAGGAAAGAAATAAATGACCTGCATAGTCCCTTGCACATACTAGACATGCAATAAATACTTTTCCTTTTGTGGAATTCTTTAAAGGCCTAAATGCAAGGGAACAGCAAGGGAGAGATATACAGGTAAAGCTACTATGAGAGGTATGTTTGACTTCATAAAAGGAAGGGGCTAAGAAAAGATACTCTCTAAGACGGCCACCTATTCAAACCTCATATAATTATGACTTAAGTGATTCCTGATTTGTGATGCCAACAGCCTTAAAACTCTAATAGTTTGAAACCCGTTAATCTAGCTCCATTATCCTCTCCCATAAGAAAGACTGAGATAATTTTTCCAATCTGTATTTGAAAGCAGGTTGAGTTGCTGCCCAAAAACAGCTACAGCATTTAAAGTAATTAGGTTTTACTTTATTTTAATATGTTTTGTCTTACAATAAAATATCTGGAAGAGAAGAGGAAGACCTTTTAAGCAAAGAGTTAAAAGTCAGAAAATTTAGTTTTACAGAAATTATGTTTTACCACATTACTGTGTCTTAGAGTTTAGTACGGAAGTTATTCTTTTCATATTCAGGCTGTTTTATCTCTTCAAGACTGTGTGAAATATTTATTTGTCCTACTGAATATGTCTCGTCTCATTTATTGTGAAATATTTACTTTCTCCCAGCAGCAGCTATCATACATTTTGTTAGATCTGTCTATTTTCAAACACCAGACCAATGAGATAGTCAACTTTTTCAAATATTCCTGTGTGGCAAATATTTTATTTTTAATTTTAATAAATACATTAAGCTGTTTTATGAATCTAATATGAAATAATTTAATATCACTATTCTAATGTTTCCTTATGTTTTTTTATTGCTATGTGATACATTATAGTTGACAATTTGTGGTATATGGTTGCGGCAGATTGTATTTTTCCAAAAACCTGTGTAACACTATCTCCTGTTGTTCATGGACTTCTTATGTGTGACCTTACCACATCCCCATCTGGAAAAGGAGCTGATATCATTTCCCCTTGAATCTGGCTGGAATGTTGTTATAGCCTTGGCTTATAGAGTATAGTGGAAGTGATGCTATGTGGTTTCTGAGGGTAGGTTATAAAAGGCAATAAGATTTCTGTCTGTTTCTTTCCTGTGGAACTGCTTTTGGAATCCAGTCACTATACTGCAAGAAAGCCTAAGCCACAGGAAAGATGAGGCTGAGATTCCAGGCAACAGCTATCATCAAGTATCATCATCATCAATTGTAGGATATGTAAGAAAGCCTTAGAGATGATTCCAGATCCAGCCATTGTCTGGTTACAACTTCATGAGAAACCCCTAAGGAGAACTACCTAGCCTAAGCAGAGTTGGTTCCCAATGCCATAAGAAATAATAATAATAATAATAATAAATGATTGTTGTTGTTATATGTCGCTAACTTTGGGATGACTTGATATGCATCTATTATATTCAGAACAGGGGGATGCTGCTATAATAAAACCTAAAACAACCTTTATGAAAGGATAGTGAGCAGACGCTGAAAGTCTTTGAGACTGTTAGCAGGAGTCTAAAGAACCCTGAGAAGAATGTCTTTGAAGACTCACCAGAATGTGATGAAAATGCAGTTAAATGACGAAGGATAAAAGACTCTTGTGTAGTGGCAGAAAGTTGAGCAACAATATTACTTGTAAAAATACGAAAAATAGAAAATAAACCTAATGAATTCTATTACTTAGTTTAAGGAGATTTCCAGGTAAAATGTTGCATGACATGCTTATCTTCTAGCTATTTATAATAAAATGAGAAGAAAAAAAAAAGCTTAAGAAGAGTGAAGTCACCAAGATGGAGACTTGAAAGTTCCTGAATTTCCCTCTTCCTAAGGGTTGCACCAAATGTACAGCTACACACAGATTAGTTCCCTCTGAGAGAAAACCAGAAGCTAGTTTAGTGACTCCTACACATCAGGCATTTGAGTAAATACATTTTCAATGCAATCCCTATCAAAATTCCAATGGTATTTTCCACAGAACTAGAAGGAAAATCCTAAATTTCGTACAGAACCACGAAAGACCTTGAATAGTCAAAGCAATCTTGCAGAAGAAAATAAAACTGAAGGCATCACGCCTCCTGATTTCAAAGTAGATTGCAAAGCTATGGTAATCTAATCAGTAAAGTATGGGCATAAAAACAGACACATAGATCAGTGGAACAGACTTGAGAGCCCAGAAATGAATCCATGCATATATAGTCAATTAATTTTTGACAAAGTTGGCCAAGAATATACAATGGGGGAAGGATAATCTCGTCAATAAATGGTATTGGGAAAACTGGATATCCATGTGCAAAAGAATGGAAATGGATCCCTGTATTACACATATACACACACACACAAAAGAAATTATTTATTGGATTAAAGACTTGAATGTAAGACCTGAAACTGTAAAACTCCTAGAAGAAAAGAGATAATCTCCTTGACATCATCAGGTAATTATAAATCAAAATCACAATGAAATATCATGTCACACCTATTGGGATGGCTATTATCAAAAAGACAAGAGATAAAAAGTGTTGGCAAGGATATGGAGAAAACGGAACCCTTGTACAGAGCTGGTGTTAACTGGTACAGTCACTATATAGAGTATAGAGATTCCTCAAGAAGTTGAAATAGAACTACCATATGATCCACTTCTGAGTATGCATCCAAAGGGAGCAGAATAATTATGTTGAACATATATCTGCACTGCCATGATCACTGCATCATTATTCACAATAGCCAAGGTATGGGAACAACTTTGTCTATCCACAGATGATTATATATATATATATATATATATATATGTATGTATACAAACATACATACACAACTGAATATTATTCAGAATTCAAAAAAAATAAAACTTTCCATTTGCAACAACATGGATGGACCTTAAGGGCATAATGCTAGGTGAAATAAGCCAGAAAAATAAGCAAGGAAAATACTACATGATAACACTTTTATATGGACTCTAAAACAAAAAATGGAACTCATGGAAACAGAGTAGAATGGTTGCCCAGGGGTGAGAGATGGGGGAAATAGAAGAGGTTAGTAAAAGGGTATGGAGTTTCAGTTATAGGATGAATAAGGTCTAAGAATCTAATACATAACATGGTGATTATGGTGGATGATACTATATTGTATAATTGAAATTTGCTAAGAGAGTAAAACTTTGTTTTCATACACACCAAAAAAGGTAAATATGTGAGGTGATGGTTGTGTTAGTAACTCAATTATGGGAATCCTTTAACAATGTTAGGGATATCAAATCATCATATTGTATACTTTAAATATATTACAATTGTATTTGTCAATTATACTTCAATAAAACTGAAAAATAGAAAAAATCAAGCTAAAGAAAACGTTCTTATATATAAAGGAGCAAGTATTTGGCAGATTTGAAAATAAAACTGTTCCTTATTTTTATTCGCTTTAGATGCCAAAAGATGCTTACTTAATAAATAAACTTCTGAGTAGATATTAAATCTAGGATGCTCTCAGAAGAAAACACCATTTAAAAATTAAGTCAAGGCAAGATTGATTTAATTGATATTTATAAGACATTCCACCCAAAAACAGATTACAATTTCTTCTCAATTGCGCATGGAATATTCTCCAGAATACATCACTTCTTGGGTCACAAATCAAGCCTCAGTAAATTAAAGAAAATTGAAATCATATCAAGCATCTTTTCTGACCACAACACTATGAGATTAGAAATGAATTACAGGGAAAAAATCGTAAAAAGCACAAACGCATGGAGGCTAAACAATACGTTTCTAAAAAACCAAGAGATCACTGAGAAAATCAAAGAGGAAATAAAAACAATACCTAGAGACACATGACAATGAAAACACGACCATCCAAAACCAATGGGATGCAGCAAAAAAAGTTCTAAGAGGGAAGTTTATAACTATACAAGCCTACCTCAAGAAACAAGAAAAATCACAAGTAAACAATCTAACCTTACACCTAAAGGAACTAGAGAAAGAAGAACAAACAAAACCCAAAATTAGCAGAAGGAAATAAAGCATAAAGATCAGAGCAGAAATAAATGAAAAAGAAACAAAGAAAACAATAGCAAAGATCAATAAAACTAAAAGATGGTTCTTTGAGAAGATAAAATTGATAAACCATTAGCCAGACTCATCAAGAAAAAGAGGGAGAGGACTCAAATCAATAAAATTAGAAATGAAAAAGGAGAAGTTACAACAGACCCTGCAGAGATACAAAGAATCCTAAGAGACTACTACAAGCAAGTCTATGCCAATAAAATGGACAACTGGGAAGAAATGGACAAATTCTTAGAAAGGTATAACCTTCCAAGACTGAACCAGGAAGAAACAGAAAATATGAACAGACCAATCACAACTAATGAAATTGAGACTGTGATTAAAAATCATCCAAAAAGCAGAAGTCCAGGACCAGATGCCTTCACAGGTGAATTCTATCAAACATTTAGAGAAGAGCTAACACCCATCCTTCTCAAACTCTTCCAAAAAATTGCAGAGGAAGGAACACTCCCAAACTCATTCTATGAGGCCACCATCACCCTGATACCAAAACCAGGCAGAGATACTACAAAAAAAGAAAATTACAGACCATTATCACTGATGAATATAGATGCAAAAATCCTCAACAAAATACTAGCAAACAGAATCCAACAGTACATTAAAAGGATCATACACCACAATCAAGTGGGATTTATCCCAGGGATGCAAGGATTCTTCAACATACGCAAATCAATCAATGTGATACACCATATTAACAAATTGAAGAATAAAAACCATGTGATCATCTCAATAGATGCAGAAAAAGCTTTTGACAAAATTCAACACCCATTTATGATAAAAACTCTCCAGAACGTGGGCACAGAGGGAAACTACCTCAACAAAATAAAGGCCATATACAACAAACCCAGAGCAAACATCATTCTCAGTGGTGAAAAACTGAAAGCATTTCCTCTAAGATCAGGAACGAGACAAGGATGTCCACTCTCACCGTTATTATTCAACATAGTTTTGGAAGTCCTAGCCATGGCAATCAGGGAAGGAAAAGAAATAAAAGGAATACAAATTGGAAAAGAAGAAGTAAAACTGTCACTGTTTGCAGTTGACATGATACTATACAGAGAGAATCCTAAAAATGCCACCAGATAACTACTAGAGCTAATCAATGAATTTGATGAAGTTGCAGGATACAAAATTAATGCACAGAAATCTCTTGCATTCCTATACAGTAATGATGAAAAATCTGAAAGAGAAATTATGGAAACACTCCCATTTACCACTGCAACAAAAAGAATAAAATACCTACGAATAAACCTACGTAGGGAGACAAAAAACCTGTATACAGAAAACTATAAGACACTGATGAAAGAAATTAAAGATTATACCAACAGATGGAGAGATATACCATGCTCTGGGATTGGAAGAATCAATATTGTGAAAATGACTATACTACACAAAGCAATCTACAGATTCAATGCAATCCCTATCAAATTACCAATGGCATTTTTTACAGAACTAGAACAAATCATCTTAAAATTTGTATGGAGGCACAAAAGACCCCAAATAGCCAAAGCAGTCTTGAGGGAAATAAAACGGAGCTGGAGGAATCAGACTCCCTGACTTCAGACTATACTACAAAGCTACAGTAATTGAGACAATATGGTACTGGCACAAAAACAGAAACATAGGTCAATGGAACAAGATAGAAAGCCCAGAGATAAACGCACGCACCTATGGTTAACTAATCTGTGACAAAGGAGGCAAAGATATACAATGGAGAAAAGACAGCCTCTTCAATAAGTGGTGCTGGGAAAACTGTACAGCTACATTAAAAGAATGAAAGTAGAACACTCCCTAACACCATACACAAAAATAAACTCAAAATGGATTCAAGACCTAAATGTAAGACCAGACACTATAAAACTCTTAGAGGAAAACATAGGAAGAACACTCTGACATTAATCACAGAAAGATCTTTTTTGATCCACCTCCTATAGTAATGGAAATAAAAACAAAAATAAAGAAATGGGACCTAATGAAACTTCATAGCTTTTGCACAGCAAAGGAAACAATATACAAGACAAAAAGACAACCCTCAGAATGGGAGAAAATATTTGCAAACGAATCAACAGAGGATTAATCTCCAAAATATATAAACAGCTCATGCAGCTCAATATTAAAGAAACAAACAACCCAATCCAAAAATGGGCAGAAGACCTAAATAGACATTTCTCCAAAGAAGACATACAGATGGCCAAGAAGCACATTAAAAGCTGCTCAACATCACTAATCATTAGAGAAATGCAAATCAAAACTACAATGAGGTATCACCTCACACCAGTTAGAATGGGCATCATCAGAAAATGTCGAAACAACAAATGCTGGAGAGGGTGTGGAGAAAAGGGAACCCTCTTGCACTGTTGGTGGGAATGTAAATTGATACAGCCACTATGGAGAACAGTATGGAGGTTCCTTAAAAAACTAAAAATAGAATTACCATATGATCCAGCAATCCCACTACGGGGCACATACCCAGAGAAAACCATAATTCAAAAGGACACATGCACCCCAATGTTCATTGCAGCCCTATTTACAACGGTCAGGTCACGGAAGCAACCTAAATGCCCATCAACAGACGAATGGATAAAGAAGAAGTGGTACATATATACAATGGAATATTACTCAGCCATAAAAAGGAACGAAATTGAGTGATTTGTTGAGACGTGGATGGACCTAGAGACTGTCATACAGAGTGAAGTAAGTCAGAAAGAGAAAAACAAATATCGTATATTAACACATGTATGTGGAACCTAGAAAAATGGTACAGATGAACCGGTTTGCAGGGCAGAAGTTGAGACACAGATGTAGAGAACAAACGTACGGACACCAAGGGGGGAAAACTGCGGTGGGGTGGGGATGGTGGTGTGCTGAACTGGGCGATTGGGATTGACATGTATACACTGATGTGTACAAAATTGATGATTAATAAGAACCTGCAGTATAAAAAAGAAACAAACAAAAAAACCAACTAATACTAAACTTTCTTTGGGTTATTTGTATGGAAATATGTTAATATAAATGTTTCAGACATTACATGAAATTTCTAAAAAATCTTATATATTCTGGTATAATGTTATAAGTCATAATTCTACTTATTACTTTAAAATGTATGTCTCAGAAATAACTAAATTTCCTTGTCAATTGCATTATTATGAACTTTCATCAAATCTTTAACCGTGGTCATTTTTAAGTCTTTTGTCATTTACAGACAGCTCTGGGTGTACTCTATTGCTTTTGCAAATATGTTCCTATAAAAGAGTTTCATCTTCAAGGAATTCATGGAAAAGACTCTGACAAGTACAGGTTTCTGGTAACTGACTATACGGCTGAACTGAATGAATAAGCATTTTCAGAACACTAATGGAAAACTGATGAATTCATAAAAGTGCTAACAAAAGATCAAGATGGAAAAAAAAATAATTACATGGGACTGAGTGAACTGATGAGGATGATTATAATTCTTGTGACTTTCTGTTTGAATAAAAAAAAATTAAGTCAAGGTAAGACTGCAGAGAATCTCTTTAAGACCTCAGAGATATAAGAGGCAAGGTACTCTTTCAAGTAAGCAAAAAGCTCTTTTAGAATGTCAAAGACATGCATCTCAAGTTGGGCTTCAAAGACTCCTAGATAATGCCCTACAACAATTTCACAAGATGCCTCAAGTAGAGAGGGGCTTGTATCAAGGAAGGAGGGTTGTGGCTTTTATGTAATGGACCAAGCTCCAGTAAGACTCTTAGGGATCCAAACATTTTGAAGAGGATGAGAAAACAGTGTCACCGTAGACTAAAAATACAAGCAGTACAAAATAAAAAGGTCTTTAGATCCTTGAACTACTTATTTCTATAAGAAAGAAGCCATCTGAAAAAAACTAGTCTGCTGCAAACATCAGCCATTTCTTATGGAAAAGAAATGATGGCTCAGAGAACAGACAAAAGGCTAGAAGATGAAACCGAGAGCTGTGCAGAATTATTCCTAGAGAGTAGAACTGAGCCCTAATCAAGGAACTAGCAGCATGTTGCCTGGCTGTATTTCTGAATTCCTGTGGATTTCTGGTTGCTTTGTGCCTCCCATTTCCCACCCTTTATGGACATGAGTGTCTATAGCAGTTTATTGTATGCTGTCCCATTATTGTTTGTTGGGTGCAGTGTTTAAGATAATTTGTCTACTTGATTCATTAGTGTTCAGATCAAGAGGAATAGTGTCCCAAAAGCTGTATCTGAGGAGCTTTTTATGCACCTGACCCACATTTTGATGAGATCATGGACTTTAAACTGATGCATAATGGGGTGAAAGTTGGATATGCATGGGAGGGAATTAGTGTATTTTTCATGTTGAAGGAATGTGAACTTTCCTGGTCAGAAGAAGTATTGAGGAAGATTTTATTTTCCAAAGAGTTTGTAACGATATCTCCTATGTGCTACTTAAAATGTGATCTTGTCATTGGAACAGTAGTGCATTACCTGGCTTAACCTTCAATTTAATTACAATGCAAAATACTATTTCCTAATATAAAGAAAAATAGAAAACTTGAGTAGCCATCTGCAGACTTTGGTTCTACTATTGGCACTGTTTGTACTTGCTCTCTGACCTTAAACAAAAATATTTTCCTCTTCAGACCAAAATCTCTTTAAATGTGAAATCCAGGACCTGAATTTGGTCAGGGAAATTTAAACCTGGGCTTATTGACTTGGAGTGAATTCCATTGTCATTACCACAGGAGTTGAGCTCCAGAACTTGCACCTCATTTCAATCAGAGCATCTCTCCTTTTATCTGTTTTACATTTGGGACTTTCGCTTATCTTTTATTTGAAGAAAGAATTATACAGCTTAAAAATAAATTCTGAACGCTGCTGTTTTTGATGATCAGTATTATCCCTTTCCACTTTAAAATTCTATAATTCTTTGTTTTGCCAAATAAGTCATCTAATCCAATAATTTTTCAAAAGTATGCTTCCTCCTCCTCCCCTATTAAGGAAGGTTAACAAAACCAATCAATCTGTTGCCTGAAGAAGAGTAGTTGAAAGAGTAGGCGAATTATCCAAAGTTATTCTCTGATTCTACTGAAGAAAGATGTGGAAAAAGCCATGAAAAAAAGTTGAAGTAATTTCCAAGCAATAAGTATATTGTAATATTTTTAAAGGTGTTATTTCTTTCTATAAAATATTACTAAAATTTTACTGGACTTATTTGATCTTCATTGTTCTTTTGATTGTATAATTATTAAAGGCCTCTTCCTGTTTCAGTAGAATGGATAAACTCCCATTAGATTGACTACTGGAAACAATGCCAAATGATGATATGTGTTCTGTCAGGATTTAAGGAGATTCGTTGTATGATGAAAAAGTAAAGTATGTCAATGACCCAGTGGGAACTACCGACAAATGATCTGAAAAGCAGTAGGCAACAATGTACACTTACTTAGAGCCAGTCTATGGCAAACTCTTATTCCTAATTATTTTAGCTATTTTGTTTTTGCTATTGGTCACACATGTATTAAAATGAATAAAATAAATCTCCTAAAGCAGTTTTATGACCTTCTCTACCATTTGTATTCTTTAGCCAGTTTGACAATGGAGAAGAGCCTTCTTTCCTTGCTTTAAGGAATAATGGGCAATGATAATAGCTAAGTCTTATAATTCAAGGTGTAAGTTTTATGTAGATATATTCTTGGTTTTGTTTTGTTTTGCTGTTGTTCCCTTAGTGCCAAGGACACTACATGACATGTAATAGGTGCTTAATGAATATTTGTTGAGTAAATAGTAATAAACAATAATGATACTTATTTAGCCCTAACTGTGAGCCAGATTATAACCTAGTTGATAACACATGCACACACACACAATCTAATCTTACCAACAACCATTTAGGTAGATAGTATTATCACCCTCATTTCATTTCATTTCGTTTTTGGACAAAGAGAAAAATTAACTTATCAAGGTCTCACAGAAAACAAAAGTGCCAATTTTTTTTTAATCCAAGGCAGTCTGTTCTGAAGAGCTGTAACATCGAACTATCTTGTCTCTATGAGCAGAACAAACCTTGTCATAAAACATATCCTGTTAAGGAACTGATTGTAATTTGGTTCCTAAAGAGAGAGGAAGACTAAAAGTAAAATAAATAAGCCTTGGGCTACAAATTAGGGGAAGATAGTGGCCACCAGACCACCATATTTTCAATATATACAGAGCTCAGTGTCATCAAAGTATTTGCCAAAGGAATAAACACCTTGAAGAAACTTAATAGTATTAGCAGGACACACATAATCCTATGAACAGAATAGCTCCTAAGAACTGCAGAGAAGGAGACATTTGCCTTTTTTCCTCCACTCACACACAAGTCCTCAATTACCTTTCAAGGTTTCTTCATCCAAAAGCAGACAAGTATTATTCCTATCTATTCAGCTCCCAAGACAGCCACAAAATCCACCTTCAAGATTTGGCCAATTAAAGTCAATAATATTTCATATTCCCAAGAATATTTTAATTTAAAAAATAAATAAGGATAAATAAGCTAAGAAAAGACACCTAAGAAAGCTGTTATTTGTGGAAGCATTTCTGGCAGTGTACACTATGATTGGGACATATTTTTAGAAATTAGGGCTTTTCAAATACCCCTCATATCACAGCTTGTCTATACTTATTGGTTCCCCCTATTTTCAAAGAAGGCCTTCTCCTATGGTTAAGAAATCAATGATCAGTCATACTGAATTTTTTTTGGAGGGGTGGTGGTTTTAAGAACAACATATTGTATGCAGCTCAATCTGCTTTATTCTAACTTTCTGTTTACAGATAGAACTGAGGATTTATTAATGGTCTTCAAATACCATGTTCTATCCAAATCATGGCTAAAATATGTCTTCTCTAAAATGAGATCAGGACACCCAACAACCTTTCCAAATGCCTCCACAAATAGTGGCTGTTATGTAAAAATTGAAATTCTTTATCGTATTGTTATTGGATCCCTAGAAGGAAAAAAATAACTGCAGTTTCTAATCTCTGCATATCTATTGTTACACAACATTCAGAGGCCCCAAGTGAAATAATTTATAGACTAAACAAAACCTCAATAATAAGTGGAGTAAGAAAAGTCCAGTTTAAAATATAGTATCTTATTAAACTAATGCCATAAATAGTAGGCAAGAAGGTAACATTTTCTCTCTTTGCAATAAATAGGCTTATGGTGAGTTAAATTCCTTTACTTCTTATAGAATTGGCCATTTGACCTCATCTGAATGGAATCTGTAATGTTCCACTTTTATTCACAGTTCTTCATTATTTATCTCACAAAAAGTGTTACTTAATACAAAGTTTGATTCCTACACGTCCTTCTGAAAGCAGAACAAGGCAGGATAATAGTTTCAAATTAAATTACAACATATTGTCTGTGATTGAAGTTTTTGTTAGAGAATCTCAAATCCTTCACCAATAATAATTAAGCAGAAATATCAAATGTACTCTCAGAGGTCTCAGTGGGTATTTCTGACTGCTGCACTTCAGTGGGAGGAAATTAAATGGTTGCTAGAGGCTGTACTATAACTCACTTGGGAAGGTAGATTAAGAACCCAAGTGTCCTAGATCTTCATCCATATTGAGGGGGGAAAATAACCCAAAACAATGGGGCAGAAGAAAAGCTTCAGGTAAAGCGTTTTAAAACTAATAGAAATACATGTGAAAAGCAGTAATTGAGGCACATGCTGTTGCTCTTTACAGATGGAGCCAAGTTGCCATTTTTTCTTGCAGCATGGTGAGAAATTAAAGAGTTTACATGTTTTTCGATCAGATAATCCTTTTCATTCTCACTTAGGCATAGTTTTATGTGAATCAGAGGGAGTATGACCTGAAGGTATGTGGCTGGGGATATTCAAAAGAAGGATTTATTTTGCACATATGTACCTATATAGTGACTATATGTTTTAGTCCACAATCTCAAGTGTGAGAGAAATGTCACATTTATTTTCTTTAAATCTAATTAAGCTCAAATGTAAGCCTCTTTCCTGCTAGAACAGAGGAAAATTCATTCTTAGAAATTAAGTGGAGGACTAGTTCTTACCTTACGGTTGCCCCAATACCAAGGAGGCCCATGTAGGACTTGACAAAAGAAGAAGGCGCTCTAGTTTCATCACAGTCACTTGTAATCACCACATTGTCTGAGCCGAGATGAGTTCTAGATATCCAACAGCTGGGCTGTGCCCATTCCATGCTTGATGAAAGATCTTTCCTGAGGTTGAGAACCTGGGTCTGCCTAGAGTTCAACCATTTTCCTATGAACTCCAGCTTTCTCCCTGGGGCTCTTACAGGGAACTGGGAACCCCCAGTAGGCAGCTCCCAGTGCCTTGCGGCCGTCTCAGGATCAGAGAGTTTCCAATTTCCTCTCTCTAAAATCAAAGGACTCACCTCTCCCCCATCACTTACAGGAAGACAGTGTCTCTGAGTATCTTCTATTTTTGACCTCTGCATCACAGCTTTCCCCTGAAGAATGAAAATCCAAATATCTAGCCCCATATGTTGACCTGAGGGTAGGGAAGGAGGCTGGAAGGAATACTATAGGCAGGAAAAAAATATTTTTTTAATTAATATTCCAACAGTTAAATCTTTTAAATGGGCATGCATAACACATCTAAGTTCTAAACATATTTAGTGTTTGCATAACCATGTAGATTTTATCCTCGAGGGAACATTATACAAATGAGCTATATTCCACAAGATAGAGTCCCACTTTGCTCAGATATAGGAAGAGTGTCAAATTATTCACATCAGCAGTATGATACTGTTGAATCACTAACAAAGGCTCATTACAAAGTCATTCAAAACTCTATGGAAAGGAGTGCATCTGATACCTCCTACCTTTTCAATGTCATGAGGAACTAAAGAATTTAGTTGCTATGAAGTTTGGATGGTCTCATCTATAGCAAAATAATATAATACCTTTTCAACAGATGAACCCAAAGACATCCTCATTTAATCACAGCATCCCAATGCAACATTAAAGGGATAAAGGGCAGTTTGCCAGCCCCAGACAGCAGCACTGTGATCATGACACTCCTCCAAAATTATTTCAAGTTTGGCTTCAGAGGTCTTGAATTTCATAGAGTTTGGAAATAGAGGGGTTTAAAAAGAGTTACAACAAATTACGAAATCTTTTCTGCTTCTGTTTCCTTATCAGTAAAATGGAAATAAAAGAGTATATAGATCATAGGATTATTGTGAGGATTGACTGTGTTAATGAACTAAAACAGGCCTGGGACAAAGGGGTATTCAATAAATCTTTGTTGTTTATTAATGTGATCATTATAGTTATTGTTATAATAGCATGTTGAACCATAATGGGATTATATGTTGGGCATGCTAGGTGAGCATGCATGTGGTGTCTCGTGTTAGATACTCCAACGTGAAAGACCTAAGGAAGCATGTCCTACCAATGAGGATAGTAAAGTAGCAAAAGCATAATGGGTTACAACAAGGCCTTAATTTATTCATACATAGAAGAACCTCCATACAGAATTCAAAAATATCCAAACACAATACCCAAATATAATTCAGCATATTGTTTCCATTTCAACTGAGAATTCTGGGTACTAGACAAATAAATATTGAACATTAATCAATAAAAAATTAGACTATTTTAGAGCAGAATCAGATTAAGCATAAAAGATGAAACAATATTACCTCAGAGTTTTAAAATGACCAAGCAGAAATGCAGAGAAGTTGTCTTGCTCCATTTCATCTACTGGCAGAATAAGGAATAGAATTTGATTTCTGTGTTACACTTCATCCTTGTCCCCATGGTACTTATATTCTACACTATAACTTCTACACCAGGGGTTGAAAAACTTATTCAGCAAAGCATCACATAGTAAATATTTTTGGTTTTGCTAGCCAAATCATTTCTGTACTCAGCTCTGCCAAAGTAGCAAAAAACAGCTATAGATAATATGTAAATGAATACAAGTGACTGTGGTACATTAAATTTCCATTTATGGACACTGAAATTTGAATTTCTTACAATTTTCATGTACCACAAATACTATTTTTCTTTTGATTTATTTCAACCATTCTAAATGGCTTAAAAACCATTCTTAACTCACAGGCTGTGCAAAATCAGGTGGCAGGCTGGATTTGACTAGTGGACTGCAGTTTGCCAAACTCTGCTCTAGACCATGGACTGTTTATATCACAAGAAACTTGGTTACAATTTGTAAGCAAAGTCTACTATTGTAGGATAATCTATGAAAGTAAAGACTTCTCGTCCATAATAGATTGCCAAGTCACTCCCAAAGAAAACAGAAAATTTTGTTTCAGATACAGGAATATATCTATCTATCTATCTATATCTATATATATATCTGTATCTATCTATATATAAGTTCTACGTATATATCTATATATAGATTTTTATAAGATGAGAATGTTTCCAATGAAATCAATCTGCTGAATTTTGTGCTGCCATTTTTCAGTTTAGCCATTCAGTTGAGGTTATCAGTTTCCTATTCTCCACATCCCACAAATCATACCAGTTCATTTCCATCCAGCCCTTACTGAGCATCAAATATGCACAAAGTAAGTTCTCAATGAAGTGGTTGCCCTTGAAGTCCCCTCTTAAAAACAGTCTGTTCTCTTTAATTTGCTGAAAGTCAGCATAAAGAAGCTCAGTTGTTTAGCAGACTCTAAATTCATGGCGACAAACATTTGTATTAAAAAAGTTAACTGCCTAATCAAGCAATTTCTCTACCTCGCTCTCATTAACTAGCCTTCTAAATGACAGGGTTTCCTATTCTGAGTGTTCATTTAACATCTGAAAATTCATTGCTCATTATTGTGATTCACGCATTATTATAAGTAAATGATGCATCAGTGTGTTGGCAATCTGAATAGTTTCTGAACAGATGGAAGATAAATATAGGCAATGTATCTTTTTTTCTCACTTTAAGCTTCTGACCTTACCTAATACAATCTAAACTGACTGGCTTCCACATTGCAGTTTATAATTTCACCTTGGGTATAGCCAATTTAAAATATTAACATTATAATACTTTAAATAGAATTGAGGAATTAAAAATATAAAAATTCATGGGAAATGCATCCATTCAGATCAAGGAAAATTTCTACAGCACTTTCTTTAGCAAAGCTTATTTTCTGGTAGACACCTACATAACTGAGTGATATGTAGTTTCAGC
Organism: Monodon monoceros; assembly: GCF_005190385.1. NCBI lineage: Eukaryota > Metazoa > Chordata > Mammalia > Artiodactyla > Monodontidae > Monodon > Monodon monoceros. The sequence continues at coordinate 46,202,769 of NW_021703775.1, forward strand.
ATTAACATGATGCCATTATATGAAAGGCGAAGAACAGACTCATGGGAAATGTTTAATGTCTCATAATTCCTGTGAACATAACCTATACCTGATCTTAGTTCCATACTCTTCTAAATGAGACCTATTTTGAAAAAAATCCAAGAACAGAGGAAGTTGTACACAGGACTTACTATACCTAAATTTCAATATTTAGTGAAAAATTCAAAGTTCATACTACAATATAGTGGATAGACACCTTTCATACACAAATACAGAGATTTCAGTAGTTGAACTGAATTCTACCTGTGAATAATTTCATTCTTTACCTTAAAAGTTTACTTATCAAAGATTTAAATAAACTCTCTCCAAAATATCAATCCCTGATAAAAAATAAAATTGTCAACAGTGTGTCGTGTCACCTCAGTTGTTATTAAGAACAGTCAAGATTTTATTTGTGCTCATGGAATTCTGTGCCTGTCACATTATTTACTGGCTCTGCATTTGAAAAGCGAAGCAAAGAGAACGTCTACTGTATGACAGATATAAAGCCAAGCATTATGCACTTTATTTCATTAAATTCTCACAACCACATAGGATAAGTACTCTTATATATCAATACTTCATATATCAAAAAGAAAAAGAAAAGGAAAGAAAACAACAACAAAAACTATGACCCCAGAAGTTTCAGTATCTGTCTAAAATTTACCCAATACAGTGGCAGGGCTGGAATTCAAACTCAGGGCTCTATATCCTCTGAGACTTTAAGCTCTATGAGGGCAGGGACCATGTCTGTTTATGTCTTAGTTTGTGCCCAAAGTAAATTACAATAAATATTTGTTAAATGATGGATAAACATATATCTCTTTCTACATACCACAGTGCATCCCCAAAGTGTTACCGAGTCCAAGCTTGTATTGCTCGTCACACCACAGGCCAATACATTGAGAGGCAAATTGTTGGAGCAAGGAATATCGACTTTATTCATAAAGCCAACAGACTGAGAAGGTGGTGGACTAGTGTAAAAGATCCATATTGCCTGGGTTTGGATTCTAGTGTCTTTTATAGAACAAAGATGTGGAAGTGAGGAGGTAAAGTAAAAAAGGTAGTAAGTTGTTGCAAGTATTTCCTGGTTCCAACCAGACTCCAGAGGGGATGTGTTAATTTCTTCTTTCCTGAAGCCATTAACAGATGGGCCTGGTCAGGATGTTTCCTGTGAACTTAAACAAAGGTATTTTAGACTAACTTTCAGACATGGGAGACATGGTTCCAGGAAATGGGCCATTATGTATATTTTAAGCTATAGACAACATCCCTTTAGTGATTAACTTGTAGCAAAGCAATAGAATACAAAGGTTAAAGTAAAAGAAACAGATCCAATATGGAGTCAGATTTGTTCTTCCCTATTTCAAAAGAATGACTTAAAATGTGTTCCTCTTCAAAAAGTACAGTTTTAAAATAGGTCCCGTTATAATTTATCTGCTACCTTGAGCCTCTTAATCAAGCATGGCTTGTGAGACTTAGGGAAATGCAGGTACCCACAGAGAAAAAATAAATAAATCTCATGTTCCTTCACTTAGGAAATCATATGTAATTTCATTTCCAACATAACAATGACCTTTTGACTATAGTAACATAAATATGTAATGTGTTTTGAGTGTTTACCATATGCTAGAACTCTGTAAAATATTTCCTATTCATTTATATGAGTCTCATACATTCAGTTTGTATTAAAATTTTTGCTGTAGTGTAATTTCTTATTATCTTGGAATTATTCGTTTTTCACTCTTTTTGTGAAGAGTATAGAAACTGGGTTCTTCTGAGGTTATGAATCCATCCTGTTCTTCTGGTTGTGTTTTTTTAGCCATGCTTGTGTCACAGGAAAGAGACTCTTGGACATGTGTTAATTCCGTTCATTGTATTGTTCTCTTCATATATGAGACTGTGAAGTTGTTAAATCAGTCTGGTTAGCACTGACTTCAGTGACATTTCATTTGACATCTCTATACCTCCTACTTGATATACTGCCATTTATCATTATCTTTTGCTTATAACACTTCCACCTGTTTATCATCCATGTGGTAGGACTCATAACAGAGCCAACTAAATTAATTTCGCAAGTAAAATTATCTCTGGCATTGTATGAAATGTGGTGCTAACATTCCAACATATCAGCTCATTTCTGCTTCTCATAATTCAGTTATTGTAATAGAAGGTAAGAAATCTGATCTGTTTGTTTAATCTTTGCAAGAAAAAATAATGCTTCTTAATATTAGTAGATAAAGTACATTCTGGATAAATGTACAGCTTCTGGACTGCCATCAAAAAAGAGATATTTTATAAGCATGTTAAGTAATCACTTTACAAAGAAATCAATTACCTATAGTATAGGTTTAAAGATTCTTTGTGAAATCAACAAGGAAACTAAAACAGAAAGGGAAAAAATGGATAATACATGAGACCATGAGAAATAGTAGAATAGTAGGTAACATTTTGTACTCCTGTTTCTTTCTTACCAGTGTTTTACAGCCTTCACTTAGCAGCCACTCTTCTTTTGAATTATCCCTTCTCATTGAAATAGCTCCACATAGTCTCCAACTCTTTGTTCTTATGCTAGCTCCTTTTCTTTTACTAGGACTATGTAACTAGTAACTAATATTTATTTCAATAAATATTTGAGATCCCACTGTACACTAGAGATTTGGAGCTATTTCTTCTCTTGATTGCATCATTAATTTTTTGCTCTTTACTGATACCCTGTCTTTTCCTTTGTTAGATTACTTACTAACTATCCTAAGGAAAAAAAAAAAAACCTATAACTACGCTACTTGCTTTTTACCCTACCTAGAAATAAAATTTTATGATGAGCAGGCTGAAGAGTTTACTCTGTTCCATAGTTTAATATTTCTAACTGCCACACCCAAGACAAAGCAATGAACTACAATGATGAAGCCAAAACATTTAGGGTTTGTTACTTACACCAGTAGGCTACCACGAGAAAGATATCCAGTTTTAACTTTCTCATTGTCCATACACTCCTTGATCTTTAGCAAGGATGTGAGCACTGTAGAAGTACCACTGTAAAAGAGTGGTACTCTAGCAGATTATCTGGGCTTGTGATTGACCAAAGCAGTAGTCTTTTTTGAATTCTCCTCTTCCTTGGCCTCTCTTCTTACATCTTACTGTCCATTCTCCCTTTCTCAAAGGCTTTCTTGACTTTGATTTATGTTTGTCCACTTTTCTAGCTCTTCTCTAACCTCTTTGAACACTGATTTTCGTGTTCTTTTTCTATTCCATTTCCTTTTTATACCCAAGGAAGGAAACATAGATTCTGGTCTAAGTTTTTATCATTTTTTTTTCTATTTTATGTACAACATTGTACTTACTCCCTTACATACAATAGTAGCCTATCTGCTTTATGCACAGGTCTCCACAATTCTACAAAACCCTCAAGGCAAAGTTAGAAATAAAGCATTGTGTGTGTGCTTATTGATCAAGGGGGATCTGAAAGCACCACAGCCAAGAGAAATATCAGGGTTCCTCATGTAAGAGAGTTCTACATCCTGTCTCTCCATTCAAGGTAGAAACACTCAGAATATTAATTAATTAATTTATAGCTTAAAGTTCTTAGGGCACTTTTAGAAAACTAAAGGAAAATTTAAAAAAAATAAAAATTGCCTACATATAGACTTTTTAGTGATGGCCATTCTGACCAGTGTGAAGTGGTATCTCATTGTGGTTTTGATCTGTATTTCTCTAATAATTATCAGTGTTGAGCAGTTTTTCATGGCCTGTTGACCATCTGTATGTCTTCTTTGGAGAAATGTCTGTTTAGATCTTCTGCCCATTTTTTGATTGGGTTGTTTGTATTTTTGATATTGAGCTGTATGAGCTGCTTGTATATTTTGGAGAATAATTCCTTGTCAATTGCATCATTTGCAAATATTTTCTGCCACTCTGTAGGAATGTTTTTTTTTTTTTTTCATTTTGTTTATGGTTTCCTTAAAAGCTTTTAGGCTTAATTAGGTCCCATTTCTTTCTTTCTTTATTTTTATTTCCATTACTGTAGAAGCTGGATCCAAAAAGATATTGCTGCAATTAATGTCAAAGAGTGTCCTGCCTAGGCTTTCCTCTAGGAGTTTTATAGTATCTGGTCTTACATTTAGGCCTTTAATCCATTTTGAGTTTTTTATGTGTGGTGTTAGAGAATGTTCTAATTTCATTCCTTTACATATAGTTGTCCAGTTTTCCCAGTACCACTTATTGAAGAGACTGTCTTTTCTCCATTGTACATTCTTGCCTCCTTTGTTGTAGATTAATTGACCATAGGGGTGTGGGTTTACTTCTGGGCTTTCTATCCTGTTTCATTGATCTATATTTCTGTTTTTGTGCCAGGACCATACTGTTTTGATGACTGTAGATTTGTAGTATAGTCTGAAGTCAGGGAGCCTGATTCCTTCAGTTCTGTTTCCCTTTCTCAACATTGCTTTGGCTATTTGGGATCTTCTGTGTTTCCACACAAATTTTAATTTTTTTTCTTCTAGTTCTGTGAAAAATTCCTTAGGTAGGTTTATTCCTAGGTATTTTATTCTTTTTGATGCTATGGTAAATGAGACTGTTTCCTGAATTTTTCATTCTGATACTTCATTGTTAGTGTATAGAAATGCAAGAGATTTCTGTGTATTAATTTCATACCCTGCAACTTTATTGAATTTATTGATGAGCTCTAGTAGTTTTCTGGTAGTGTCTTTAGGATTTTCTATGTATAACATCATGTCATCTGCAAACATTGACAGTTTTACTCTCCTTTTCCAAGTTGGATCTCTTGTATTTCTTTTTCTTCTCTGACTGCTGTGACTAGGACTTCCAAAGCTATGTTGAATAAAAGTGGTGAGAGTGGACATCCTTGTCTTGTTCCTGACCTTAGAGGAAATGCTTTCAGCTTTTCACCACTGAGTATGTGAGCTGTGGGTTTGTCATATATGGTCTTTATTATGTTGAGGTAGATTCCCTCTTTGCCCACTTTCTGGAGAGTTTTTATCATAAATGGATGTTGAATTTTATCAAAAGCTTTTTCTGCATCTGTTGAGATGATCGTATGGTTTTTATTCTTCAATTTCTTAATGTGCTGTATCACACTGATTGATTTGTGGATATTGAAAAATCATTGCATCCGTGGGATGAATTCCACTTGACCATGGTTTATGATCTTTTTAATCTATTATTAGATTTGGTTTGCTAGTATTTTGTTGAGAAATTTTGCATCTGTGTTCATCAGTGATACTAGCCTGCAATTTTCTTTTTTTGTGGTATCTTTGTCTGGTTTGGTATCAGGATGGTGGTGGCCTCATGGAAAGAGTTTGGAAGTGTTCCTTCCTCTGCAGTTTTCTTGGAATAGTTTCAGAAGGATGAGTGTTAACTGATCTCTAAATGTTTGGTAGTATTTACCTGTGAAGCCATCTGGTCCTCCACTTTTGTTTCTTGGGAGTTTTTTAATTACTGATTCAATTTCAGTACTGGTAATTGGTCTTTTCATATTTTCTATTTCTGCCTGGTTCAGCCTTGGGAGATTGCATCTTTCTAAGAATTTGTCCATTTCTTCTAGGTTGTTCATTTTATTGGCATATAGTTGCCTGTAGTAGTCTCTTATAGTCCTTTGTATTTCTCTCGTGTCAGTTGTAACTTCTCCTTTTTCACTTCTAATTTTATTGATTTGCCTGCTCCCTTTTTTTCTTGATGAGTCTAGCTAAAGGTTTATTGATTTTGTTTATCTTTTCAGAGAACCAGCTTTTAATTTCATTGATCTTTTCTATTGTTTTCTTAGTCTCTATGTCATTTATTTCTGCTCTAATCTTTATTTCTTTCCTTCTACTAACTTTGGGTTTTGTTTGTTCTTCTTCCTCTAGTTGCTTTAGGTGTAAGGTTAGCTTGTTTATTTGAGATTTTTCTTGTTTCCTGAGATAAACTCATATTGCTATAAACTTCCCTCTTAGAACTGCTTTTGCTGTATCCCATAGGCTTCATATCATCATGCTTTCATTTTCACTTTTCTCTAGTTATTTATTAAATATAAATCCTGGAGAGGGTGTGGAGAAAAAGGGACCCTCCTACACTGCTGATGGGAATGTAAATTAGTACAGCCACTATGGAGAACAGTTTGGAGGTTCCTTAAAAATCTAAAAAATAGAGCTACATACGATCCTGCAATCCCACTCCTGGGCATATATCAGGAGAAAACCATAATTCGAAAAGATACATGCAGCCGAGTGTTCATTGCAGCACTATATATGATAGCCAAGACATGGAAGCAACCTAAATGTCTGACAGATGACTGGATAAAGAAGATGTGGTACATATATACAATGGACTATTACTCAGCAATGAAAAAAAAATGAAATAATGCCATTTGCAGCAACATGGATGGACCTAGAGATTATCATACTAAGTGAAGCAAGCCAGACAGAAAAAGATAAATATCATATGATATTGCTTATATGTGGAATCTAAAAAAAAAAAATAAAAAGATACAAGTGAACTTATTTCCAAAACAGAAAGAGACTCACAAACATGGAAAACAAATGTATGGTTACCAAAGGGGCAAGAGGTGTGGATGAAGGATAAATTAGGAGTTTGGGATTAAAATATACACACTATTATATATAAAATATATAACCAACAAGGACCTACTGTATAGCACAGAGAACTATATTCAGTATTTTGTAAACCTCAGTATTTTGTTATGCACACACACACACATATATATAGCTGAATCACTGTGCTATACACCTGAAACTAACACAATGTTGTAAATCAACTATACTTCAATTAAAAAAAAGAAAGAATAAAAGCTTGTTAATGTACGAGTACAGTAATATCCCCAACCAAAAAAAAAAGAAAGAAAAAAATTTTCCTACATATAAACCCCAAGTGTAGTTTCTATAGTTAATAAAATGACTGACAACATTTCATGATCCAGGTATGGCTGGACCATAGACCAAAACTAAATAAAAACCCCTTCTGTGATTCATGTCATACTGCAGGCCAAATTGATAAACCTATGATAATGCTTTGATCAAAGCTAAAAAAAATGTTACCCTTGAGGCCAAATGATAATGTCATTATAAATTTATAATAATATTATAGTCAAAAATAATACAACATTCTAAAAGATATAAAATATTAGGTCAGTATATAACAGACGCAGAGCTCTAAAAATTAATATATAAATATTAATTGGCATTTAAATTATTGTTGTAATGAAAACAGAGAAGGCTATGACCCTTTGTCAGTTATTCTGTAGGGTTCTGAATCCTATCCTTGGTCAGGTTGTTAGACTTTGCTCAAGCTTGTTCATGATGTTCTGGTAATCCTTTCTGTACATCTTTTGAAAAATATCCAATATTTAAGAACTTAACAAAGATAAGCATGTTCAACAGGTTTATGTTGAATGCCCTAATCTAATATGACTGGCGTCTTTGTCAGAAGAGGAAGAGAGATACAGGGAGAAAACAACAAAACAATGGAAGCAGAGATTGGAACACCAAGGATGGCCAGCAATACCAAGAGCCAAGAGAAAGGCATGGAATGGATCCTAGAGTAGTCAGGAGAACATCACCCTGCCCACACCTTTATTTAAGACTTCTAGCCTCCAGAGCTGTGAGAGAAGAAAAGTCTTTTAAGTAACTTTGTTATTACAACCCTAGAAACCTAATACAGTATAGAATAGAACTGAAAGGACTTCAAGGGAATTAAGTTAAGATGCTTACTAATTTTGTCAGCCAACACTTTTCCTATTGTAAGCAAATAAAAGATTTTGTAGTTGTTATTGTTTTGATTTATTTGTTTGTTTTTTTTACTTAAAACTAAAAGTATCCTAACTACTAATTTCTTTTCTTGGCACTACCTATGTTCTTGTCAAGCAAGAGGTTCAGTCACGCCAGGGAGTAGAGCTGTCTGGTTGACCTGCCAAATGCTTTTGAAAGTGAAGGCCTAGCCCAAATGCCTGGGTGTCACATCCACACTGTATTGGTCAGAGTTCTCCAGAGAAACAGAGCCAATAAGATATATAGAGATACATATATATAAGAAGAGAGTTATTATAGGAGTTGTCTCATATGGTTATGAAGGCTGAGAAATCCACAGTCTGCCCTCTGCAAGCTGGAGAACTAGGAAAGTTGGTGGTGTAATTTAGTCTGAGTCTGAAGACCTGAGAGTCAGGGGAGCCAATGTTCTAAGTCCCAATCCAAGTCCTAAGGATTGAGAACCAGGAGAGCCTGATGTCGTGGGGCAAGAGAAGATGGATGCCCTAGCTCAAGCAAAGAGAGGAAATTTGCCTTTCCTCCACCTTTTTGTTCTATTCAGGCCCTCAACGGAGTAGATGAGGACCATTCTCATCTAAAGAAGTGACCTTCTTTACTTGGTATACAAATTCAAATGCTAATCTCTTCCATAGACACCATCACAGACCTACCCAGAAATAATGTTTTACCAGCTATCTGGGCATCCCTAAGCCCAGTCAAGTTGACACATAAAACATCACGTCCACTTTGTGTACAGTTTGGTAGCACACATAATAGGGGAAGGCTATATAAAGGCAACTTGGCGAATAAAACATTTGTAGCCTTCTTCCAGATATTTATATTACCAAAAGTAAACTACAATGAAATTGTTTATGGATTATTTAATAGAGGAGTAAAGAGTGTAGGCATAAGTTTCCTGGAGATATATATTTTGTAATGTATTTCTAAAGTCAATTTCATTTTAAAATGATAGTTAACTTCCATTGTACTAGAGTGAAACTTTTCATGTTTTAAAAGTTTATAGTTTACATGAGTGAAATTCATAAGGTATTTATACTAGAACATAGAACACTTTCCTACTCTTTTTTCCATAAAATGCACTCCAAAATTGAGTAGAAAAAATATTCTTTCTTGTAGGAAATTATGGTCTATTTAAAGGATTGTTATTACTATTTTGTTATCTTAAGCAGAATTTTAAAATTGCTATTGTTAGTCATTCATTCATTAATTAAAGAAACAGTAATGTTGGGCTTCCCTGGTGGCGCAGAGGTTGAGAGTCCGCCTGCCGATGCAGGAGACATGGGTTCATGCCCCGGTCCAGGAAGATCCCACATGCCGCGGAGCGGCTGGGCCAGAGAGTCATGGCCACTGAGCCTGCGCGTCCGGAGCCTGTGCTCCGCAATGGGAGAGGCCACAACAGTGAGAGGCCCGTGTACCAGAAAAAAAAAAAAAACAGGAATGTTGAGCTAAGTGAAACAAGTTTACAAGTAAATAAATAATAATTCTTCTAGGTTAATGGATATTTCCACAAAACATTGATAAGATAATGTTAAAGCCCTTCATCCACCCACCCTAGCTCCAATCTCTCAAATCCAATCCTTTATAATGGGATTTACCTTACCAATCACTGTGGCCAATTATGGTTAATTTATGAAGTTACATGGCCTTATTAATCATTATAATCACACTCAGATCCATAAGAATGTAATTTAATGTAAAAATGCAATTTGGTCAAGAAATTGAATTGAAAATGCATCCCAACTGATTGGTGAATTTTAGTGGCTAACTGTACAGAACAAATTGATGAAAACAACAACAAAAAAAGCCCACCACTTTAATACTGAATTGATTTAACTGATTAAACATGGAACATAGCATTGCAAGGACTGAGAAGCTTCCACTATAAAAGTTAAGGATGTAGAACACTGTATATCTTTCTGTTTAGGGGTATCATTTTAAGCATTCTTGTATGTTGTTTTAAAAGAGCAAATAAGCATTTAAATGCCCTTGCCCTCCAGTGGTATAAAGAATTTGGCCAGGCTCAGGGACCAGGAGAAAGATACATGCTTTTCTTCTTCCATAATATTTATATGCAAATTTTAAAAATTAGGAAGTTAGGTTTTTTTAATGTTTTCAAAATGAGTGAGAAAAAAATGTACTTTTTGGTTAACTGTCATCCCTAGGAGACACATGCAGTCATGTAATCCTAAATAATCACTTATTTAATATTGAATGAAATGTTACATAGTAGATAAGGTGAGAGTTTCAAAAGGAAAAATAAATGTGTCATCTTATAGTAGTGATATTTCCACCTTTAAGTAGAACTGGCCAACTCTGAGAAGCTGAGATGGTCTAAAATCTCATGGTTGTTCATTTGTTTCAGAGCATTGATCACAAGAGAGGCACTGAGCAAACTGAGCTCTCTATACATCCCCATTCCAATATTTTCATGAAAATTAAATCAAGTTAAAATAAACATCATAGATTATTTTGAACTATGTCTTAGTTCTGCTATAACAAAAATACCACTGACTGGGTGGCTTAAACAACATAAATTTATTTCTCATAGTTCTGGAGGCTGAAAATTCCAAGATTAGGGTGCCAACATGGTTGAGTTTTTGTAAGGGCCGTTTTCCTGGTTTGCTATCTTTCTGCCTTTGTGTCCTCACAAGGCAAGAGAGATCAAGCTCTAGTCTCCTTTCTCTCCTAATAAGGGCTCTAATCCCATCATGGAGGCTCCACGATCAGGACCTCATCTAAACCTAATTACCTCCCTAAGTCCCCTCCTCCTGATACCATCCCATGAAGGTTAATGTTTCAACATATGAATTTGGAGGTGGGACGGGGGTCATGAACATGCAGTATATAGCAAAGGAGAAAAGACATTCATCGAGATGAATTCTTAAGGGATCTGTAAAAGAGGACAGAGCCAACCATCTTATTGTAAGCATCCTTCTAGAGGGCAAGGACCTTGTCTATCTTATTAATAAACATAAAAATAATACTAAACACATTATAAAAAGTCAATAAGTAGTTGTCTAATGAATAAATGAATGTATCAACAGACCAGTGAATGACGTGATCTGATTGGTTGTTTATAAATTTTTCTTCTTTTTATCACCAGTCAATGGATTGACCTCATCTTCTAGGGGCCAACCTACCCCATCTCCCCACTCTCCAGCCCACTTACTCTAGCTGCACATCCAATTTTTCATCAACAACGATGGGCCCATAACTCCAGCAACTAAGAATATAGGTTAAAATATCCCCACTAAGAAACCTGTTTTTTTGGAGCTTTTGTGCCAAACTTCAAAGTAGCCCATATGTGCATTGGATATAAGCAGAATTTCTTCTATCTCTGACTGTAACATGATAGTTTAAAGAGTTATTCTCTCCAGTGACTAGTAACAATCTCCAAATGAGACTAAAGAACCCTACTGTGAAGAATGATGTCTTTAAAAAAAAAAAATTGTTTAAATGCCACTCCTTTGGTTTTAAACAAATGTTTTAGAGGTGAATTATCTTATATTGAATTAAAAACCACATTATCTTTAATAGCCAAATCATATTTGCTACAAGATAATGTTCTACCCTGACTTATTGGAAAAACTGGAGTTTGTGAAGAGGTAGACATTTGAATGCAAATAAGTTAGAAAGTATTCTTTGTAGAATGTAGAGATGCTATGAGAATTTGTACAGTTACATACAGCAAAACTAGATTTTTAGAAGTTGAAAAAAATGGAGGAGTAAAAAATAAGAATGTGGCAGTAAAAAGATGGAGTTACATTAGTACACAAATGCTTAGCATAGTGACACATTACTATTAGAAGGTGTCAGGTTTGATTAAGAACTTCCTAGTTACCAAAGCAGAGAGGGAAAGCCTATTATGAATAAATTCACAAAGCCCAGATAATTCATTTAAATGACTTGCTCACTGAAAGTTACTCGGTATCAGGGGTTAGCAAACATTTTTTTCTGTAAAGGGCAGAGAGTAAATAATTTAGTCTTTGCAAGCAATATAATTTTACTCTCTGTAGCAACTACTCAGCTCTGCCACTGTAGCATGAAAACAGCTTAGACAATATATAAATAAATGGATATTGGCTGTGTCACAATAAAATTTCATTTACAAAAACAAGCCATGGGCTGGATTTTGCCCTCTGGCTGTAGTTTGCTGATTGATCCCTGCCCTGAACCATCACACATAGGCCACCATATACTGTAAGAGATTGCCTCCTCATGAATTTTCCTACATAACAAAATATCTTTATACTTTTGGATCTTATAATTCCCCTCAATCTTGTCCAGTGGTATAACTGGTATAAACAATTCTATCAGTGTCCAGAGGAATCTGTTCCAGGTATATCCTTATCTGATGGCCTTACTTGATCCAAGAAATAGCTAGAAAAAAAGGTGGATCCTAAATTTTTGAGTCAGTCTTTCATAAGCTTATCTTAAAGTAAAACTTTTAATAAGAATTAGACTGCTGAAATCAAGGTGATATTCTTCATAGAGAAATTCAAATAGAAACATTCTGTATATCCTATATTGTTGATCTTTGCCATAAGAAAGAAGATATATAAAAATTAATGGATTCTATGCAAGAGGAAGGATGAGTGACAATTATCTGGAAGGAGAATGCTTGTTAGATGTGTAGAAAAATCTTGCAATGCTAACATCAAAACTGTAGGTCTCTTAACTTACATATCAAAAAGAATGTTGATCTGCATGTAGTCAACCAACAGTTGCCAGCACCTACAGGTAAACATTCTGCATTGCTCTCATAGTTATAATTTTTGCTACTGGTTGATATCCTAGTTCTGGACAAAACTAACCAATGAAGTTTTTTTTTTTTGCAAAATTTTAAAAGAATGTTTCATTTATACTTTTGATGTTTCTTGTATTTGCACAATTTACATGTTTGACTTTTTTTCCATATTCATTTAATTTAATGTCAAACTGTGCACATTTCCTTACTAATTAGCTAAAGATACAAGTGCTTTTTGAGGTGTTGGAATGAAGTAAATGCAAATGGTCCATTCAAGAACTGAACTCATGACTATTGTCATTGAGGTGTTATGAGCTAACAGACAAACTCTGATAGTAAATTGTACGGAGTAAATTCTAACCAAACCTTGGAAGTTATTCCTAGATCAATAATTTAGTTTAGTACATATTCAATTTATAGAAAGAAGTGAAGTAGGGAAGCTAAAAATGGAGAGAACTTTTAGTAATCTCCCCATCCTACTCCCTCTATCTTACATTATTCAAAGAGACACTGAACAAGTCGTTGTACGGTGCTCTTCACTTTATCTTTTTAAAATAAAGATTATGGGACTTCCCTGGTGGCACAGTGGTTAAGAATCCGCCTGCCAATGCAGGGGACATGGGATCGAGCCCTGGTCTGGGAAGATCCCACATGCCGTGGAGCAACTAAGCCCGTGCACAACAACAACTGAACCTGTGCTCTAGAGCCCACAAGCCACAACTACTGAGCCCGCGTGCTGCAACTACTGAAGCCCATGTGCCTAGAGGCCATGCTCCACAACAAGAGAAGCCACCTCAATGAGAAGCCCGTGTACCACAACAAAGTGTAGCCCCCGATCGACGCAACCAGAGAAAAAATCTCACACACAGCAACGAAGACCCAACGCAGCCAAAAATAAATAAATAATAAAATAAAATACAGATTATGATGCCTTCACCTTACAGAATACTGTTATTTTGATGAATGTATTTTTATAAAATGTATATCTCCCTCATGTCCCCAAAATGTATTAGGTGGTTTTCAATAAAAGACAAAGTCAAGAGCACCATACAACACTAATATTGAATAGAAAACAGAGAAATGGAAAAAAATAAATGGTACATCAAAGTATGAATGATTGGATATTAATTTATACCCATGCTTTCCAAAAGCCAAGGCAAACAGAAAACTGGGGTAGTTATAGAATTCTAATTAATTCTATCTGATCAGAAGATGATTTTGACAATTTTTTCTATGTTAAATACAATGGAAGTTTTTTTGAAGATCTTTATCAACAACAGTTGAAAAAGTAATGTGTAATATTTTCAATAGTAAGATTATAGAAGAAATGTTCATGATAAAACTGTTTCTTATATCATCCTAAAAGGCCAATAGCATAACATTGATACTATATTATAGGCTAACAAAAACATTTCAGAAGGAATCAAAGCCAACAAGGTTTATGTTTGTAATACTCTGATGGTATAATTTGTAAAGAAAGACATCCAGCAGATGGAATCAGATCATGAGTCTATATATATATATATATATATTTATATATTTATATATATTTTATTTTATTTTATTTTATTTTCGGTACGCAGGCCTCTCACTGTTGTGGCCTCTTCCATTGTGGAGCACAGGCTCCGGACGCGCAGGCTCAGCGGCCATGGCTCACGGGCCCAGCTGCTCCGTGGCATGTGGGATCTTCCCGGACCAGGGCACGAACCCGTGTCCCCTGCATTGGCAGGCGGACTCTCAACCACTGCGCCACCAGGGAAGCCCCATGAGTCTATATTAATTAGTCTCAGATCTTTGATGGAGTTAGAAAATACTGGTTGAATTCTCAGATAAGATCCAGATGTGTAGCTAATGCGTATTACTGATAGTAGGAAATTTTAAATACCATTTATGGTAACAGAATAGTTGTTTAGATTGAAAAAGGATCATGAGTTTCATTCTCATTTGAGTGAAGGATCAACTCATATGTCTAAACTAATACAGGCTCAAAGGAATTCTCTCAGAACCAACCTTTCCCCCATTTTGGGTCTGCTCAAGTAAATTCATCTGATCCTAAGGTGCTCTCCTTGAATTAAGTAGAGCCGAACTCTGAATGGAAGGAAAATTAGAAGGTGAAGTTGAGGTACTATTGGACAGATGTGAGTTATTCTTTTTCTGTGAAGAGATTATCTTGCAAGGTTTTCTCTGACAGTCCAGTCACAAAAGCACAACTGCCATTTGGAACTTGTCACCCTGTTATCAAGTCTAAGGGCTTATAAAAAGTAAATCAACTCACAAGACCTTTTGTAACCCATCATTTCAAAAGAAATAAAGCACTCTTCCTTAGGAATCTACAGAAAATACATGTTCTACTGTGCCTTCCTAAATTAGACTCAGTCCCAGATCCCTGGTCCCATGAAAATAATAAAATTAAACTCTTTATCCATTGTATCCCAGGTGACTAATAGGGTCTGATAAAACAAAATTTGACAGCAAATTGCTTCATTACTCAATAAATGAAAGTTGTACTCACTGAAGGCCAGTGTCCACTTCTTGGTGCATGTTAAGTGAGAGAATGTGGAAATCATCATCCTTAGCTTTTCCAGAGACAGCTACCTTTCCTGCTGATAATTTAACCTACTTCATCCCTAAGGAAATTACAAGCGAATGTTAACTTCCACCTCTGTTTCTGCATGAACTGAAGGAGTTTCATGCTTTGCCAAGATTCTAGGTTCTAAATCCCCAGCGCAAAGAGGAAGACTCATTTTGCCATCTGCAAGCAAAAATTGTCCAAATGAGAATCTATTACTTATTCAGCATGGTTCTGGGAATGCACTCCAGATGGGTTGAATCCCTATCCACAAAACTTCTACCTTCTGTTTTTATAGCTCAGCAAAGCATTATTAGCTCTCCTAAGTTGTCTGAATTAAAGTCCCATTTCAAAAATATAACATAGTCACTGAGACTCAGACTTAATAAAAATAGGTCTATTTGTTGAGATTTGTTATCTTTCAAAAAGAAGATTATGTTCCACCTTCTAATGGTCCTGACTCTCTCTCCTAACAATATCTTTCCAACTGTCTACAGAGTTCCACTCCTTAGAGTTAAGTGTTCCTTTCTTTTACTTTGTAAGTCCATGTCCTAGAAGGGGTGAATGCTTTAAATTCATAGATACTTTGAGTGAATTGATTTACTCACTGGCTTTCTTTCACAGGAACCCAGAGCAGCAGGAAAGCAATTTTACATAGAGTCGACCCCTGCTGAATCTGATGTTTCTAATCACATACAAATAAGCAGAATATGTTGGATATTTAGTTATCAAGACAGCAAGCAAAAAATGATCTTGTGATATGGGAGAAAGAGCTGGGACAAGATAATTTATTGGTACATTAATTCATGTGTGTTATTTTTCTATTCCCTCACCTCTAAAACACATACAAATTCTAAGCAGGTAGCTAGACACTTGGAGATTTCTTACCTTGGAGATTTATACAAGACAGAAGCTTTATTTATTTTTGGTAAAGGCTTAATCTTATTATTCCCATGATCCAGGAGTTGGAATGGGGGTCAGGGAGGAAAGTAAGAGCAGAGAAAGGAATGTGCTTGAAAGAGGGAATAAAATAAAATATTTTTTCTCTCTCAGACTATGAAGATAACGGAGATGTGAGGGCCAAACTTAGCAACTGAATTATTGTCTTGAGATTCCCTTTCTAAGCATTGGATGCCAGCTCACAATGACCTATAATTGACATAAAAACTATGAATTTACTCACTGTAATATAGAAGATATGATTTTTCAATATTTTAACTTTAAAGCTCCTTCACATGCATTTTTCTTATAATCATTGATTTAAAAATAAATTTATTGGCATTCTCCAGTAATAGATAAAAGGCTGATTCCAAGTCTGGGTTAGGTAAAGTAAAAGATTCTCTTGGAACTTCTCATTGCACCAGGAGGAAAGGGAGTGCTCAAAGAATGATAGGGACATATCTGTAGGATTTAAAAGGATAATTTGAGCCTCAGATTATATAATGATAGTAATGAACTATAACTTATTCAACAAAATAAGAATCCGTGAGTCCACACTAAAAAAATAAACATTCTTAAATTCTCATTTTCCTTGGAGTAGAAACAATGTAGAAATAATGAATCAATCAGTTAAATCTAGAGGGTGAAAATGTTATCCAAGTTAACATCACCAGTATTGGGACAAACTGACATCGTATGCCTCCTCAGATAATTTATAAGGACTCTTTATCACTTCATGGTATTCCTGCCAAAAATGATGCATAATCTAAGTCTTATCATCAGGAAACGTTAGACAAATCTAAATTGAGGTGACTTCCACAGCACATACTTCTAAACAAAATGGATAAGACACAAAAAGAATGTCTGAGATCTCTCCCAGGTTACAAAAGACTAAAGAAACATGACAACTAATTACAATGTGTGATTCTGGGTTAAGTTCAGGAGAAGGAACAGAATAGCTAAGACATTTGGGGGGACTACTGATAAAATTGCAATATGGACTATAGGTAATAATTGTATCAATATTAATTTTTCTGCTTTTGACAGTAATATTATGGTTATATAGATAACACTCTTGTTCTTAGGAGATACAGATAAATTATTAAGATATGAAGAGCCAAAAATAAATGTATTTTATATGTGAAGGCAAAACATTGAAAATTATTGTGAGTCTGAAATATAACATTATAAAAGAAGACAAGCTGTCAAATGTTAGGGAAAAAATAAGAGAAACTAATTAATATTTATTGAGATATGCTATGTTCTAGAAATTGTGTTCAGGAGCATACATCAATTATTTCATCCATGCAATAATTCTATACAGTGGATTTTTAAAAAAAATATTGGTTAGGTTCTTTGTGCTATACATTACCTAACCAATACTTCACATGTAAAATAAATTTATCACATAATCTTAATTTCTATATTGAGAACATTTAAATGGGGGTTAAAAACAAATCACATTCCAGATATTCAGTTATCATTTTAATTCACATATTAATATTAAACACTTTCTAATGAGTGTTAGTTTATGAGTGATTAGGTTCCAAAAGATTTTCTATTTCTTCTTGATTCAGTCTTGGAAGGGTGTATGATTCTAGGAATTTATCCATTTCTCTAGGTTGTCTGATTTGTTGTCATATAACTGTTTGCAATATTCCCTTAGGATTGCTTGCATTTCTGTGATATAAGTTGTAACTTTGTCTTTTTAATTTCTCACTTTATTTGGGCCCTCTCTCTCTTTCTCTTTGTGAGTCTGGCTAAAGGTTTATCAGTTTTGCTTATCTTTAAAAACAAACAAGCAAACAAACCTGTTCTTAATTTCAGTGCTCTTTTCTTTTGTGGTGTTTTGTTCTTTATTTCCATTCTGATCTTTATTATTTCCTTCCTTCTGCTGACTTTATGCTTTGTTTGCCATTCTTTTTCTAATTCTTTTAGATGGAAAGTTAAGATGTTTATTCGAGATTTTTCTTGTTTCTGAGATAGGCCTGTATTGCTATAAATTTCCCTCTTAAGAATGCTTTTGCTGTGTCCCATAGATTTTGGAAATTTGTGTTTCTGCATTCATTCAGCTCAAGGTTTTGTTGTTGTTGTTTTCTTTTTTGATTCTTCATTGACCCATTGGTTTTCTAATAGTGTGTTGTTTAGTTTTCACATGTTTGTTTTTTTCCTGTAATTTATTTCTAGTCTCATAGACTTGTGACTGGAAAAGATGCTTGATACGATTTCAGTCTTAAATTTGTTGAGACGTGTTTTGTGGCCTACCATGTGATCCATCCTGGAGAACATTCCATGTGCACTTGAAAAGAATGTGTATTCTGTTATTTTTGGATGGAATATCCTGTAGATGTCTGTTAAATCCAACAGATGTAATATGTCATTTAAGACCATTGTTTCCTTATTGATTTTTTGTCTGGACGATTTGTCCATTGATGTAAATGGAGTGTTAAAACTCCCCTACTGTTACTGTATTATTGTCATTTTACCTTTAAGTCTGTTGATATTTGCTTTGTATATGTAGGTACACCTATGTTGGTTATATATATGTTAATGAATGTTATGTCCTCTTCTTATATTGATCCCTTTTTCTTTTTGTAATGTCTTTCTTTGTCATTTGTTACAGACTTCGTTGTAAAGTCTACTTTGTCTGATATGAGTGTTGCTACCCCAACTTTCTTGTTTTTCCATTTGCATGGAATATCTTTTTCCATCCCCTCACTTTCAGTCTGTGTGTGTCTTTAGCTCTAAAGTGAGTCTCTTTTGGGCAGCATATAGATGGGTCTTGTTTTTTAATCAGTCAGCCACCCTGTATCTTGATTGGTGCATTTAGTCCATTGCATTTAAAGTGATTATTGATAGCTATGTACTCATTGCCATTTTGTCATTTGTTTCCTGGTTGTTTTGGCAGTTCTTCTCTGTTCTTTTTTTTCTTCTTCTTTTGGTCTCTTCCTTTGTAGTTTCATGATTTTATTTAGTGTTATCTTTGCATCACTTTCTCTGTAGTTTTTGTATGTCTATTGTAGATTTTGGTTTGTGCTTACCATTTAGTTTATATGTGCTGACCTATAACTATATTTACTTGTTTTAAACTGATAGTCATTTAGTTCAAACACATTCTAAAAGCTCTACATTTTTACCCTCCCATCATGTTTTATGTTTTTTTTTCATGTTTTATGTTTTTGATGTCATATATTACATCTTCATTTTTATCCCTTAAACTATTTATTGTATTTATTTCTCTTTCATTAGGGTTTTTATAGAAGTTTTTTCTTGTTCTTTCATTTCATTTGAAACATATTTCTCTGTCTTCTCATTTTGTTTACCTTTCTCTGTCTCTGTGAAATTAGTTGAAACAGTTACTTACCCAGGTGTTGAAGGTGTGTCCTTGTGTGGGAGTATCCATATGTAGTCTGCATATGCCCAGTGGCTTTAGTGGGAGAGCTGAATCTGAAAGTGAGCAGTGACTGCATCTTCCCCCAGGGTGTGCTGGCAACCACCACCTTGGTGGGAGGCCTGAAGTTGGAGAGACTAAAGCCAAAGCCAGATGCACACTTGGGCTTTTCCTATGCTCATTGGACATCACTGCCCTGTTGGAGGTGGAGCTGGAGGCTGTGGGGCTGGAAAAGGAGCCCTGAGGGAGGTGGGTTTCTCCTAGGTATGATGGCAGTCTCCACTTTGGTTTAGGATGTGGCTGGGGCTTGAGGGATTAGGGTTGCTCTTCTGTGGTGGTTTCACTTTTTCCCCTGGTGTTTGTGCCTTGGTTAGAGGTTGGGTTGGGGCTGGAGGGGTTGGTGCCCCTTTACGGAGCTGGTTTCACTCTGGCTGGGGACGTCAGTCTTTGTCCTGGAGCTAGTTTCACTCTTTTTTAAAAGTGGGCAGGAATGTGTGTACTGGAAATGCTGCCTCAGCCCTGGTGAGAGGCAGGGTCAGGTCAGGGCCAGCTTCATTCTCTCTGGGTGTGCACACTCTCATCAGCAATGGCAGCCTCCTCCCTAGTGGAGAGCAGCACTGGAGCAACAGGTCCTGGACCAGAGCCCCAGGCAGTTTTCAATCCACTGCCTCTGCACTGTGACCCGTAGTAAGCAAATCTGTACATGTGCTCTTCAAGAGAGGAGTCTTGATTTCTTACAGCCCTCCAATAAGCCCCACTGGTTTTCAAACCAAGAGGGCTCATCTTCCTGGTGTTGGACCCCAGGACTGAGGTGCCTAATATGTAGCTCGAACTACTCACTCCCCAGGAAAGACCTCAAGCCTGTGTTACCCCCATTCTCTTGTGTCTCCCACTAGAGGTGCAGATCACAACGAATTTGATTCTCCTGCTTTCCTACCTGACTCCTTGTGGATCTTTCTTTATAGTCTTCATTGTAGAAGAGCTGTTCTGCTGGTCCCCCAGTCTATTTCAGCAAGAGTTGCTCTATATTTAGTTGTAGTTTTGATGTCTTCATGGTGGGGAGGTAAGCCCAGTGTCCTCCTACACTGTCATCTTGATCTTCTCCCCTAAAAAGATATTATTAACTCTTTCTTACAGATAAAGAAACTGAGGTTCAGTACACTTAGGTGACATTTTTAGGTTTGTAAACATCTGTATGGAGGTGTGTTTTTAATCCAGGACTGTTAAACTCTAGATCATTCCACTGTTATCCATTCTGATGATTTTTTTTTTTGCCAGTCATTACCTTTTTTCTTTGGAGTTGCGGGAAAAAAGATGACATGTAGAAGGAGAGGTCAAGGAAAGACCAAGTATCCTATTGGCCTGATAGATTTTTATAATGTTGTTTTCTATTGTTTTTAACCCATTTACCTTTTGTGTTTATTTCCAATGGAAAGAATAATTGCTACCTGGGTGTATCTTTATCAAAGTATATTCAATGACTGGTTTTCATGATCAAAATAAATTAGATAATATCATTACAAGCATACTTTACAGATATTGTGGGTTCAGTTCCAGACCACCACAATAAGGCAAATGTTGCAATAAAGCAAGTCATACAAACTTCCTGGTTTCCCAGTACATGTAAAAGTTATGGTTATGCTGTAGTCTATTAAGTGTGCAATAGCATTATGTCTAAGAAAACAATGTACACACTTTAATTTAAAAATACTTTATTGCTGAGAAGTTCTAACCATCATCTAAGTCTTCAGCAAGTCAAAATCTTTTTGCTGGTGGGGGGTTTGAAATATTGCAAGAATTACCAAATGTGACATAGAGACACAGTGAGCAAATGCTGTTGCAAAGAACGGACCAGCAGACTTGCTTGATGCAGGTTTGCTGCAAACCTTCATTCTGTATAAAGCACAATATCCACAAAGAGCAATAAAGTGAAGTGCAATAAAATCAGATATGCCTAAATTTCTTTTTGGAATAAAGAACAGAGACCTGAAGATGTCAAAGTTGTCAAAAAAATCCATAAATATAGTAACTCTTACATTTGTTAACTTCCAAAAGGTAAACAATTTTCAAATGAGGTTTCCTACAGATTTCAAATTCTGAAATTCATATATTTTTATACAAGAATAAATCTTGAATTAACATTAGATGAGTAAATTTTCACAGTGTTATTGACTCAAAACTCCTGAGAGACTATTTATTTTGAAACAGTGGATGTCTTAACTCCTTGATATGTGCAGAATTGAGTGTTTAAACTTAAAAACAGATCACAAGTGGAAATTAAGGGTAGCTAAAACTAGAGGAAAGAGAAATGAAAGGGTTCTACCTTTTCTTGGAAAAAAAAACTGAGCAGATGACAAAATTCTCACCTCCCCATGATCAGATCAACCTTCCATCACTACCAACAGTAAGAAAGCAGTGTATGAGTAATGACGGCAGAGGGATATGTCTTACTTGTAGAATCACCTGATTCCTCTGTCCTGGATATAGTCAAAGAAGGTCTGAATGTGAGGTAGACAGATAGGCTTGAATTTCTAGAATAAATAAAAAATGTAATTAAGATGTGTTTTAATTTTTTTGAGGCAGATACATTTGTAGAGAAAATATTTTGCAACTTAAATTATAATAAAAAATATATAGGTATGTATCTATCTTTTTATGTTTATATCTGATATAAAGTGATGTACGTATAATAGTGGAAATAATAATTGTCAAGGGACAGAAAACATAGAATCTGGTTTTTGGTCTATCAAAAATAAACTGGTGATTTTGACCAAGTCACCTGAATCTAATTCATCCACACCATCTGAAAATGAAAAAAACAGAATAAATAATCTCTATGATTCCTTCAATCTTTGAAGTCATTTGACTTTCCTTACCTGAATTGAGTTCTCTGTGCCTATTAGTGTGTTTATCCTTAGGAATAACGAAAAGATGTATATAAAGTTATAAATCAGATGAGAGAAAAACCAGCAAACATAAAGCTGAGAATAATTTGGTCCTGAAATGAAGTTTTCAGGACTAATACCAACAACACAAATGACCACTTATTGAATTCCTTGTGTGTCCCAGGCATTGATCCACAGTCTTTCTATATATTTCCCATGTAACTGTCATAAAAATCATGTAAGCATGTAATTTTGGCCTGGTTTATTGATAAAGAAACTGAGGCTTATAGAGCCTAAGTAATTATTTTGACCCTACCCAAATCATAAGTGATGGAGCCATGATTCAGATATTATTTTTAACAATAAATTTGCAATCATTTTTATCTTTGGACTGCTACACTTTATGTGGACTCTAGTGCTCAGAGAAGGCTTTTTAAAGGGCAAGTAACTTTGGTAAGACTTTTAAGGACTAAAAGCGAGGGAAGAAAGGGGGAGAGAGGCTTAGAGTAGTTTTTATATTTTTGTGTTTAGTAAAGTCCAAGCTGTCATTAGAACCTACACAGACACAGAGCCATACACACATATATACTGAAAGATATAGTGCATATTATGTATAACATCTGAACCTTTCAGTAAGCATTCATTATTACTACAATTGTTAGAGTGTTAGTTACATTAACATCAGTGATATCAACATTTATCATTTTTATGAATTTTATTCCTTTATAACTTGTTACAACTTGAAAACTTCATAGCAGTTGCTTGTACACGTGAAAGGAGTAAAATTTACTAATTAGCAACCTCCCTTCCCAGACATGGTATATTTACTAGCCATTGCCACACTGAGTTAGTGTTTCATTTCCCACAAAAGTGTGCCTATTAACTTTCCTTCATTTCTCGCATATCTGTTAACTTGAGTGTTTGATTCTGCTTTGAAGTATTCACTGCCAATTACTTGCTCAAATAAGTTTAGAACTATTCTATCTATTATTCCATTTGTATATTGAGATATAATGACATGAGTAAATATATTATCATGATTATGGCATTAAATGATATTCAGATGTAGTAGAGTTATTTACCAGTTATATGGAAAACTTTGAAAGATTTCTGATAAAAATCTAAAAACTGAGATTATACCTTGCATTTTCTGGAAAACAGAATAAATGGAATGTTTTGACCGTATTCATGTAGGCCCATAAGTGTGTATTCACATAAATAAACATTTCATTTGGAGATATACATTTACAGATTCTACATAGGCTATTGTGAGCATTAGAATACTGCCAACTACTAAGTTGTGAGTACAGCAATGTCATGTACTTTAATATAAAATAAATCATTAGCTAGGAAACGATGTGAATTATTTCATATGCATTATGTGTTACCAAGAAGAGACCTCATGGGGCTTCCCTGGTGGCGCAGTGGTTAAGAATCCACCTGCCAATGCAGGGGACACGGGTTCAAGCCCTGGTCTGGGAAGATCTCACATGCCACGGGGCAACTAAGCCCATGCTCCACAACTACTGAGCCTGTGCTCTAGAGCCTGCATGCCACCACTACTGAAGCCTGTGCGCCTAGAGCCCGTGCTCTGCAACAAGAAAAGCCACCGCAATGAGAAGTCCATGCACCGCCACGAAGACTAGCCCCCGCTCACTGCAACTAGAGGAAGCCCATGCACAGCAATGAAGACCCAAGACACACAAAACTAAATAAATTTTTTTAAAAAAGGAGACCTCACGTGTGTGCACATGTACACACACACACAGAGTAAGATTAGCTCAAAATAGCCCGGAGATGGAAACAACCTAAGTGACCATCATCAGTTGAATGGATAAAGAAGATGTGGCACATATATACAATGGAATATTACTCAGCCATAAAAAGAAACAAAATTGAGCTATTTGTAATGAGGTGGATAGGCCTAGCGTCTGTCATACAGAGTGAAGTAAGTCAGAAAGAGAAAGACAAATCCTGTATGCTAACACATATATATGGAATTTAAGAAAAAAAAAATGTCATGAAGAACCTAGTGGTAAGACAGGAATAAAGACACAGACCTACTGGAGAACGGACTTGAGGATACGGGGAAGGGGATGGGTGAGCTGTGACAGCGAGAGAGAGGCATGGACATATATACACTACCAAACGTAAGGTAGATAGCTAGTGGGAAGCAGCCGCATAGCACAGGGATATCAGCTCGGTGCTTTGTGACCGCCTGGAGAGGTGGGATAGGGAGGGTGGGAGGGAGGGAGACGCAAGAGGGAAGAGATATGGGAACATATGTATATGTATAACTGATTCACTTTGTTATAAAGCAGAAACTAACACACCAATGTAAAGCAATTATACCCCAATAAAGGTGTTTAAAAAAATCTCAATATAATTACTTAAAGATATAAACTCTTATGAAATTAAGAGAGCATACAAAGCTACACATCTTGGTACATCAATCTTTTTGATCCCCAGAGAAATGCTTCCAGCTACACTGTAAGAGCAAATTATGGTCTTGTCAGATCTAAGAAGCGAAATTGGTTTGCAACACAGAGCTTACATAATTATTAAAGAAGAATTGGAAATATTTATTCATCTGAGGCCTGCCTGTTCTTGAACTAAACTCAGTATCGACAGGGTCACAGTATCACCTGTGAGAGAAATCAATATCCATGCTCAGAAGTCTCTGGACAATGTCTTTATCTAGAGTTTTCCTGCAAACCAGAAACTCTGTAGTTCATGCTTCAAATTTAATAACGTTTGATGTAGGTAGCTGTGATAATGAATTGATCCCAGAACCATGATTATATATCTATTTTGCAAAAAATATCTACTCACTTAATTGTCTGTTGTTATTTCTAGGGTGTTTAGCTGGAAATTTTTAAACATTATAATAATGGTAGTAAAAGTCAAAATGTATTGAGAGCTCACATGTGCTTAGAAGTGTTATATGGTTTTAGTTACTATAACCATACTGTGTTGTTTATGAAGTAGGTTCTATTATTACTTTTTTTTTTTTTTTTTTTTTTCTTTTGCGGTACGCGGGCCTCTCACTGTTGTGGCCTCTCCCGTTTTGGAGCACAGGCTCCAGACGCGCAGGCTCAGCGGCCATGGCTCCCGGGCCCAGCCGCTCCGCGGCATGTGGGATCTTCCCAGACCGGGGCACGAACCCCTGTCCCCTGCATCGGCAGGCAGACTCTCAACCACTGCACCACCCGGGAAGCCCTATTATTACATAATTTTACTGATGAGAAAAGTGAGGCTTACATTCCCAGATGACAAGACTAGTAAACATGAGAGCAGGAAATGGAGAGTTATAATACTACAGGGTTTCCACTCTTAGACATTGTACTACACTGCTTCTCAGAAGCATCATGAAAGTCCAATTTCATCCAATCCCCTGAATTTTAATTTCTTGGCTCCTTAATTTTAAACTTGTCATTTTGCTCCATGTCTCAATTCAGTGTCCTTTTCATAGATTGCATAATATATGCTTATTCAAAAAGATCAAATCATTAAAAAGATGAAATATTAGCAGTAAGAATTTTACCATCCCTAAGATAGAATGCTTAATGGTTCCAGGTAATCTGGTCTTATGAAAAATCAATAACTATCCCAAATTATATAAAATAAGATATTAAAAAATAAGATATTTTAGCCAAAACACCAAGATAGGGTGTATGTGAAATTTCAAAGCAAGATCTCCATATGCATAATTTACAAAGGAAATTATTGCTAGTCAATTTCTCAACTCTTAGACTTCTCAGTCCAATTAAAGACATAAAAAGGGATAAGGAACTTTTTTTAAAAAATAATCTCCACTAGGTTATTTATTTATTTTTTAATGTTCACTCTTTTTTTTTGGCCATGCCACACGGCCTGTGGGACCTTAGTTCCCCGACCAGGATTGGACCCGTGACCTATGTATTCGAGGCACGGAGTCTTAACCACTGGACCACCAGAGAAGTCCTGGGATAGGAAACTTGGTGTGAGTTGTTGCCATAAGTCTCCATCTCTTTCCTGGTAAGAATATGGTGAAGTAAGCTTCAAATGGACCAGGAAAAAAGCTTCCTAAGTGTTTCTTTGATTTAGGAAAATCGTATGCTGTTGCCTGACTCATACCTGATAAACTAAATCTGCTTATGACAACAGAGTAGAGCTGTCTATACTGGGATGGACTAGAGCTCCCAGAGTGTATTAGAGCAAGAAATATGAAAGTATTTCCTGTGGAATAGGTGTGGGTCATGAGAAAAAGAGAGGGAGTCTGAAGCTAACTGAAGTCCTATCCAAAAGGACTTCTGCCAGAAAGTGGGAACTTCAGTAGTATTCAGGTAAGGCAGACTGTCAGAGAAACAAAAGCTAAAGGGGAGCAGTAATAGCCTGCTAGAGAAAACTGTACATTTTTTATAATACAAGAAGATTCAGTGAAAGGTTATTGGTAAAAGGAACTTAACAATCTTTGAACCTTTGCCAGCTCTGCAAAGCACAGAGCCAACTTATAATTGCATTGATTCAAGAAGGACATTTCTTTTTCTTTCCCAAGTCCTCTGTCCCTTCTGATCTCACCCTGTAGAGATTTAAAACTGACTCTGATGCTAGAGAACCAACAAAATTTCTTCTAATGCTAGAGAAACCAACAAAGTTATACCTTTATGCAACTTAAAGCATGACTGAGCTGGGATGGGGATTGGGAAGGGTAGGAAAAATACATTAAATCCAATGCAAAATTTTGATTACTATCTTGGATCAAACATTCTAATTTCTTAATTGACTATGTGTTTTAAAAGCTTAATGCAATGACTGTTGTTTATATAATAATCAACCTCAAAGTATGGGCCTTATAGAATATTTCATCTGGGTGTAGGGGAGAAGATCCCAAACATAAATATGTCAGTGAACCTACTAACTACATTTTAAAATATCCATCTAGGACTCTATTTGTGGTCATGGTAGTGTAAGGTGATTGGGTAATTTTCCTCTGAAGAAAATAAGTATAAAACCAGGTAAAATAATTATAAACAACTATTTCAAGACACTGGAAAATGACCAAAGACAGGTAAAAAATTTGAGAAGTGGTTGTTTATGAACAACTGTTACTGCATCATAGAAGAATGGAGCATTTGTGGACTAGGGATATTCCCATTCATTCCAGCTTAGGTTACAAAACCTCCAGCTTTACTTGAGAAGGGTAGTGGACTCAGGTAGGAATCCCACTATTGGGCATATATCCAGAGAAAAACATGGTCTGAAAGGATACATGCACCTCAATGTTCATTGCAGCACTGTTTACAATGGCCAAGACATGGAAGCAACCTAAATGTCCATTGGCAGAGGAATGGATAAAGAAGATGTGACATATATATATATACACACACACACAATGGAATATTACTCAGCCATAAAATAATGAAATAATGCCATTTGCAGCAACACAGATGGACCTAGAGATTGTCATACTGAGTGAAATAAGTCAGAGAAAGAGCAATAGAGTATGATATCACATATGTGAAATCTAAAAAAAAAAATTGATACAAATGAACTTATTTACAAAACAGAAACAGACTCAAAGACTTAGAGAGCAAACTTATGGTTACTGAGGGGGAAGGGTGTGGTGGAGAGATAGTTAGGGAGTTCGGGATTGACATGTACACACTGCCGTATTTAAAATGGATAACCAACAAGGACCTACTGTATAGCATAGAGAACTCTGCTCAATATTATGTAACAACCTAAATGGGAAAAGAATTTGAAGAATATATACATGTATGTGTATAACTGCATCACTTTGCTGTACACCTGAAACTAACACAACATTGTTAATCAACATTACTCCAATATATAATAAAAAGTTAAAAAAAAAAGTAGGTGGCAAAAAAGCTAAAAATGTACTAAGATTGAGGAAGCAAGAGAGTCATAGAAATGTTGGAACAATAAACACTCCTGTTCACTACTGTCTAACTTCAAAATTATGTGCAAATGTAGGAGACCTCTCCCAGCTTTGGGAGAGTTTAGGATTTATTATGCTTTTTAATTAATTTCTTAAGTGAAACATAGCCTAATCAGGAGAGAATGGAAGTCTTACTGGTTTGAGATGTCTGAGAATAACTTCTTTCTAATTATTGGCTGATTGTGAAATTACACAGGTGTCAAGGAGATCCCTAAAGAGACAGACACACACACACACACACACACATACACACATACACACAGATTTGACCAGAGACATCACCGTCTTCACATCATGGGGGAGACAGTTTGGTTTTCTTTCTTTTAACATCTTTATTGGAGTATAATTGATTTACAATGTTGGGTTAGTTTCTGCTGTATAACAAAGGGGGACACAGTTTTTAAAGATTAAATCCAGCTAATTTAATTACCTACTATAAAAAATAAAGCCAATAACCCTTGGAAGAACAAAAGAGAATACAGAGACACTGCAGGATAATATCCACAATGTCTAGGTTTTAACCAAAAATTACTAAACAGGCAAAGAAATCTAGAACTATGATGCATACTCAGGAAAAAAATGTAGTCAATAGAAACATTTCAAGTGGGCACAATGTTGAGTATAGTAGCCAAAGCTTGGACTTCCCTGGTGATGCAGTGGTTAAAAATCCACCTGCCAATGCAGGGAACACAGGTTCGATCCCTGGTCCAGGAACATCCCACATGACATGGAGTAACTAAGCCCAAGCAGCACAACTACTGAGCCTGCACTCTAGAGCCCACGAACCACAGCTACTGAGCCCATGCACTGCAAGTACTGAAGCCTGTGTGCTGCAACTACTGAAGCCTGCACACCTAGGGCCCATGCTCCGCAACAAGAGAAGCCACCACAATGAGAAGCCCGCACACTGTAAGAATAGTAGCCCCGCCCCCGCTCACCACAACTAGAGAAAGCCCGCACGCAACAATGAAGACCCAATGCAGCCAAAAACAAAACAAAAACAAAAATCTGCCCAATCTTCCAAGCAGATGTTATAAATATGTTCAAAGAATTAAAGAAAAATATGCAAATAATG
The DNA here is from genome assembly GCF_005190385.1 of Monodon monoceros. Classification (NCBI taxonomy): domain Eukaryota; kingdom Metazoa; phylum Chordata; class Mammalia; order Artiodactyla; family Monodontidae; genus Monodon; species Monodon monoceros. Next base: position 46,232,112 of record NW_021703775.1, read on the forward strand.
AGTAAACAGGCATGCAATCTCAACAGAGAAATGGAAACCAAGAAACAAATTGACATTCTAGAGCTAAAAACTAAAATAACTGAAATGAATATTTCATTACATGCATGGCTCAACAGCAGATTTAAGATGGCAGAATGTAGGGTCAGTATACTTGAATACAGATCAATAGAAATTATCAATTCAGCAGGGACAGAGCCCAAATTCACTGCTTATATAATGAAAATCCCTCATATATGTAACCAGTCATTCATTGGCTATCCTAAATTCCAAAATTATCAGATCTCTCCACAATTCAGCAATTTTGTTTCTTTATTTCCTGTTTTACACACATATTAAAAAATCAGTAGGAAGGAGAATACCTCTTACCTTAAAGCCTAAAAAAGACTTTCTAGTCATTGTTGATATTCCACAAATTGTAATTCTCTTTGTTGTTCTATTTATATGACTATTTTCTATAACTCTATGTTGAAATTAAACCTGGTGTCAAAAGAAAAAAAAGTCAATGAATACAAACTCCTAGACAATAAATTTGTCTTAGTCATTTTTCCTAATTTGCATAGGAGTTCATGGAAAGCAGTTCATCATTGTAAAATAACACTCAGAGCTAAATCTTCAGAGTAATAGAGAACTATAATTTAGAAAATGGTGTCATATACGTAGTTCTAATGAAAAGAAATCCATTAACTATATTTTTATAATTCACTGAGGTTCATAAAGTTTAAGTAAAAAAGCCATGGGTTATTTGAAGGTTTCTCACCATTTGTAGCTTCAGGGTCACATTAAGGATGTTGTCCATTGAAGTACTACATGGATGTTCTAAGAGTATTCATTCAATATATTTTCAGTACAATAAATGTGAATGAATTAGGATAACTGCTAAAGAACTAGTCTATCGCATTGATTCAGCACCTAAAACTCTGACCTTTGATCATTATTTTCTTTTTCATATAATAGTTTAATCTCTTTCCAAAATTTTACTGGGTCATAAAGCAACTCTAATTATCAGTATCTTCTCAATAAGACATATAATTGATGTAAATTCAAGTGTCACCATGCTAATAAATATATCTCAAATTCTGATTTTTTTACAACATATAAATATGCTTGGAATCCAACCAAGCAGATATTTTGCTTGGTGGACTTAATCAGGTGATCAACATGCTTTTATTAAGGGCTTACTATGTGAATTGATAAGTTACTTTCTCATTAAAATGACTAATTTGCATGATAGTATCAACAAAGTCTACCTGAGATAATTGTCTTCTATTTCACAACAGAAAAGTAAGATCCCATTCAGAAATAGCCAATATTAATGCAGATTACTTCTTGTTGCTGTTTGTTGTTTAGGGATGGTGGTTAGGGAAGAAAGATTTTAAAATCTAGGGTAATGAAGATTACAGTTTACCTTCAATTTTAAGAAAGTGTTTGAACCATTATAATATTTAGTTTTCCTGTCGAATTGTATGTGGAAATTAAGGAAGATGTATTACGTACACTCTGTTTGTGGTAGGTACTTTGCTTATGCTGTTTCATTCTTCACAACTCTATGAGATTGGTGTGATTATCTTTAATTTATAGGTAAAGCTACTGAAATTGAGTGGTTAAGAGTTGAAGTATTAAGAACTAAAATATTTTATGCAAAGTCAAGCAGCTTGGTACATAGTGTATGCAAGAATGAAACCAACATCTGTCCTAAGTCCATGCAAACAAAGAATTCAGGGTTTCTGGTTAGCAACATGTTTCAATTAATTACACCTAAGGACCATTTTGCTGTAAAATTTCACTTTTAAGGACTATGCTATTAAGGGAGATTTAGAAATTTTGTAAATTAAATATTTTCTTCTTTAGTATTGGACTGCAAATATTCTAACTGTGACAAAAGGTGTATCTTTTCTCCATCACCAGCATGATAGCATATTTTGCCCTATTTTAAAAGGGAAAACTAAGATATAGTGCTATATCAGTAACCTTGCTCAAGGTGACAAAGCAAGTGTGCCCTGTAGGCAAGATTAGAACTTGTTTCCATTTTCCAAGAGGTATGATTGTGTCCTATTTCTCTAAACATGCAAGCTTTATTTTGGCATGTCTTGACATTTGGCCATTTACATTCTTTGCTACATGCTTTGTTGCCTTGGATGTGTTTAATTTCCCCTTCATGTCTCAGAAGAGAGCAACTTAAAAAAAGTAGCTTAATAACTCATTCAAATAAATGCTTATTTATTTCAATTTGTGACATTCTATTTAAACAAATTTTCTGTTTTGTTTACCTAAATGTGGTATTGTTAAAATACACACCTGCCTTTGCTTCAGTGTGGGATGCTTTAGATACACTGCCTGTCCAAGTATATTTATATTCTTGTATATTTGAAGCCTCACACCTCACTACACACTAAACAGCTTATAGAAACAGCATCCTACTCATGTGGGGGCTAGATATTAGCTCTTCAACAACAATGCAGTCTATGATTATTTATTTAATATAACTTATTTATAATCTATGTAGTTCTGCCTTGTTAAAGAAGTCTCAGTCCTCTTAGAAGCAAGGTTGCCATTTTAAAATAGAGCATCTTTGTGTTTTCAGAATCTCTCAAATTACATGGATATGGCTTGATTGCTTGCTCCTTTAAAAAAAGAAATTATTTTCTGTACTGACTGAACAATTTTTTAAGCAAAATCTCCCTCTCCAAAGGGAAATATCATTGAATTATTGCTTCCCTCCACCCTCAAGGGGTAGGAAGAAGGATAGGAAGGGTTTAGGGTGAAAGTAGGATTACTAGTGTCTACAAATTGAGCCTGTTAATGGAAAAGACTTCTCATCCATAGCTACAGTCCCACTAGTGTAACAACATAATTAGCTTTGGAGTTTTAGTAATTACCAACTGAATTCCTAAGAAAAACAGTCTTGAAATTGCTGATGTGCAATCACAAAGAAAATTGTAAAGTTTCCTGTTTAAATTTATGTCAGCTCATAAACAGAAATATTGGTCAAAAATTTTGTGAAGAAAGACTAAGCTTGAAAAAAAAATCTCTAATTTCAGAAATCTTTCAGCGGTTTCTCTATAGAGCTTCAAGTCAACAATTCCATAGCATCTCACCATTTGCAGCCACATTTGGAACACTGGGGCCATTAAATTAAACAAACTCAATCTGCTCAACCCTGTCCATTCCCATGACTCATTTTGACATGTGCCTCTGGTCTGAGATTCAACCTCCTGCCTCCTTTATCCTTGTTTTTCATAATTACTACCTTAGGCCCAAACTTCAAGATATTTCATTCTGTACTAAGGAGTGTAATACAAATATATATATATTTACACATTTATACATACACATATATATGTATATTTTTAATCCAACAGAATGAAGTTACTAATCCTCATATTAGTTCTTAACTTGCTATGTGACCATGGTTAAATAACGTATCTTGACCAGTGTTTTATTTTCCAAATTCCAAGGGTATACTTCCTGTTTTATAAAATGTATTCGATAAACTATACTGTATTATTCATAATATTGATCAGCTCTAACTGTAAGTAAATTCACCCATGCTGCTTTTTCTCATAACACATATCTCTGACAAACTTAACACTTGTTCTATTGAGAAGAAACCCCACCATATAGTCAGTCATTTTTCCCTTACCTTCTTTCTTGAACTGAAGCGTAAAATATCTTGGTGACACTGTTTACCTCAAACTACTGTCTAAGATCTCACTTTCCGCTCTGCCACAGTCACACTTTGTACTGTGCATCCAATTAACAGAATGAGGAGGAAAGTTTAGCACACTCTTGTTCCTTTCTGAAGGACAGAACTAATGATTCTTAAACATCTTTCTTTATTCAGAAATCAGTGAACTTTCTCCTTATCATTTCCTTTATTTTCTTGCTACTATCATCAAAAAATGTTGTCGACATTATTGTAGGACACATACATTAATCTTTAGGACCAAGGCACTCATTTCTCCAACTTGCCCAGAATGTTAGCTGCTAGTAGTTCACGGCTGAGTCCCTCTCCAGGAATAGCCCACATTGGAAGAAAGCTGGCTCAATCAAGGTTACACTTCTCTCAAAATTTATGCATGGAATAACTGGTTGAGGTTCAGGGACTGTGGCCTGGTTCCTTGACTTTATTCAGAAAAACTCTCAAGGGCCTTCCCAACTCCAGTAGTATCCAAGGGGTCAGTTGAGGCCACTTTTACATCTACATCTCAGTTCAGCTACTCCTACTCAGTTCTGCATTCTGTATTCCTGACAGACGATATTACTGAGATCATGCCCCAGTAAACACCCTGCACACAAATATCAAAGTCTGTTTTCCAGAGAACCAAATTCATGATATTTAGCACCGGAAATGGTCTTAGGAAGCAGCCTCTGAAATGGGATATAGGTTCTGGGTTACTAACTGGCTGGCAATGAGGATGCCATCACTGATTAGATGGAGGACTGATTGCCCTTAGCATACATTTGCGATGCAATATTAGCAAGATCACTAGTAGTAAACTAGGATGGGATACTAGAGGGTCAAAATGCACCAATAAAAAGTTTGAGGAAATTAATAAGTAGGCATACTATGGGATCCTTGTTGCCTTAAAAACAAAAACAAAACAAAAACATTGAAAGGCCTGGGGTAATTGATCACCAATACAAGGCTAGGTGGGAAAGCCAGAAGGACTCATTGCAGCTTTTTAAAAGATTCTTCTATAGCAAGGGACAGAAAACAAACAAACAAACAAACAAAAAAAAAAAACAGGCTGAGGATTAGTTCCAGAACTTAATTGTAAGTGTAGCAGAGCTCCAGAAAAGATTGAATTCTCAACCCTGACATGTTTGTTATGCTAAGATTGGGTCCTGAATTTCGAAGGACCTATGGCTTTGCATGGAGATAGCTGAGATCATGAACCTGAAACTCATTAATCCTCAGATTCTTCTGAACCTCTGGGGCTATAGAAGTAGTTCATCCTCCTTGTGAAAGGCTAGAGTTTCCTCCACTTGCTTAAAAATAGTACAGAGGCTGTTATTTGTCTGACAAGAATATATGTATCTTCTTCCTATCGCTTAAGATCAACTGTCACCCCTCTTTCTGGCTCCAGACTAATAACTAAGTTTTTAATGACTAATAACTAAGATCAAGTCACAGGTCATCAGGGAAATACTGAGCCTTTGAAGGGAAAGGTTGTTATGTGCTGAAGGATTCCAGGACCCAGCTATCATGTACTAGCAGGAAACAGTAAAGTACCTATGGGACTGGATCCTCAGTATGCTGAATAAAGGTAAAGGAACAGAAATTTAAATATGGAAGATTATATCAATAGAAGAGCAGTCTCCTGAGATATAGCATTTAACATCCTGGAAAGGACCCTGAGAGATAATACCAGTAAACACACTGCTATGTTGCTTCTTCCACATTCAGAAAAGTCAATGACTCACATTAAATGAAACAGAAATGTGGGAAAAACTGTTAGAAACAACGGAGAGGGAATCAAAATTCTCAAAGAATTGCACATGATAGTATGAATATACTACATAATGGCCCAAAATCTCACTAGGCAACTGTTTTGAGATAGGATCACGATAGTGCTGCATTTACCAAAGCAATAAGGAATACTCTGATTTAAAAAATGCACTGGCATTTTTTAAGAGCTCAGTGGTGACTGTCTCTGCAAGCAAACATTAAAGCAGGTGACATGGCTATAGACCTAGCTTCCCAATAGTAAGAATGTTAGGATTTCAAAATAATAGAAGCCACTTGGTGGTGCTTAATAATTGGAAGCAAGATAGGTGCAATTATTGTTTTGAGCAGCAGGTCAGAGTAGAAGTCAGAAGGGCCTTAATTGCAGAGAGCTATAGAAATATTTAGTAGAAAATTCCACTCCTAGGAACAAGATAGATGGTCAACAAAGTTATTGACCCATCTATACACCCTGAATAAATCAATGACTGATTATCAGGAAGTGAAGGCATCTAGTCCAATAAAGTTTTGATCTCCTGCCCAGTTTCCAGACATGGGCCAGCTCTCAGAATCCATTGGCCAATTGGGAAGAGGGACCTGCATAAACATGGTAGGTGTATATATAACAATTATGCCATAGTGTCATATAGACTTTTACTCAGATACCCATACACTAGAGAACAGGGGGACTCAGACATTTTGAGGACCATTGGACACAGGGTCTGATATGTGGAAATATAAGACATCATCACAGAAACCTTGTTAGAATGGAAGTTTATGGAGACCAAGTAATAAATGGAGTCTAGAATGAGGTCCAATTCACACTGGGTCTACTAGGTCTAGTGGTCATTTTCAAGATACCTGAATGTATATTGGAAAGGACATCTTTGGTGGTTGGCTGAACCTTCACATTGGTTCCCTGGCTCCTGAAGGACAAGGTAGGCAAGACCAAGTGAAGGCTCTTGAAACTTCCCTCTACTCCTGAACAAGATTTTTAGTCAAATACAACGTCACATCCCAAGAGAAGAATGCAGAAGTAGTATTTACCATTATATATCTGTTTAATTCACCAATCATGTCTCTACAAGAATAAGTTGGATCATAGAGAATGACATTAGACTGCTCATCCCCAACCAAATAATAGGCCCAATTGCAGTTGTGATAACAGATATCTTTGCTAGAACATATAAGTGCAATCTTAGGTGCATGGTATATTGCTATTGATCTGGCATATGTACTCTTTTTTCATACCTATCAAAATGAGGACCATAGGTAGTTCACGTTTATATGGAAAAGGCAAGAAATATATTTCTGGTCTTTTTCTTAGGCTCCTATACTCTCTCAAAATGTAGTTCAAAAGAACTGGAATAACCTAGATATTTTGCAGAGTGGCATATTGGTCCACTATATTGAAGACACTATGTTAACCAAGCCAAATAATCAAAAAGTGGTAAGTATATTGGAGGCTTTGATAAGAAACCTGAGCTCCAGAGAGTGGTCTGTCATATCAGTGAAATTTTTAGTTCAGTTGTCTAGGATCTCCTAGGATGTCTACTCTCATAGTAAATGACAAATTATAGCAGCTCACAATTCCCATCAATAAGAAGAAAGCACATCACCTATTAGGACTTTTCAGAGTAAATGGAGGCAGCATATTCCACACTTGAGAATATTTCTCCAACACATTTATTGAAAGTGTAGGAAGGCTGCCAGTTTGGAGACCCAGAGAAGGAGAGGGCCTGGCAGTAGGTTCATGGTTTGATAAAAGCCACCCTGTCACATGGGTGGACATTGTGGCAGTTCTACAGTGTTGTTTTAGAGGTATCTGAGCTATGGGGAGTTATAGCAAGGCCCAAAAATAGAATCACAATTTAGAGCTCCAGGGTTCTTTAGCAAAGGTGTTTTATACACCTGGGCCCAGGTAGAAACAGAACACTTGGTCATGGAACATCAAATGACCATCCAGTCAGAGTTACTCATTTTGATCCAAGTCATAAATATGGTCAGGCCCAGAAGCAATCCATTGTAAGATGGATGTGGGACATCAAGGATGAGGCATGAGCAGCATCAGAAGTAGGCTGCACGAGAAAATAGCCAAAATCCTCATGTTACCCACTGTCACTCTAGTGCCTCCCCATGAGTGCATACCTTGCAGTCACAAGCGAGCACAGAAAGGAATGCATGAGGCTTGATTCATGGATGACTCAGAATAATAGGTGTATGTAAATCTAACATGTACTGCTGCTACACTCTGGTCCCAATCAGTGGTTGCCTTGAAAAGGAGTGGTGAGAGGCAAGCCTCCCAGTGGCAGAACTTGAGGTGGTACACTTGGTCCTCTAATTTGAATGGAAATAAAAGTGGACATATGGGCAGTGGCAAATGATTTGGCAGGTTAGTCAGAGGCCTGCAAAGAAGGAGATTGGAAGATTGAGGATAAGGACATCTACTTCAGTGACTTCCTCTGGAAGAGTCTCTATTCAGGAAGCAATGGAGAAAACCTGAAATCTGAAATTGTGAAATCTACAGATAGTTTGTCAATAATAGGAACAATTTGGGAATTCCCTCTTGGTGACTAGAATATAAAAAATAGTGAAAATGTATAAATATCCAAGGGAAAGTTAGAATAGATCCCTCACTCAATCCTAGGAAAGTTTGACAGTGATGAGCTCTTAGTTGGGGAATCCAGAATGTTTATGACATTAAAAGAGTATGTCTACGAATGAATAGTTTTAAGACCCTAAAGAAAGGTGCAAAGAAGAGGAGATAAACTAATAGGAGGGGAGGAAGAAGGCAGGGTCCTAATAAATCAAGTATAGACCTGGATTAAATGTTGGATTGATGGCAGACTGTTTTTGTTATTTGATTACATCTGGTGAGCTATGTTGAATAATGTGAATAGGTTTAACTTGAGATACGGACTAGAATTGCAGTTCTTAAAAGTCCCCATTGCAGTTAAATAACATGATTAAGCCCTTTTCAGAGACTTTTGTTAAGAGCTGAGCTGTCAATATATCAAGGCCCAAGAGGACACAAGAGAAACAAATACTTTGTGAAGAGAACAATCTTTAACTGTAGAAAGAGTCCCCTGATATGCTCTCATTCCTTCCCAAAGGAAGGCATCACAGCCCTGAATATTTATAGACTTGGTACCTTAGAACTTGGGAATAAGAATTTTAATTTTTTTTGGTGTTTTTTTTTTAAACATCTTTATTGAGGTGTAATTGCTTTACATTGTTGTGTTAGTTTCTGCTGTATAACAAAGTGAATCAGCTATATGTATACATATATCCCCATATCCCCTCCCTCTTGTGTCTCCCTCCCACTCTCCGTATCCCACCCCTCTAGGTGGTCACAAAGCATGGAGCTGATATTCCTGTGCTATGCGGATGCTTCCCACTAGCTGTTTTACATTTGGTAGTGTATACATGTCACTGCCACTGTCTCAATTCATCTCAGCTTACCCTTCCCCGTCCCCGTGTCCTCAAGTCCATTCTCTACATCCGCGTCTTTCTTCCTGTCCTGCCCCAAGGTTCTTCAGAACCTTTTTTTTTTTTTAGATTCCATATGTATGTGTTAGCATACGGTATTTGTTTTTCTCTTTCTGACTTACTTCACTCTATATATGACAGACTCTAGGTCCTTGCACCTCACTACAAATAACTCAATTTCGTTTCTTTGTGTGGCTGAGTAATATTCCATTGTATATACATGCTACATCTTCTTTATCAATTCATCTGTCAATGGACACAGGTTGCTTCCATGTCCTGGCTATTGTAAATAGTGCTGCAATGAACATTGTGGTACATGACTCTTTTTGAATTATGGTTATTTCAGGGTATATGCCCAGTAGTGGGATTGCTGGGTCATATGGTACTTCTATTTTTAGTTTTTTAAAGAACCTCCATACTGTTCTCCATAGTGGCTGTATCAATTTTCATTCCCACCAACAGTGCAAGACGGTTCCCTTTTCTACACACCCTCTCCAGCATTTATTGTTTGTAGATTTTTTGATGATGACCATTCTGACTGCTGTGAGGTGATACCTCATTGTAGTTTTGATTTGCTTTTCTCAAATGATTAGTGATGTTGAGCATCCTTTCATGTGTTTGTTGGCAACCTGTATATCTTTTTGGGAGAAATGTCTATTTAGGTCTTCTGCCCATTTTTGTATGGGGTTGTTTGTGTTTCTGATATTGAGCTGCATGAGCTGCTTGTATATTTTGGAGATTAATCCTTTGTGGTTGCTTCATTTGCAAATATTTTCTCCCATTCTGAAGGTTGTCTTTTCATCTTGTTTATGGTTTCCTTTGCTGTGCAAAAGCTTTTAAGTTTCATTAGGTCCCATTTGTTTATTTTTGGTTTTATTTCCCTTTCTCTAGGAGGTGGGTCAAAAAGGATCTTGCTGTGATTTATGTCATAGAGTGCTCTGCCTATGTTTTCATCTAAGAGTTTTATAGTGTCTAGCCTTACATTTGGGTCTTTAATCCATTTTGAGTTTATTTTTGTGAATGGTGTTAGGAGGGTTCTAATTTCATTCTTTTACATGTAGCTGTCCAGTTTTCCCAGCACCACTTATTGAAGAGGTCTTTTCTCCATTATATATTCTTGCCACCTTTGTCATAGATTAGTTGACCAAAGGTGAGTGGGTTTATCTCTGGGCTTTCTCTCCTGTTCCATTGATCTATATTTCTGTTTTTGTGCCAGTACCATACAGTCTTCATTAAGGTAGCTTTGTAGTATAGTCTGAAGCCAGGGAGCCTGATTCCTCCAGCTCCGTTTTTCTTTCTCAAGATTACTGGCTATTTGGGGTCTTTTGTGTTTCCATACAAATTGTGAAGTTTTTTATTCTAGTTCTGTAAAAAATGCCATTGGTAGTTTCATAGGGATTGCATTGAATCTGTAGATTGCTCTGGGTAGTGTAGTCATTTTCACAATGTTGATTCTTCCAATCCAAGAACATGGTATAGATCTCCATCTGTTGGTATCATCTTTAATTTCTTTCATCAGTGTCTTGCAGTTTTCTGCATACAGGTCTTTTGTCTCCTTAGGTAGGTATATTCCTAGGTATTTTATTCTTTCTCTTAAAATGGTAAATGGGAATGTTTCCTTAAATTCTCTTTAAGATTTATCATCATTAGTGTATAGGAATGCAAGAGATTTCTGTGCATTAATTTTGTATCCTGCTACTTTATCAAATTAATTGATTAGCTCTAGTAGTTTTCTGGTAGCATCTTTAGGATTCTCTATGTATAGTATCATGTCATCTGGAAACAGTGACAGCTTTACTTCTTTTCCGATTTGGATTCCTTTTATTTCTTTTGCGGCTCTGATTGCTCTGGCTGAAACTTCCAAAACTATGTTGAATAATAGTGGTGAGAGTGAGCAACCTTGTCTTGCTCCTGATATTAGTGGAAATGGTTTCAGTTTTTCACCATTGAGAATGATGTTGGCTGTGGGTTTGTCATATATGGCCTTTATTGTGTTGAGGTAAGTTCCCTCTATGCCTACTTTCTGGAGGGTTTTTATCATAAATGGGTGTTGAATTTTGTCAAAACTTTTTCTGCATCTACTGACTACTGATATGATCACTTGGTGTTTCTCCTTCAGTCTGTTAATATGGTGTATCACGTTGATTGATTTGCGTATATTGAAGAATCCTTGCATTCCTGGGATAAACCCCACTTGATCATGGTGTATGATCCTTTTAATGTGCTGCTGGATTCTGTTTGCTAGTATTTTGTTGAGGATTTTTGCATCTATGTTCATCAGTGATATTGGCCTGTAGTTTTATTTTTTTTGTAACATCTTTGTCTTGTTTTGGTATTAGGGTGATAGTGGCCTCGTAGGATAAGTTTGGAGTGTTCCTCCCTCTGCTATATTTTGGAAGAGTTTGAGAAAGATAGGTATTGGCTCTTCTCTAAATGTTTGATATAATTTGCCTTTGAAGCTATCTGGTCCTCGGCTTTTGTTTGTTGGAAGATTTTTAATCATAGTTTCAATTTCAGTGCTTGTGATTGGTCTATTTCATCCTGATTCAGTCTTGGCAGGTTGTGCTTATCTAAGAACTTGTCCATTTCTTCCAGGTCGTCCATTTTATTGGCATATTGTTGCTTGTAGTAATCTCTCATGATCCTTTGTATTTCTGAGTGTCAGTTGTTACTTCTCCTTTTTCATTTCTAATCTGTTGACTTGAGTCCTCTCCCTTTTTTTCTTCATGAGTCTGGCTAATGGTTTATCAATTTTGTTTATCTTCCCAAAGAACCAGGTTTTAGTTTTATTGCTCTTTGCTATCATTTCCTTCATTCCTTTTTCATTTATTTCTGATCTGCTCAATATGATTCCTTTCCTTCTGTTAACTTCGGGTTTTTTTTGTTTTTCTTCCTCTAATTGCTTTAGGTGTAACGTTAGTTTATTTGAGATGTTTCTTTTTTCTTGAAGTACGATTGTATTGCTATAAACTTCCCTCTTAGAACTACTTTTGCTGCATCCATAGGTTTTAGGCCATCGTGTTTTCATTGTCATTTGTTTCTAGGTATTTCTTGATTTCCTCTTTGATTTCTTCAGTGATCTCTGGGTTATTTAGCAGCATATTATTTAGCCTCCATGTGTTTGTATTTTTTACAGTTTGTTTCCTGTAATTGATGTCTAGTCTCATAGCATTGTGGTTGGAAAAGATACTTGATACGATTTCAGTTTTCTTAAATTTACCAAGACTTGATTTGTGACCAAAGATTTATCCTGGAGAATGTTCCATGAGCACTAGAGAAGAAAGGGTATTCTGTTGTTTTTGGATGGAATGTTCTATAAATATCAATTAAGTCCATGTTGTTTAATGTATCATTTAAAGCCTGTGTTTCCTTATTTATTTTCATATTGGATGATCTGTCCATTGGTGAAAGTGGGGTGTTAAAGTCCCCTACTATTATTATGTTACTTTTGATTTCCTCTTTTATGCCTCTTAGCATTTGCCTTATGTATTGAGGTGCTACTATGTTGAGTGTATAAATATTTACAATTGTTATGTCTTCTTGGATCGATCCCTTGATCATTATGTAGTGTCCTTCTTTGTCTCTTATAATAGCCTTTATTTTAAGGTCTATTTTGTCTGATATGAGAATTGCTACTCCAGCTTTCTTTTGATTTCCATTTGCATGGAATATTTTTTTCCATCCCCTCACTTTCAGTCTGTATGTGTCCCTAGGTCTGAAGTGGGTCTCTTGTAGACAGCATATATATGGGTCTTGTTTTTGTATCCATTCAGCTAGTCTATGTCTTTTAGTTGGAGCATTTAATCCAGTTACATTTAAGGTAATTATCTATATGTATGCTCCTATTACCATTTTCTTAATTGTTTTGGGTTTGTTATTGTAGATCTTTTCCTTTTCTTGTGTTTCCTGCCTAGAGAAGTTCCTTTAGCATTTGTTGTAAGGCTGACTTGGTGGTGGTTTTAATTTCTCTGTCAAATCTGAATGAGATCCTTGCTGGCTAGAGTAACCTTGGTTGTAGGTTTTTCCCTTTCAACACTTTAAATGTGTCCTGCCACCCCCTTCTGGCTTGCAGAGTTTCTGCTGAAAGATCAGCTGTTAACCTTATGGGGATTCCCTTGTATATTGTTTGTTGTTTCTCCCTTGCTGCTTTTAATATTTTTTCTTTGTATTTAATTTTTGATTGTTTGATTAATATGTGCCTTGGCATGTTTCTCCTTGGATTTATCCTGTATGGGACTCTCTGTGCTTCCTGGACTTGACTGACTATTTTTTTTCCCATATTAGGGAAGTTTTCAACTATAATCTCCTCAAACATTTTCTCAGTCCCTTTCTTTTTCTTTTCTTCATCTGGGACCCCTATAATTTGAATGTTGCTGTTTAATGTTGTCTCAGAGGTCTCTGAGACTGCCCTCAATTCTTCTCATTCTTTTTTCTTTATTCTGCTCTGCAGTAGTTATTTCCACTATTTTATCTTCCAGGTCACTTCTGCGTCCTTCTACCTCAGTTAAAATTTTTAAAATAGAGGAATATCCAGAAGATAATAAGGTAACCACAACAGGAATCTATTTTTGCCTACCTCCTTTCCAACACCTCCACTCCAAGGGGAAAAATATACTTAATTACACTTCTAGGCTCTCCCTTCAGGCATGTTTACTTATAGTGGACTCATTCACATATATTTGGCCTTTACTATAGACTTTCTACTTCCTCATTGTATGTAGTAATTATATGAAGGTTTAGTGCCTGAGAAGTGGTTAGCTGTCTCTTCTCTCAAGCTCCTACCACCTTTTTCATTCTCATATTCTCTCTATATATCTCACATGGCTTGCCCTTTGTCTCACTATATCTAGCTAGGTAGTTAGCTATCCATCTGTTTCTTGGTAAAAGAAGATACAAAAGGAGATCTCTTCTCGTATTGGACTAGTAGTGTCTGGATGTGATCATCAGAATGGCTGTTGCCATCTTAAAGACATGAGGGAAAGAAGTGAGTTATAACAATATCACAGTGGAAGAGACTTGAAGTCTTGATAATGCCTATTATGAGATGATAAATCCCTTTACTGTTTACCTTAGGTGAGTTAACATTTTCTATTTCTTGCAAGTAAATTATCTCAACTGATATGCCTAATATACCATTGAATCAATTGTTCTTTTCCTCTACAATTTGACTAATTTGGAAATACACCATTTTCTAGATAAACCACCTCCTTTGCCATTACTTCTTTTTGACAAATTAACACCACTAATAAAAATTTATTTTCATAAAACAGCTGAACATGTAGAGACAGATATGCATGAAGGTGTTTATTTAGAATTATTTATAACAATTTATAATTAGAATCAAGTTGAATGTCTATCAATACAGAAGGTATTAAGTAATATATGGTACATCCGTACATTAGAGAGTAAAAAGCCGTTAAAAAGATAGTTATGAAAACCCATCGATGTAGAAAAATATCCATTGTGTATTATTGAGTGAAAATAAACAATTCAGCAAATTTCTGAGCATGAAAAAAATATGTTTATAAAATATGTTTATGTTTATAAAAATGTCTTGGATATATTTATTTAACATATATGCATGTGAATAATAATGATACAAAGAATAACAACCACAAACATTTATTAAATACCTACTCAGAGTTAGATACTGTGCTAAGGGCTTTACATATATTATAGCTATTAAGTCAAACCTCAAATAATGTAGGTATTAATATTATTTTCATTTACAGATGAATAAAGTGAAATTTGGGGGGAAAATCATTTTTCCATCTAGCTGTTAAGGGATAAGATCAAGGTCCAAATGCAGGTCTATATAACAGTATAGTATTAATAATATAAAAATAAGCTGTATTATATTTTAACATTTATATCAAACAACATTTATACATATTTTACTATTTATATTACATTACACTGCATTATATATCATATTATATTATATTATATTATATTATATTATATTATATTATATTATAGACGTCTGGAATAATTACCTCCAAAAGGATAATAATAATTGCCTTTGAGTGGTAGAATCTTTTTTTTAATTACATTTCTCTGTATCATTATATTTTCTATAGCAAACGTGGATTATCATAAGTAAAAAAGAAAAGGAAATAAATACATGATATATACATGTGTAAATTGTAATAAATATCTACTATAAAGTGACTTTCCTGTACCTTTTTGCACAGGCTGTCAGGAGTGTTTTTAGTTCTAGATCTCCTACTTGACTCTATAACCTTCGTAAGTCATTGAACCTCTTAATTTGCTCATATGCAAAGTAGGTATAACGTTACTTAGATTTCCTCATTCAAACAGTTGTCATAAGATTTAATGAGGTAGTGGACATCAAAGAGCTTGGGAAGTTTTAAAGCAAGCTAAAACTCTGTGGGAAGGTTATTATTCTTTATTTTCTTCAAATTAAAACATATTTTAAACGTATACTGTGGTTTTAAAAAGTTGAGTGTTGATACAGCCACTATGGAGAACAGTATGGAGGTTCCTTAAAAAACTAAAAATAGAACTACCGTATGACCCAGCAATCCCACTAATGGGCATATACCCTGAGAAAACCATAATTCAAAAAAGATACATGTACCACAATGTTCACTGCAGCACTATCTACAATAGCCAGGACATGGAAGCAACCTAAATGTCCATTGATGGATGGATGGATAAAGGAGATGTGGCACATATATACAATGGAATATTACTCAGCCATAGAAAGGAACAAAACTGAGTTATTTGTAATGAGGTGGATGGACCTAGAGTCTGTCATACAGAGTGAAGTAAGTCGGAAAGAGAAAAACAAATACTGTATGCTAACACATATATATGGAATCTAAAAAAATAGTACTGATGAACCTAGTGGCAGCACAGGAATACAGATACAGATGTAGAGAATGGTCTTGAGGACACGGGGGCAGGGGAAGGTGAAGCTGGGCCAAAGTGAGAGAGTAGCATTGACATATATACACTACCAGATGTAAAATGGATAGCTAGTGGGAAACTGCTGCATAGCACAGGGAGATCAGCTCGATGCTTTGTGACAACCTAGAGGAGTGGGATAGCGAGGGTGGGAGGGAGGCTCAGGAGGGAGGGGATATGGGGATATATGTATACAGGTAGCTGATTCACTTTGTTGTACAGCAGAAACTAACACAACACTGAAAAGCAATTATACTCCAATAAAGATGTAAAAAAAATAATAATAAATGACCAAAAAGAGGAAAAAAAGTTGAGTGTCTTGAACATAGAATATAGCTTATATCTTTGTTTCCTAATCTAGATAATGGAATGATATTTTTGAACTTATAAGTTATTGTGGGAGTATGTTGATGTAACATACATAGATCATCTTGTACCATAAATTCTGACACAAAGTAAGGCCCCTATAGGGGTGTGTGTTTGTGTGTTAAATTAGAAGGTCCTAGTGGAAAGTAAGCTTTCCTTTGGAATTCTCTTCTAATATAAATTCACATTTTTGCTCAAAGGAACAATAACAGGAACAATAAATATGCGATCTGGTTCCCTGAGGAAAAAGAAATCCATATTTAAGGGCTTTCATAACAGGCTATAATATACTATCTAGTTTATCAGAGGGGATATATTTATTAGCATAATAAAAGAGTACCAGGAAATTGCATAGTAGTAACTAATTGTCTGCCCTTCCTTCCTTCTTGGAAATAGAAGTATCACTAAAGTTCATGAACACGCATGAGACCTTTTCATCCTGTTGTTTCTAAGTTTGCTTTTTTTCACTGCTCTTCTAGTGTGGATCTGCAAGGAAATTGTCTTCTGAGGAGGAGGAAGCTCAAAGTGGTTGGATGGACTAATTTTCTAATGTTCCCTGGATCCTGGAGTGACAATTTAATGTGGTGAGTATTCCACTTTCTCCATTGTTCACATCTTTCGTTTTTGAATCAAATGCTTTGAAGCTGAGAAAACAGATTTTGGGATACTATGAAAAGAATCTAGTAGATATCTACTATAGAAACAATAAATGATATTCTTCATTACAGTCATCCTCATAAAAGAGAATTTAACATGCATTTATAGGTTCAATTTGCCTGATAGAAAATGTTTCGTTATTTTTTTCTTTTTCCAGTCCTTCCTGTCTGTTAACTGAAAACTGAGTTGCTGAGTGAGCATAGGACTGTGGAATGCTATGAACTAAAGAGTTCTCAAACAATATCTAATTCTCTGAACATTTCTGACACCCTTTCATGTCATTCAAATCTCCCTTTCCTGTGTCCTGTTTCCCAAGGATCAGCTCTCTGTGACCTGACAATCAGATAATCTGATAAACTAAAATAGTGAACTAATGTCTTAATGGATAATGTTACTCTTTCCAGGGAATTTATGTTCAATTTAACCAGGTCATTTGAAAACAAACTTTTAGTCTATAAGAGTAATTATAATGGTAATTTCAAGCACCCCCAGCAGAACTGTAATGGATTATGATTGAGGAATTGATGAATAAAAGACTTAAAAGTAGGCAGGCTTCTTCTCTCCATTTTTTTACATATAACTATGCATTCCAATGGTTATGAGCTAAACTTTTGTCTCCAGGCGTCTGTGATCTAAGACAGTTACCAAGAAAGGCAGTCTGGAGAACTGGAGAAACTAACAACTACATAGGCAACAGATAAAACAGATAAAGAATCACAGGGTATTAAAATGGTAGGTGGCCAGATTTGAAAATGTTGGGTCAAACATGATATCCACAGGGTATGGATAAGAGTGAAATTCCAACATCTCCTTGTCTAGAAAAGGAGAGAATTCAGTTGCATCAATGAAAAGGAGGCATATAAACTGGGATGATGTGAACATTTCCAGACACATGGCAAAGAGGCCCAGAGAAGATGGAGCAGAGATAATTTTAAGATGTGTGTATGGACTAAATTAACAGGAAGGAGAGTAATAGGAGAAAAAGAGAGCTGAGAAAGAGCATTTGGAATAACTACCTAATGTAAACACTGAATAAGAGATTTGCATGAATTGAAATTGGGGCTTTGGTTTGGTATTCAGTGACGTGAGTAGCAACCGTTCTTACTACCCACAAACTTCTCAAGTGAACAAAGTTAATTTTGTTGGCCTCAGTCTTCCCTTTCTTCTTGTTGCCTCAATTTCCTGCTTCTTTTCTTCCCTTAGCCAGTGGTATCTGGAAAGATATTACTCAAAGCATTCACCACAAGGTAAAAATTTCCGTCAAGAACAAGTGGGTACCCTTACAAAATAAATTTGCATGTTGGCAGGGGACGACACCTTAATCTCATTTTCTTATTGAGTTCCAGACACATGTGTTTACCTCAGGGAGAGCATGCCCACATTGAGACTGTCGTACATATTCTGCCATGCTTCTGACTGCCTTTGGGGGCAGACTTGAGCTCCCTCTAAGGTAGGTTAATTTTCATGATGCTAAGAACTTCTGGTACTCAAGCATGAAGTGGAATTTCCGTGCTGTGTAGTACAAAAGGACTTGTCAAAGACATCTAATAAAAAGTAAAAGTCAGTGACATCCTCTGGAACGTTTTTCCTTCCTGGGTGTGAATAGATTGTGTTAAAAGGGCTGAAGGGGCTATGTGCATAGATTGACACACTAATATTATCAACCTAGTCAAGAGATTGAAGGGCAAGTCCTCAGAACTCTTCTGAGGTTTAGAGACCTATGCAGATTTTTTCAGAATTTATATATTTAGGTTCTAATTTCTATTCCACTTTTTACCCACTGGGAAGAATTTTAAATCTTCTTTTCTGGATCCCTAATTGGCACCTTTGCAAATTTATATCTATCTGCACCTCCTGAGAGTTGTATAACTTGTTTGATTTGATTTTTTAAAAGCACCCAGAAGCCTCATTATAGCACAGATCCCCTTTTTAGCACAAGTCTTTGAAGCCCATACTGCTTTCTTTAACTCTCTCTCTTATGGATTAAAAAATAAAAATAAAAATAAAATATAAGTTGTTTCCCTTTGACATCTTTCATAACACCTGAGTCTATTTTCTAAAAAGTTTGTTCTAGCAAAAATAATGAAGTTTTTTTTTTTTTTTCTGAGCCCCACCTTTTAGCAGAGACCAACTGTAGAAGAGAAACAACTATGGGAGGAATGTGTCATATTTCCACAAGGAAAGGGAAATATTTAGTTTATAGAAAAAGACAGATCATTCCTTGTATTCCTGGGAAGCATGCCAAGTGGATGAGGAAATAGGAATCAATGGAAGAAACTACTGGGAGACAAATTGCAGTTCAATATAAAGGCTGGCTGTCTAAAATGATTGTCCCCGTTATCATAGATGGCATAAACTTGGTCAGAAATTAGAAAGCTCCCTGTCACTGGCACATTTGAATTATCACAACCATACTTCAAGCACCAGATGAGGCTAGTAAAAGATTTTTAAGGTCCCTTTTAACCCACAAATTTTGTGGTGTTTTTTTTTTTAACTTCTCCATTTAAGGTTTTAATAAACAATTTAACAAACAGTAAAAAATGCATTGATATTTCTTCTCCATTTAATGTTTCTTCCTCCCAAACCTTTTGCTTTCCATGTCATCATAATGTTAATCTGGGCAATTATATTCAAAATAAGGAAACAATGACTTAGTATGTTACCTTTCTCAGGAATATTTGCAATTCAAAAGATTATAGGGGAAGAGGATAATGCTTAACTAAATGAAACAAGTTGATAACAGTGAAAATTAGTAAAAACATTAGAAGAAAGTTTTATGCAAAAGGTCCCTCTCAGTGACCCTCAACAGAAAACATAATCTGTTTTTGCTTACAAATCATAATCTGTGATTGCTTACTTTGTACAAATATGAAACAAAACCTTACAAAATTTGGGTATGTTTTTAATAATCTAACAAAAATTTACCCTTTGCATAATATTTTAAAGTATTAATTTAATATCAAACAAGTCATTTCTATTTAACAATATTAAAAATAAGTAAAATTTGATTGTCAGAACAATAGTCAGCGAATTTGGGTGCAGTATGTTAGGATAGAACAGGATATGAACTAGAAAGTGACACAATCTAGGTCCTAATTTTGGCTTTCACATTAATACTCTGAGTCATGCTAAGCACATCACTTAAGTTCTATGGGATGCCATTATCCCACCTTTACAATGAGAAGGTTGAAATAAATAATCACTAAGTTTTTTTCTAGCCCCAAATCACAAGTGCTAGGTCAGCAGTTAAGAATGCTCCTCCTGTTCTGAACTCTTCTGAAGCCAGTTGTGGCCACTAAAAAAACTGTCCTGCATTGTGAAATACACTCACTTACAATCAGGTCAAATACTTTGACATTCATGTAAGTGAAATCTGTTTCTAAGGCATGATCACAGAGAGGTAGACGGAAGTGATTTCCACTTGAATCCTCACAAATAAAGGTCACAGCCCTTATATTTTTATCTGTTCCTTGGAACTACCCCAAAGCTAATTGGCCCAGCAACCCAGTGGTCACCAGTGTCCATCGTCAAGATTCTTAATACAGTGTTGTTGCTAAGAGCACTGCATCTGCTCACACAGATGCATTCCATTAACTTTTTGATCCCTGCTTTGACAGACTATTTTTTAATTTGCCTTCATTTAAATCCTTGAAAACAAGATTGGCAACCCACTGACTATGCTAACATGTCCTACCCATTTATATAGGTTTTAATCCCAAACTCATTAATGAATCATGTGCTTTAAAACAAAAGAAATTATAAGCAGCAACTAGAAGAAAAGAATAATACTGATCCAGTATGCTAGTTGAAATGATTATAGATACCTTCCTCTCTTCCTCAGGGATTCGTTATGCAATGGTAAAGACAAATAAGTTTAAATATTACCATGATGCACAGCTTTGTATTTAAGTCAAATATAACATCCATAGGCAATACATGGATGTGGCTGTGTTCCAATAAATCTTTATTTACAAAAACAGGCAGTGGGCCATATTTGGTGCTTGAGTTGTAGTTTGCTCACCCTGGTATTAGAGTATACTTCATTAGGTGTACATTATATTTGGGTAAAGTTGGAGCAGGTCAACATTTGAGTTACAGAACCACATATATAAAAAAGCAGAACCACATATATAAAAGCAGTTTCCACAAGTCCACTGTAATTAGCAAATCTATTGCTTGCAAACCACTCCTGTCTCTAGAAATTAAGTGATGCCTAAAGCAAATTTATCAAGTCATGGAACATAAAGAAAAATATCTGTGGATTTAAAAGAAAGGAAACATATTATCGACATAGTCAAAAGGTCTGTCGAACTTACTATTTGGCACTTTGATTTATATGTGGAAATGGAAAGAACGTTCATATAAGTATCCAACACTGCATTCAAGAATGTCATCTACTGTAGTGTAAGTCACCTTAACCTCCATTTCTCCAATACACAGCATGTGATGTTAAGGAATGCACATACATATTTGGTGCCGTGGAGAGCAATATTACTTTGTAATAATTTATATTCCAAAGCATAGGGAATCCTTGTGAACTGTTAGTCTATGAGAAAGTAATAGTGGTGCTCTAAGCAAAAGGTGGGCTAATTCTGAGATGGAAATAACAGATCAGTATGGTGGGAGGAGAGAGATGAGGCTCAACTGAATAGTAAGGAGAGGACAAGAGGAGAGGGCAGAGAGTAAAGTTCTATTCCAGGATAATTTATATACTAAAGATGTCATGTTAAGTTACTTTTTTTTTTAAGTAGATCAACATTCTCCTGGTGACATATTTCTGATGGCAAATAATCAACTATTTTTGGTTTTCTATTTGGCCGTATTCTCAGGTTCCCAGCATATCCTCTCCTTCATATAAAAACAATATTTGCTCAAGGTCTGATTCACAGAGACATTGGGAGGAAACTCATTATTTCAAATAAAAGTGAAATTTTCCAATATAAATACCTCATATCGATAAGAATGAAATAACTGATCACCTAACCAGTAGTGTTTCCTGCTCAATAAGATCTTGAAGGCTATCTTTGGGATTCAAATTCCTGCTACTGAGTGTTTTTTGCAACTCTTTTTTCTCCTATGACCTTTACTAATAGAAGATTGCATCACTGATGATGGCTGCATGCCAGGATAATTAGAGTGCCACTCCAGTTTCCCAAAATGCCTTGGATATTCTACTCCATCATAGAAAGCTGCACTTAGTAAAATACCATCATCATTAAGGCAAGAGAAAAATGGTTGATCGTTTGGCTATAGCTGCATAAAAACAAGTTCTAGATAAGCAGATTGAAATTTTACTCCATTTTATGGACCTGAATAGAGGAAGATTTGAGCAAATCACTTAACCCTCTGCATATTAGTTTCTTTTCCCATAAAATAAAGGAAATATTAATTTCCTTGGCTATATTATGGCTTCAAAATAATAGATATGGTTTTTAAGTCCCTTGAAAAGTATAAGATATATATATATATATATATATATATATATATTATAATGATCTTTGGTAATTTTTGTCAAGAAAATAAAAATTATAACAAAAATATAAAAATAGAATACAATAAAATATATGATAAATTTTTTTTTTACAATACTTTTTAACAAATTTTTTTTTTTTTTACAATACTTTTTCTATTTGCCTCAGCTTGTGCTGTCCAAGGAATTGGAGTTTGAGACAAGGGATTGTGATTATCTGAGGAGAGGAGGGGAACACCAATGCAAGAGAGCATTTTCAGATTGGTTACCATAAAAAGCAGTCTCTCCTGAATCCTGCTGGAACCTTTCTGAGCTGTATAGAATGTGCATCAGAAGGGTTTATCTGACAGTCCTGCAGCCTGTGGAACAGAAACCAAATTCACAGAAAGATAGACAAAATGAAGAGGCAGAGGACTATGTGCCAGATGAAGGAACAAGATAAAACCCCAGAAAAACAACTAAATGAAGTGCAGATAGGCAACCTTCCAGAAAAGAATTCAGAATAATGATAGTGAAGATGATCCAGGACCTCAGAAAAAGGATGGAGGCAAAGATCGAGAAGATGCAAGAAATGTTTAACAAAGACCTAGAAGAATTAAAGAACAAACAAACAGAGATGAACAATACAGTAACTGAAATGAAAAATACGCTAGAAGGAATCAGTAGCACAAAAACTGAGGCAGAAGAATGGATAAGTGACCTGGAAGACAGAATGGTGGAATTCACAGCCACAGAACAGAATAAAAAAAAAAATAATGGAAAGAAATGAAGACAGCCTAAGATACATCTGGGACAACATTAAATGCAACAACATTCACATTATAGGGGTCCCAGAAGGAGAAAAGAGAGAGAAGGGACCCGAGAAAATATTTGAACAGATTATAGTCGAAAACTTCCCTAACATGGGAAAGGAAATAGCCACCCAAGTCCAGCAAGCGCAGACAGTCCCATACAGGATAAACCCAGGGAGAAACACGACGAGACACACAGTAATCAAACTGGCAAAAATTAAAGACAAAGAAAAATTATTGAAAGCAGCAAGGGAAAAACAACAAGTAACATACAAGGGAACTCCCACAAGGTTAAAAGCTGATTTCTCAGTAGAAACTCTGCAAGCCAGAAGGGAGTGGCATGACATATTTAAAGTGATGAAAGGGAAGAACCCCTACAACCAAGTTTACCCTATTTGGCAAGGAACTCATTCAGATTTGACAGAGAACTCAAAAGCTTTACAGACAAGCAAAAGCTAAAAGAATTCAGCACTACCAAGCCAGCTCTACAACAGATGCTAAAGGAACGTCTCTAAGTGAGAAACACAAGATAAGAAATGGACCTACAAAGACAAACTGCAAACAATTAAGAAAATGGTAATAGGAACATACATATCAATAATCACCTTAAATAAAATATGAATGGATTAAATGCTTCAACCAAAAGACACAGCCTCGCTGAATGGATACAGAAACAAGACCCATATATATATATATGGTCTACCAGAGACCCACTTCAGACCTAGGGACACATGCAGAATGAAATTGAGGGGATGGAAAAAGATATTCCATGCAAATGGAAACCATGCAAAACAAAGCTGGAGTAGCAATACTTATATAAGATAAAATAGACTTTAAAATAAAGAATGTTATAAGAGACAAGGAAGGACACTACATAATGATCAAGGGATCAATCCAAGAAGATATAACAATTATAAATATATACGCACTCAACATAGGAGCACCTCAATACATAAGGCAAATGCTAACACCTATAAAAGAGGAAATCAACAGTAACACAATAATATTGGGAAACCCTAACACCTCACTTTCACTAATGAACAGATCTTCCAAAATGAAAATTAACAAGGAAACACAAGCTTTAAATGACACAATAGACCACATAGATTTAATTGATATTTATAGGGCATTCCATCTGAAAACAGCAGATTACACTTTCTTCTCAAGTGCACACTAACATTCTCTAGGATAGATCACATCTTGGGTCACAGATCAAGCCTCGGTAAATTTAAGAAAATTGAAGTCACATCAAGCATCTGTTCGGACCACAATGCTATGAGATTAGAAATAAATTACATGGGAAAAAAACGTGGAAAACACAAACACATGGAAGCTAAACAATACGTTACTAAATAACCAAGAGATCACTGAAGAAATCAAAGAGGAAATCAGAAAATACCTACAGACAAGAGGCAGCCCAGCACCGGAGCACACAGGCTCCTTGCTGGGGCTAATGGCAGACTCCAGGAGGGCTCATGCCAAGGAGTACTTCCCAGAACTTCTGCTGCCAATGTCGTTCTCCCCGCAGTGAGCCACAGCTGCCCCCCACCTCTGCAGGAGACCCTTAACACTAGCAGCCGTGTGTCTGTCAGTGCCTTGGTGCTCCAGCCTGGTATCAGGGCTCAGCCTCTGAGGTGGGAGAGCCGAGTTCAGGACATTAGACCAAAAGAGAACTCCTAACCCCATGTAATATCAATCCGTGAGACCTCTCCCAGAGATCTCCGTCTCAATGCTAAGACCCAGCTCCACCCAACGGCCAGCAAGCTCCAGTGCTGGATGCCCCGTGCCAAACAACTAGCAAGAAGGATCTCATTCAGATTTGACGGAGAAATTAAAACCTTTACAGACAAGCAAAACTTATAAGAGAATTCAGCACCACTATACCAGTGTTACAACAAATGCTCAAGGAACTTCTCTAGGAAGGAAACACAAGAGAAGGAAAAAGAAACCCAAAACAATTAAGAAAATGGTAATAAGAACATACATATCAATAATTACATTAAATGTAACTGGATTAAATGCCCCATACAAAAGACACAGGCTCACAAAAGGGATACAAAACAAAACTCATATATATGCTGTCTACGAGAGACCCACTTCAGACCTAGGGACACATACAGACTCAAAGTTAGGGGATGGAAAAAGATATTCCATACAAATGGAAATCTAAAGAAAGCTGGAGTAGCAATTCTCATATCAGACAAAATAGACCTTAAAATAAAGACTATTACAAAAGACAAATAAGGACACTACATAATGATCAAGGGATCAATCCAAGAAGAAGCTATAACAATTATAAATATTTAGGCACCCAACATAGGAGCACCTCAATAGATAAGGCAAATGCTAACAGCCATAAAAGGGGAAATCAACAATAGCACAATACTGGTACGGGACTTTAACACCCCAATTTCACCAATGGACAGATCATCCAAAATGAAAATAAATAACAAAACACAAGCTTTAAATTATACATTAAACAAGGTGTTCTTAAATTATCCAAAAACAACAGAATACACTTTCCTCTCAAGTGCTCAAGGAACATTCTCCAGGATAGACCATATCTTTGGTCACAAATCAAGCCTTGGTAAATTTAAGAAAATTGAAATTGTATCAAGTATCTTTTCTGCTATGAGACTAGATATCAATTACAGGGAAAAAAAAAACTGTAAAAGCTACAAACACATGGAGGCTAAACAATATGCTACTAAATAACGAAGAGATCACTGAAGAACTCAAAGAAGAAATCAAAAAATACCAAGAGGGCTTCCCTGGTGGCGCAGTGGTTGAGAGTCTGCCGGCCGATGCAGTGGACAAGCGTTCGCGCCCTGGTCCGGGAAGATCCCACATGCCACGGAATGGCTAGGCCTGTGAGCCATGGCCACTGAGCCTGCACGTCCAGAGCAATGGGAGAGGCTACAACAGTGAGAGGCCCCCGTACCGCAAAAAAAAAAAAAAAAAACTTGACAATGAAAACAACGATCCAAACCTATGGGATGCAGCAAAAGCAGTTTTAAGAGGGAAGTTTATAGCAATACAATCCTACCTCAAGAAACAAGAAATATCTCAAATAAACAACCTAACCTTACACCTAAAGCAATTAGAGAAAGCAGAACAACAGCAACAACAACAACAACAAAACCCAAGGTTAGCAGAAAGAAACAAATCATAAATATCAAATTGGATACAAAAGAAAAAGAAATGAAGGAAACTATAGCAAAGATCAATAAAACTAAAAGCTAGTTCTTTGAGAAGATAAACAAAATTGATACACCACTAGCCAGACTCATCAAGAAAAAAAGGGAGAAGACTCAAATCAACAGAATTAGAAATGAAAAAGAAGAAGTAAAACAGACACTGCAGAAATACAACGAATCCTGAGGGATTACTACTGGCAACTGTATGCCAATAAAATGGACAACCTGGAAGAAATAGACAAATTCTTAGAAGAGCACAACCTTCTCAGACTGAACCAGGAAGATATTTAAAAAAATAAAGAGACCAATCACAAGCACTGAAATTGAAACTGTGATTAAAAATCTTGAAACAAACAAAGGCTCAGGACCAGATGGCTTCACAGGCAAATTCTATAATAAAACATTTAGAGAAGAGCTAACACCTATCCTCAAACTCTTCCAAAATATAGCAGAGGGATGAACACTCCCAAACTCATTCTACGAGGCCACCATCACCCTGATGCCAAAACCAGGCAAAGATGTCACAAAAAAAGAAAACTACAGGCCAGTATCCCTGATTAACATAGATGCAAAATCCTCAACAAATACTAGCCAACAGAATCCAACAGCACATTAAAAGGATCATGCACCATGATGAAGTAGGATTTATCTCAGATATGAAAAGATTCTTCAGTATACCCAAATCAATCAGTGTGATACACCATATTAACAGATTGAAGGAGAAAAAACAAATGATCCTGTCAATAGATGCAGAAAAAGTTTTTGACGAAATTCAACACCCATTTATGATAAAAGCTCTCCAGAAAGTAGGTATAGAGGGAATTTACCTCAACATAATAAAAGCCATATGTGACAAACCCAGAGCCAACATCATTCTCAATGGTGAAAAACTGAAACCATTTCCTGTAAAAAATCAGGAACTAGACAAGGATGCCCACTGTCACCACTATTTTTCAACATAGTTTTGGAAGTTTTAGGCAGAGCCTAAAAAGCCTAAAAATCAGAGCCGAAAAAGAAATAAAAGGAATCCAAATTGGAAAGGAAGTAAAGCTGTCACTGTGTGCAGATGACATGATACTATACATAGAGAATCCTAAAGATGCTACCAGAAAACTACTAGAGCTAATCAATGAATTTGGTAAAGTAGCTGGATACAAAATTAATGCACAGAAATCTCTTGCATTCCTATACACTAATGATGAAAAATCTGATAGAGAAATTAAGGAATCACTCCCATTTACCACTGCAAAAAAAGAATAAAATACCTAGGAATACACCTACTTAAGAAGACAAGAGACCTGTATGCAGAAAACTATAAGACACTGATGAAAGAAATTAAAGATGATACCAACAGATGGAGATCTATACCATGTTCTTGGATTGGAAGAATCAACATTGTGAAAATGACTATACTACCCAGAGCAATCTACAGATTTCAATGCAATCCCTATCAAACTATCAATGACATTCTTCACAGCACTAGAACAAAAAATTTCACAATATGTATGGAAACACAAAAGGCCCCATATAGCCAGAAATCTTTAGAAAGAAAAACATAGCTAGAGGAATGAAGCTCCGTGACTTCAGAATATACTACAGATCTACAGTAATCAAGACAATATGGTACTGGGACAAAAACAGAAATATAGAACGATGGAACAGGATAGAAAGCCCAGAGATAAACCCACGCACATGTAGTCACCTTACCTTTGATAAAGGAGGCAGGAATCTACAATGGAGAAAAGACAACCTCTTCAATAAGTGGTGCTGAGAAAGCTGGACAGCTACATATCAAGGAATGAAATTAGACACTCCCTACACCATACACAAATATAAACTCAAAATAGATTAAAGACCTAAATGTAAGACCAGACACTATAAAACATAAAGAGGAAAACATAGGCAGAACGCTCTGTGACATAAATCACAAGATCCTTTTTGACCCACCTCCTAGAGAAAGGGAAATAAAAACAGAAATAAACAAATGGTACCTAATGAAATTTAAGAGCTTTTGCACAGCAAAAGAAACCATAAACAAGATGAAAAGACGACCCTCAGGATGGGAGAAAATATTTGCAAATGAAGCAACTGACAAAGCATTAATCTCCAAAATATATAAGCAGCTCATGCAGCTCAATATCAAAAAAACAAACAACCCAATCCAACAATGAGCAGAAGATCTAAATAGCCAAATCCCCAAAGAAGTTTGTCAACAAACACATAAAAGGATGCTCACCATCACTAATCATTAGAGAAATGCAAGTCAAAACTACAATGCAGTATCACCTCACACCGGTCAGAATGGCTATCATCAAAAAATCTACAAGCAATAAATGCTGGAGAGGGTGTGGAGAAAAGGGAACCCTCTTGCACTGTTGGTGGGGATGTAAATTGATACAGCTACTATGGAGAACAGTATGGAGGTTCCTTAAAAAACTAAAAATAGAACAACCATATGACCCAGCAATCCCACTACTGGGCATATACCCTGAGAAAACCATAATTCAAAAAGAGTCAGGTACCACAGTGTTCATTGCAACACTATTTACAATAGCCAGGACATGGAAGCAACCTGTGTCCATCGACAGATGAAAGGATAAAGAAGATGTGACACACATATGCAATGGAATATCATTTGGCCGTAAAAAGAAACAAAATTGAGTTATTTGTAGTGAGGTGGATGGACCTAGAGTATGTCATACAGAGTGAAGTAAATCAGAAAAAGAAAAACAAATACTGTATGCTAACACATATATATGGAATGTAAGGGAAAAAAAATGTTTCTGATGAACCTAGGGGCAGGACAAGAATAAAGATGGAGATGTTGAGAATGGGCTTGAGGACATGGGGAGGGGGAATGGTAAGCTGGGATGAAGTGAGAGATTAGCATTGACATATATACACTACCAGTTTTAAAGTAGACAGCTAGTGGGAAGCAGCTGAATAGCACAGGGAGATCAGCTCGGTGCTTTGTGACCACCTAAAGGGGTGAGATAGGGCTGGTGGGAGGGAGACACAAAAGGGAGGGGATATGGGGATATATATATGTATAGATATAGCTGATTCTCTTTGTTACACAGCAGAAACTAATGCAACATTCTAAAGCAATTATACTCCAATAAAGATGTTTAAAAAAAGTTACCTAGAGACAAATGGCAACAGAAACACAATGATCCAAAACCTATGGGATGCAGCAAAAGCATTTCTAAGAGGGAAGTTTATAGCAACACAATCCTACCTCCAGAAACAAGAAAAATCTCAAATAAACAACCCAACCTTAAACCTAAAGGAACTAGAGAAAGAAGAACAAACAAAACCCAAAGTTTGTAGAAGGAAAGAAATCTTAAAGATCAGATCAGAAATAAATGAAAAAGAAATGAAGGAAACAATAGCCAAGATCAATAAAACTAAAAGTTGGTTCTTTGAGAAGGTAAACAAAATTGATTAACCTTTAGCCAGACTCATCAAGAAAAGGAGTGAGCGGACTGAAATCAATAAAATTAGAAATGAAAAAGGGGAAGTTACAACAGATACTGCAGAAATACAAAGCATCATCAGAGACTACTACAAGCAACTCTATGCCAATAAAATGGACAACTGGGAAGAAATGGACAAATACTTAGACAGGTATTACCTTCCCAGGTTGAACCAGGAAGAAATAGAAAATATGAACAGACCAATCACAAGTAATGAAATTGAAATTGTGACTAAATATCTTCCAGAAAGCAAAAGTCTAGGAGCAGATGGCTTCAGAGGTGAATTCTATCAAACATTCAGAGAAGAGCTAACACCCATTCTTCTTAAACTCTTCCAAAAACTTACAGAGGGAGGAACACTCCCAAACTCATTCTATGAGGCCACCATCACCCTGATACCAAAACCAGATAGAGATACTACAAAAAAAGAAAATTACAGACCAATATCACTGATGAATATAGATGCAAAAACCCTCAACAAAATAGTAGCAAACAGAATCCAACAACACATTAAAATAATCCTACACCATGATAAAGTGGGATTTATCCCAAGGATGCAAGGATTCTTTAATATACAAAAATCAATCAATGTGATACACCATATTAACAAATTGAAGGATAAAAACCATACGATCATCTCAGCAGAAGCAGAAGAAGCTTTTGACAAAATTCAACACTCATTTATGATAAAAACTCTCCAGAAAGTGGGTATAGAGGGAACCTACATCAACATAATACAGGCTATATATGACAAACCCATAGCAAACATCACTCTTATGGTGAAAAACTGAAAGCATTTCCTCTAAGATTAGAAACAAGACAAGGTTGTCCACTCTCACGACTATTATTCAACATAGTTTTGAAAGACCTAGCCATGGCAGTCAGAGACAAAAAAGAAATAAAGGAATCAAAATTGGAAAAGAAGAAATAAAACTGTCATTGTTTGCAGATGACATGATACTCTACATAGAGAATCCTAAAGATGCCACCAGAAAACTCCTAGAGCTAATCAATGAATTTGATAAAGTTGCATAATGCAAAATTAATACATAGAAATCTCTTGCATTCGTATACACTAGCAATGAAAGATCAGAAAGAGAAATTCAGGAAACAATCCCATTCACCATTGCAACAAAAAGAATAAAATACCTAGGAATAGACCTGCCTGAGGAGGTAAAATACCTGTACTAAGAAAACTGTAAGAAACTGATGAAAGAAATCTAAGGTGACTCAAACAGATGGAGAATTATGCCATGTTCTTGGATTGGAAGAATCAATATTGTGAGAATGACTATACTACCCAAAGCAATATACAGATTCAGTGCAATTCCTATCAAATTACCAGTGGCATTTTTTACAGAAGTAGAACAAAAAATCTTAAAATTTGTATGCAGACACAAAAGACCCCGAATAGCCAAAGCCATCTTGAGGGAAAAAATCAGAACTGGAAGAATCAGGCTCCCTGACTTCAGACTGTACTACAAAGCTACAGTAATCAAGACAATATTTACTAGCACAAAAACAGAAATATAGATCAATGGCACAGGATAGAAATTCCAGAGATAAGCCCACACACCAATGGTCAACAAATCTACAACAAAGGAGGCAAGGATATGCAATGGAGAAAAGACAGTCTCTTCAATAAGTGGTGCTGGGAAAACTGGACAACTACATGTAAAAGAATGAAATTAGAACACTCCCTAACACCATACACAAAAATAAACTCAAAATAGATTAAAGACCTAAATGTAAGACCGTACACTATAAAACTCTTAGATGAAAACATAGGCAGAACACTCTATGACATAAGTCACAGCAAGATCCTTTTTGACCCACCTCCTAGAGTATTGGAAATAAAAACAAAAATAAACAAATGAGACCTAATGAAACTTCAAAGCTTTTGTACAGCAAAGGAAACTATAAACAAGATGAAAAGACAGCCCTCAGAATGGGAGAACATATTTGCAAACAAATCAACACACAAAGGATTAATCTTCAAAATATATATACAGCTCATGCAGCTGAATATTAAAGAAAAAAAAAAAAAACCCAACCAAAAGGGCAGAAGACCTAAATAGACATTTCTCCAAAAAATGGCCATTCAGATGGCCAACAAACACATGAAAAGATGCTCAACATCACTAATCATTTGAGAAATGCAAATCAAAGCTACAATGAGGTATCACCTCTCACCAGTTAGAATGGGCATCATCAGAAAATCTACAAACAACAGATCCTGGAGAGGGTGTGGAGAATAGGGAACCCTCTTGCACTGTTGGTGGGAATGTAAATTGATACAGTCACTATGGAGAACAGTATGGATGGTCCTTAAAAAACTAAGAATAGAATTACCATATGACCCTGCCATCCCACCAATGGGCATATACCCAGAAAAAACCATAATTCAGAAAAGACACATGCACCCCAATGTTCATTGCAGCACTGTTTACAATAGCCAGATCATGGAAGCAACCTAAATGCCCATCAAGAGATGAATGGATAAAGAAGATGTGGTACATATATACAATGGAGTATTACTCAGCCATAAAAAGGAATGAAACTGGGTCATTTTTGGAGATGTGGATGGACCTAGAGGCTGTCATACAGAGTGAAGTTAAGTCAGAAGGAGAAAAACAAATACCGTATATTAGCACATATACGTAAAGTATAGAAAAATGGTACAGGTGAACTGGTTTACAAGGCAGAGACACACAGATGTAGAGAACAAACGTATGGACACCAAGTGGGGGAAAGCACGTGTAGGGGAGTGTGGGATGAATTGGAAGATTGGGATTGACATATATACACCAATATGCATAAAATAGATAACTAATAAAAATGTGCTGTATAAAAATAAATAAATAAAATAAAACTCAATCCAAAAAAGAAGGGTTTATCTGTGGACTGGAAGAAGAGAACATTTATCCATTGGCTGCTTCCTCCTATCTGTCTAAGCTTACTCAGCAAGAGATTACCTTCCTAGCCCATTTAGGTTTGCATGCCATGAGTGATCAGGATTACTTCAGGTTCCCACACTGAGTATGGAAGAAGCTCCAGAAGGGTAGAGCCTGCTGCTGAAGTAAGGTGCTGCCCAGGCCACCTACATGACGACAGCTGCCACAGAAAATGCTGGTAGAAAATATGGGCTGAGAAACATGAGTCAGGGCACAAGAGGAATTCAATACACTATGTGAAAGTCATATTAAATGCTATTATTGTCATTTTTTAAAGTATTGATTTAAACCATTAAAGAAATTTAACCCCTGTCAAAGCCATAACATACTTTGTTCTTCTAGCTTAGTAAGACTTTATTAAAAATATTAAATGAAGATTCTTAAGTTTTGGTATAAATGGCCAGAGGAAGATACATTCCCTTTCCATGAACTTTAGGAAAAAAGAAATAAGAAACAAGGGAAATATTCTTGGATTTCAGGTGGTTTTTACAAAACCCCTACACCAAATGTAAAATTTTTACTATGGTAAGACAATGAAATATGTAAGAAATTAAAAATAGAAATAAAATGTTGACTTTTTTGACCATCAGTGGTTGACACTAAAGTATGACAAATGTATCCTTATAGTTTTAAAAATATAATGCTGCCACAGCCTCTGCTTGTAACATAATCATCAATTGAAGTCCACCAAAAATGAATTAAATGACTACTAAAATGAATTAAATTTTAAATAACAGAAATAATTTCTGGCTATGAGAGTGAAACTATGAAGTTTGTTATTAAGGAAAGCTGTGCAGTCTTGTTTATCTGGAGATAATGATGCTGTCCTGTATACAATAGGAGAATGGATTGAAACAGTTCTGCTGATCATTTGCTATTTTCTCTTATCTCTATTCCCTGTTTCTTGTTCTGTATTGTAGGAAACTGTGCCCTGCAAGCTAACATGTCTAGGCTTCCTTGAAATCTGGTTTCCTGATAGAGTCAACCAATAGGAGACTCGCAAGAGACTGGATGACAAGGAGTATCTCAGGGAATTTCTTCCGCACTGTGGTTCTTCTCTTCATGGTTCTGTCCCCTCCAGGTGATTCCAGTCCTGGAGTCTGACTCTCACTGTTTTCCTCCAACCCTAGGTAAGACACCAGCTTCATGCCATTGCTAGTTCTTAGGTTAATTCACCTTCTCATGTTTGGTTTTCAGTTCTCCCAACACCTCTGTAAACTAATTCCCCACGTTAAGTCCTCTCTATTCTTCTGTCTGGCATGCATGGGCTCCATTTTCTGCCAAGACTCTGGCTGAGATAGTATTCCCTGCTTTGCAGTAACACACTGGTAATTTATGTCACATTCTTCTTAGTAATGATGGCTCATTTAGTCAGTGAATTTCAGGTGAGTTTCAGTGTAAAGTTTCAGGAGACAATATACTCCTAGGGATTATAACAGATTGTTGGGGGATGGGGTGAAACATTGTTAAAAAGAATGCACAAGTGATTCTGGTATCCCCTAGTTGACATATGCCCTTTTTCCTGTGAGTGACATTCTTTGAATTATATAATATTTTAGGTCTCTTCAAGATATTTCATTCTACAGTCATAATGCCACCTGCCTATATGAGCATCCTCTAATTTTGACAAGCAATCATGTTTCTAATTTTTCCCTGAGAGCAAGACATTTATATACACAGGGAGGTGGTGCATCTCTGAGACAGGAAGTTTTGAATTATCTAATACTATTTTCAGATGCTTGCAACTAAGGTGAGAAAATCCACCTGCTGACCCAAATGAAGAATCAATATAGTCCTTCTGACTTAAGCTGAAAGGAAGATAAGCAGCATGTAGAATTCTGACAGTGAATTTTTGTGCTGAAAAGAAAACCTAGATTTTGTCTTGGGGTAACACAGTAGGAGAAATCTGACTTGAGCTAGCACTTCATTTACAGTTCAAAGAAGACGACTGCTCCCTAGAGAGTGAGGCAAGGTTTCCATAACCCCAAAACATCTGGGGAAAAAAAGGTAGAAATGACCTGAATGTTTGTTCTGGGCATCAAACAGACACACTAACAAATAAAGTCTTGCAGAACAGTGATGAGTAAGATGGAATTTTTTTTAACCAAATAGAAGTTAGAGGAAGGTGTAAAGAGAAAAATGTTGCCTGCCATTCCAGTTCTAGAAGGATCAAGCCATTGGCCACTGCAGTCACCTACCAACAGTGCACCCTGAGGGAAATTCGGGATGGAGAAAAACAGGAAGCATTCTGTACTTTGGATATACTGGCCCAAACATGTGTATATGTATAGTTAAGATACATATCTAAGGAAAAATTTCAGTGACCCCTGATTCTTGCATCTTCCCATGTACAGAAAAGCAGTAAAATCATTAACTTGAGATATCTGTTCTTTGTGATTGACAATAATCTTTTGATGTTCGATTACATGTTTATTTTCCAACAAAAAATCCATATATATCCTGGCTCCTCCCTTACGTCTTCAGAGCAGTTCCTCAGAGGTATCTGAGAAGTTGTCTCCTGGGGCTATAGTCCTCAGTAAGATTCCTGAATAAAACTTAACTCATAACTTTTACGTTGTGTGTTCTTCTTTCAGTCAACAAGGGCAAAGAAACTGTCTGTATTTGATTAGAAATTCTTCCATTTCCTAGTTTTGTGACCTTGGACAACTTAACCTCTCTGAGTCTCAGTTTTCACATCTATAAAATGGAATAATAATAATAATAGTTTTGACTAAATTTTTTGATAGAATTAAATAAAATAGTCTGTATAAATTAGCCAAAAGTGTGTGTTCAATGAGAATTAATTGGGAGCATTATTTTTAGCATTAAGACGTTTGTTTTCAGAATCTCCCTGAATATAACAGAGGGGGAAAACATCGGCTGCTAAGAAGAAAGCATTGCCTTTTTGTTTGCTCTCTTGATTAGGATAGCACTGTTGTATGAGCAGTTCTCTCGTTCTGAAAATGATACCAGGGTCACTTCTCCCACAAGTGGCATTTTTCTGCTGGGTGATGAGGTGATAGGAACACTGTCTTGGTTTTTGTCATGAACATTTGTTTACCTCTCTAGCCTCCATTTCCATTCTTCAGGCAATTGTCCCAAATTTAGGAACAAGTTGGAAATCTAATTCTTCCACATTTCCAAGTCATGGCGTCTGGATGGGGTTCCATTTTCAGTTTCAGAAGCTTGTGAGAGGCACACTTAAGCCAATCCATGCATCATGTTCCCCTGTATACAGTTGTTGAGGTATTATAACTTTATTTATCCACTCTCTTGATGATGGACATCTAGGTTGTTTCCAAATATTCATAATGGATCCTAGCATTCCTCTCCCATAAGATAGTTGCAAAAAATTAGGCAAGCCAGAGTCCATTTTCTCACCTGTAAAGAGAGAAATTTGGGTTAAGTGCTCTCCAAGTTTCCTTTCTGTGCTAAAATCCTGTGTTCCATATTCTCTGAATACTGACATATCTCATTAAATAGACAGCCCCTGTTCCTGTCTGTTTATATCTCTTGGGCTTTCTCATCTTCTTGGCCTCTGTGAGTGACCTGAAATCAGGGTGCTCAGAGCGATGCTGTGCAGGGTACTGTTTGACTTCTCTAGACTCCAATATGCTCATATTGTGGTCCATTTCTTCTAGCCACATGTCTTCCCATTGTCCTGATATGCCACTACAGTGACATCTGTGCCACCTGCTGCAGACTTCACCTTAGGGAAATCTTCCCCATTATGGAAGCAGGATGCACCTTGCAGAGCTCTTTGGCTATTTGAGAAACAAACATGTTCTTCCAGATGGGTTAGCAGAGTATTTCAGAATCGATTCCATGTTGGCTGTTCTCCAAGAATCTTTGCAAAGAAGCTGCAAGAGAACAGGTTCAGAAAAATCTGACCCTTATAACCTACCTGTACTCTATGCTTGTTCCATAAACTGTATGTTTCAGCAAGACCTCCTGACCTGATATCAAAACTTGTTTGAGAAAGGAGACAAATAACTCAAAAGAAACAAAACCTGCTTTGTCAGTTAAAATCCCTCTATAGTTAAAAAAAAAATTTAGTATATTTACTACTACCAGCAAAAAACTTGATGCAAGGATTTTTTAATGAAGCAGCTTAGTTTTTCAAACCATAAGAACTGTGGAATTTCACTTTAATAAAATGTTGAATTGAGTAGAATGTTATCATAGATAAATATCACAAAGTCCCCAATTACTGTTAGTTATTAAAACTAACAGGTATTAAAAATAATTCGTTTTTTAAAAAATAATAACTGTTAGGAAGTAGAAGGCACATCTTTCTGAATATCAGTGTTCTGGTTCCCTTTCTGCCATAGATGGTTATGATTCAGTTTAAGTCTGGGCTTAGGCACAATAAGGCAGGACATGTTCCTGCTCCCTGTGGCAACGATACTGCTGCAAGATTGCTCTTCTTTCCTTTTCTGCTGTATAGATGGATGATGGCTGTGTGAAGAAGATGAGATTAGCAACGCACGTATGCTTAGAGCATGCTGGTAATGGCAATGAAGAAATAGTCCCTTAACCTTCAGTTTCTTTGCTGATAAACATAAAAAGCTAGAAGGTCTTGTAGTATCAAGTGATCCTAAAGTCCTGGAACTGAGAATCTTTCTGGATATATCAGACCAAGAGTCAAAATAGAGTGTTATGATTAAATATGAAGATAAGATCACATTCATATTAGGTGATTCTTAGTAAGGATCAGTGAGAGTTTTATCAAATTATACATAAGAGGTTTTCTTTACAAATGTGCTTTTGAAAAAGCATATTTGAAATCTTCACAGGATGTTAGGAAATTAGTAAGAACAGACCTTTTGAAACAAAGCTACATGTTCAACTGAGAATAGAAATTGATTAATGTCACCTATCTTGATTTTAGGTAAGCATACTTTACACTGGAACCTGGTGGTTTAAACCTCTTAACCAAAATATCTATTAATAGTATACTAGGCTTAATTGTGCTTTTTTGCTTCTTTCCTTT
This sequence comes from Monodon monoceros, assembly GCF_005190385.1. Taxonomy (NCBI): domain Eukaryota; kingdom Metazoa; phylum Chordata; class Mammalia; order Artiodactyla; family Monodontidae; genus Monodon; species Monodon monoceros. The sequence goes on from NW_021703775.1 coordinate 46,269,881, forward strand.
CTTTCTTTCTGTGGTAATCAATCATCAAAGTGAATCCATAATCTTAAACATTTAAAGTTATAATCATATTGTCATCATGCATGTAAAAGCAGTTATTCATACATTTAAATTAACTGGGGATTTCCCTGGTGGCACAGTGGTTGAGAATCCGCCTGCCAATGCAGGGGACACGGATTTGTGCCCCGGTCCGGGAAGATCCCACATGCCGCAGAGCGGCTGGGCCCGTGAGCCATGGCTGCTGAGCCTGCGCGTCTGGAGTCTGTGCTCCGCAACGGTACAGGCCACAACAATGAGAGGCCCGCGTGCCAAAAAAAAAAAAAAAAAAAAAAAATTAACTGTCTGGTTGTTGTAATATGCTTGGTGATCTTTCTGGGGAGATGACTATGTCATTAAGTAGTAACAAATAAAAACATACTACTAAAGTGAATCTTTGAGCAATAATAATTAAGAGAATGCTAACTATCATATACTATATAACTACTTTCAAAAATATCACCTCACTTGCACAAACCTCTCAAGTGGGTATAATTTGACCCAAATTTCAGGTGAGAAATGTTTAGGGAGCACTTACTGCCCACCCCCACTATTTCCATTTTGAGAGACCCCTATTAGAGTAACCCCCTAGGTATTTCTTCATATGTTCACAACCTCGCCACTAGGGAAATTATTTTATTTGTAAGTTTGGGAGAAAGAATCGGGCATGCCTGTTCCAGCTTTTTCCTGCCACCCCTCCTCTGGGATCTGGCTGCCTACAGACAAGGTGCATGCTTTTTAGCTCTTTTGGCTGTGGAGACAGGCTTGTAGCTAACCAGTTCGACCTGTGACCAGGCAAGTCTGTCTAATCCATCAGTGGCAAGTGGTGGGAGGGGGCAGGGATCACAATCATCATTTGCCTGCAGCTAGATTATGTCTTGCAAACAACTTTATTCGTAATATAAGGGCTTTTTGATGTCCATTTGCCTGACACCTGTGTTTATCTTATATTCAGTTGGAAAATGAGATATGAGATTTATTGACATTCCTGTTTCTCAAATTCTAAAAATTGGAGCCTCAGAAGAAGCTTGTTCCAAGTCACATAATAGTAAGTGACAGAACAACCATGGCACTGGGAGCTGTACAAGTTTTAAGGATTGACCTGGGCCAAGCTACAGTGGTTATCAAATGGTGTGCAACAAAGTCCCAGTGTTTAATGGTGGAGCCTCAGTGTCTCCTGGAAGTAAGATAAGGGTTTCAGGGAGAAGGCAGGACAATGAATGCTCTTTTATGTGTTGTATATATTACATGTGTAATTTTTTTTATTATGCACAATATTTATTTTCAAAACAAGGGTTTGTCATTTTAAAAACTACTTTTAAAAGCTACCTGACTAGAATAATTAGTAAGGATTGTTGGAATAAAGGAAGAGCTGGTAACCCTCAAGTGCTCCATATTTTTCAGGGTTTATTTATATTTCATATGCATTATTAACAGTTGTTTAGTTGCCCCTAGGGAAGCCCTGGAAATAACAGAACCCATCTAGACAGTGTTTCTTTCTTCAAGAAGTAATGATCCAGAGAAAGTGCAGGTGTATCAATCCCCTTACATCTTTAAGCATTTTTAAAAATTCAGCAAGAGGTGGTTATAGAAACAACACTTAGAGAAGGATCAGAGGACAACATTAACGCACCAAAGTAACCCTGGCTTCTATTTTTTCTCTTCTCTAACTGTTTACTTTTATTTCTTTTATGATTAGTATTGAGCCTTAAATATATGCTCACAACTTTATAATAAGTAGTTACTGCAGGGTGTATCCTTGTCATTTTCCATATTACCCTTGTGCTGTAGATATATGAATACCCATTAAGTGCTGTTCCCTGACACACACAGTTATAGACAGAGTTCTGCTCTCTTCTCTATGTCAATTCCCCAGTACTTCACTCTACCCACATACTACTCAGAGCTAGCCATCTACCCCAAGGAATGTTCATAGCTTGAGGCAGTTTGGGACTGGAGGGGCTAAAACTGAAGGCTTCCAAAGGAAGCCAGCAATACCAACTTCTCTTTCTACACGTCTAATTTCTTAGAGTTGAGGTGTTGGTCCCTTTGTGATCACCAGCACTCTAAGATAACTTCCAAACTTCCAAAGTACAAAGAAGGCTCCTAAGTTGTTGTAATATGTGACATTCTGTATCAATTCTTTCAGCAAAATAAAGTTGTAGGATGTTAAAGGAACATGATTAAATTAGACAAGGATTGGGATAGATGTATATACACTGCTAAATATTAAATAGATAACTTATGAGAACCTGCTGAATAGCACAGGGAACTCTACTCAGTACTCTGTGGTACTCTGTGGGAAGGAAATTTTAAAAAGAGGGGGTATAAGTATATGTATAACTGATTCACTTTGCTGTACAGCAGAAACTAACACAACACTGTAAAGCAATAGACAAGGAAAGAGGCCCTAAGATCCACACCCATGCAGTGGGAATGATCAGTGACAGCCCAATCCAATCTACACTGCCTCTTGGCTCACGCTTCTCTCTGGTATTTGCTCTGCCAAAAAGAGAGAAGAAAAAAAAAAAATCTCTATTACTTATACACAAAATCTCAAATGCAATATCTGTGTTAAGAATAAAAGACATTTCAGCCTCCTTTCAGCTCTGACTATCTCTGTTCTTGATCTAACCACTTCTATCCCTGACACTGCAGGGCTAAGAAAACACAAATACAAGACTAGATCAGGAATATTTCTCCCACGACTTGGCTAATGTGTTGAAAGGAAAGGCAGAAGACAGAATGATACTGAGAGAGCAGAAAATTTAATGGGAAAGGCACACCTTGATTGCCCTTTTGCCTTTGTTAATCCCTTCCATGGTTCCCTGTGTACAAATACCTGAATTTCATTCTTCTGAGAAAAAAAAATATATATGTATAAAGGACATGGCAGCAGATCAGGAAAGCAGGAATTAGTAAGTTTACCATGGGCTGTAATTAGAGAAGGCAACAGGCAGTACCCCCTTGCTTCATTTCACATTTTGTTTTACATTTTTAATTCTTCGAGAGTTAGAGTCAAATCTAATATGTAATTTATAGTTAATGTCTTAATAATATAGTGCCAGGAAGAGGGGAAAAGAAAAAGACTCTGCAAATGAGAAACTATGATATGAGAGTTAATTTGAGAGAAATGGATTGTGTTTAAATATCTTTAGTTTAATTCTGAGAATGAAGTTAAAAAATAAAGTTATTAATAGAGAAAAGGGACAGCTAGGAAGGCTGAGAAAATCTCACAAGAGATGAAGAAGAGGTCCATGACTACTGATACAGAGAGTTTAAAATAAGAGGTTAGGATGGATGACTAAAAATTTTAACCTCAACAAAATAAAAGGTATCTTAGGAAAATATACATTATTAGGAAGCAATAGTAAACCTGAACAAATCTTTATGGAAAAAGTTTCTTTAATAGTGTTAAGGAATTTGTACACTGTAGGACACAGCTCTAGACTGTTTTATAGGCATGCTGACTCATTTATTTATTCAACAAATACTAATTGAATTCAGGCAGAGCTTCAGCTTTAAAGAATTTTTAAGGAAAGTTAATACTTATACTTTAGAAATTTTATAAGTTGTTCCAGAGAACCTCTTCTTTTCTATTGGAAATATTTACCTCCTTCAAGTAGCATTAGCCCTATTTATGTGCTTCTCAACACAGGCATAAACTCAATCCCATGTTTTACTAGACTGGAGTTTAGTGGGTTATTTGTAAAAATGTTTGCAGTTATTTTGTCCATCCCAATTTGCATTCCCCTTTGTGATGTGACTCTCCTACTCCTTGAATTTAGTCTGTCCTGTGACTTTCTATGGCTGATAGTAGATGACATAAGTGATGTTACATGTCTTTGCCTAGACTTTGTGTCCTTGCAACTACCACTCTCACCTTCTCACTGCTGAGCCCATGTGAAGAATCCTGGGCTAGTGTACTGGAGACTAAGAGCCGTAGCTTAGAGCCTTATCAACCACCAGACGTGTGACTAAGACCAATTCAGATCATGAAGCCCTAGGAATTGAACCACAAGATAACTGCAGCCTCATGAGTAAGGCCAGTCGCCACAACATGGGAAGTAGACATGCCACCTTACCTGAGGCCTGGATAATTTGCTCATCTGTGGAATCATGAACAAATGAATTGTTGCATTAAGTCACTAATTTTGGAATAGTTTGCTACATAGCAAGAGATAGTTGAGAGAGAAATTGAATCCAGAAATGAGGTACTGCCCTAACAAACATCTAAATGTGTGGTATTGGCCTTGGGATTAGGTGACAGGGAGATGCAAGAAGAGCAGTGAGAAGGCTACTCTAGGAGACTAGAAGAAGTGCAGTCTGTGTAATGTAGTTGTGTGGTAAGTGTTACAACTGCTGCCTAGACTAACTTGGAAGACCAAATATGTACATGGCCAGTGATATTTTATACATACTCAGATTCATCTTTCCTTACCCAGTGACTTGTAGCTCACTTGTTGAATGATGAAATAAATGAATAGCTGAGAAGAAATGGAATGTAGGGGTGAGTAATTCACATTGAAGGTAACATTCGAATTGGACTTGGACCCCCAAGGATCTTTTTTTTTTTTTTCCCTACTAGGTAAGAGCATTCCCCTGAAATGATATAGTAGAATGAGGAAAGACATGAAATCCTAAACTATCCAGGCATGTTGGAACAGGTAAGTAGAGGAGGAGAGTGGTGGGAAATGAAACTAGAAAAATAGTTTAGCATTTGAGATGATCCTTGAATGTAATGCTAAGTAATGCATCTTTAAAGTAATACATGAGAGTCTCTGCTGCGATCACTTACTTTAGATTTTAATCCTTCCCTTCTCCTGCCTTCCTCACTCCTCCTGAGGCACTGTCTTCTAATGAATCACTTAAACTTCTCTGACTCTGCTTCTAGGAAACCGAACCTAGCACAATTGCCATGGGGCTCACAGGCAGCAAAAGCTGTTATAAGAGGGAAGTTTATAGCAATACAATCCTACCTCAAGAAACAAGAAAAATCTCAAATAAACAACCTAACCTTACAACTAAAGCAATTAGATAAAGAACAACAACAACAAAAAAACCCCTAAAGTTAGCAGAAGGAAGAAATTATAGAGATCAGATCAGGAATAAATGAAAAAGAAATGAAGGAAACAATAGCAAAGATCAATAAAACTAAAAGCTGGCTCTTTGAGAAGATAAACAAAATTGATAAAACACTAGCCAGATTCATCAAGAAAAAAGGGGAGAAGACTCAAATCAATAGAATTAGAAATGAAAAAGGAGAAGTAACAACTGACACTGCAGAAATACAAAGGATCACGAGAGATGACTACAAGCAACTATATGCCAATAAAATGGACGACCTGGAAGAAATGGACAAATTCTTAGTAAAGCACAAACTTCCAAGACTGAACCAGGAAGAAATAGAAAATATAAATAGACCAATCACAAGCACTGAAATTGAGACTGTGATTAAAACTCTTCCAACAAACAGCAGCCCAGGACCAGATGGCTTCACAGGCAAATTCTATCATACATTTAGAGAAGAGCTAACACCTGTCCTTCTCAAAATCTTCCAAAATACAGCAGAGGGAGTAACATTCCCAAATTCATTCTATGAGGCCACCATCACCCTGATACCAAAACCAGACAAAGATGCCACAAAAAAAGAAAACTACAGGCCAATGAATGCAACAATCCTCAACAAAATACTAGCAACAGAATCCAACAGCACATTAAAAGGATCATACACCATGATCAAGTGAGGTTTATCCCAGGTATGCAAGGATTCTTCAATACACACAAGTCAATCAATGTGATAAATCATATTAACAAATTGAAGGAGGAAAATCATATGATGATCTCAATAGATACAGAAAAACTCTTGACAAAATTCAACACCCATTTATGATAAAAACCCTCCAGAAAGTAGGCATAGAGGGAATTTACCTCAACATAATAAAGGCCGTATATGACAAACCCACAGCCAACATCATTTTCAATGGTGAAATACTGAAACCATTTCCTCTAAGATCAGGAACAAGACAAGGTTGTCCACTCTTACCATTATTATTCAACATAGTTTTAGAAATTTTAGCCACAGCAGTCAGAGTCAAAAAAGAAATAAAAGGAATCCAAATTGGAAAAGAAAAAGTAAAACTGTCACTGTTTCCAGATGACATGATACTATACATAGAGAATCCTAAAGATGCTACCAGAAAACTACTAGAGCTAATCAATGAATTTGGTAAAGTAGCTGGATACAAAATTAATGCACAGAAATCTCTTGCATTCCTATACACTAATGATGAAAAATCTGATAGAGAAATTAAGGAATCACTCCCATTTACCACTGCAACAAAAAGAATAAAATACCTAGGAATAAACCTACCTAAGGAGACAAAAGACCTGTATGCAGAAAACTATAAGACACTGATGAAAGAAATTAAAGATGATACCACCAAATGAAAATCTATACCATGTTCTTGGATTGGAAGAATGAGCATTGTGAAAACGACTATACTACCCAGAGCAATCTAAATATTCAATGCAATCCCTATGAAACTACCAATGGCATTTTTCACAGAACTAGAACAAAAAATTTCACAACTTGTATGGAAACACAAAAGACCCCATATAGCCAGAAATCTTGGGAAAGAAAAACGGAGCTGGAGGAATCAGGCTCCCTGACTTCAGACTATACTACAAAGCTACAGTAATCAAGACCGTATGGTACTGGCACAAAAACAGAAATATAGATCAATGGAACAAGATAGAAAGCTCAGAGATAAACCCACGCACCTATGGTGACCTTATTTTTGATAAAGGAGGCAAGAATATACAATGGAGAGGGCTTCCCTGGTGGCACAGTGGTTGAGAGTCCACCTGCCAATGCAGGGGACACGGGTTTGTGCCCTGGTCCAGGAAGCTCCCACATGCCGTGGAGCGGCTAGGCCCATGAGCCATGACTGCTGAGCCTGCGTGTCTGGAGCCTGTGCTCCGCAACGGGAGAGGCCACAACAGTGAGAGGCCCGCATACTGCAAAAAAAAAAAAAAAAAAAAAAAAAAAAAATATATATATATATATATATATATATATATATATATATATATATATACACACACAATGGAGAAAATACAGCCTCTTCAATAAGTGCTGCTGGGAAAACTGGACGGCTACATGTAAAAGAATGAAATTAGAACACTCCCTAACAGCATACACAAAAGTAAACTCAAAATGGATTAAAGATCTAAATATAAGGCCAGGCACTATAAAACTCTTAGAGGTAAACATAAAGTAGAACACTCTATGACATAAATCACAGCAAGATCCTTCTTGACCCACCTCCTAGAGAAATGGAAATAAAAACAAAAATAAACAAATAGGACCTAATGAAACTTCAAAGCCTTTGCATAGCAAATGAAACCATAAACAAGACAAAAAGACAACCATCAGAATGGGAAAAAATATTTGCAAATAAGCAGCTGACAAAGGATCTCCAAAATTTACAAGCAGCTCATGCAGCTTAATATCAAAAAAAACAAACAACCCAATCCAAAAATGGGCAGAAAACCTAAATAGACATTTCTCCAAAGAAGATATACAGATTGCCAACAAACACATGAAAGGATGCTCAACATCACTAATCATTAGAGAAATGCAAATCAAAACTACAATGAGGTATCACCTCTCACCAGTCAGAATGGCCATCATCAAAAAATCTACAAGCAATAAATGCTGGAGAGGGTGTGGAGAATAGGGAACCCTCTTGCACTGTTGGTGGGAACGTAAATTGATACAGCTATTATGGAGAACAGTATGGAGGTTCCTTAAAAAACTAAAAATAGAACAACCATATGACCCAGCAATCCCACTACTGGGCATATACCATGAGAAAACCATAATTCAAAAAGTCATGTACCACAATGTTCATTTCAGCTCTATTTACAATAGCCAGGAAATAGAAGCAACCAAAGTGTCCATCGACAGATGAATGGATAAAGAAGATGTGGCACATATATACAGTGGAATATTACTCAGCCATAAAAAGAAACGAAATTGAGTTGTTTGTAGTGAGGTGTATGGACCTAGAGTCTCATACAGAGTGAAGTTAAGTCAGAAAGAGAAAAACAAATACCCTATGCTAACACATATACATGGAATCTAAGAAAAAATAAATGTTTCTGATGAGCCTAGGGGCAGGACAGGAATAACGAGGCAGACATAGAGAATGGACTTGAGGACACGGGGAGGGAGAAGGGTAAGCTGCGATGAGATGAGAGAGTAGCATTGACATATATACACTACGAATGTAAAATAGATAGCTCGTGGGAAGCAGCTGCGTAGCACAGGGAGGTCAGCTAGGTGCTTTGTAACCACCTAGAGGGGTGGGATAGGGAGGGTGGGAGGGAGACGCAAGAGGGAGAAGATATGGGATTATATGTATATGTATAGCTGATTCACTTTGTTATAAAGCAGAAACTAACACACCATTGTAAAGCAATTATACTCCAATAAAGATGTTAAAAAAAAATACAGGAGTTAATCATTTATTTCTCACTTTCTCAGTATATCTGGTTATCATGATTGTTTCATTTTGTAGTCAGTAGGTTCGTATATATGTATATATATTTGACATTTTTTGTGATATTGCATTGGAATGACTTTTGGCATTTGCACACATATTGCTCCTGTGTTATTACTTGTTTTCAGTAATTATTTATTTAGCACATACGTGTAACCTAGACAATAATAAGCATTTCGAGAGATTTCCCTTTTTTTAAATTCAAATGCGTGGTTCTAGCTTGGGAGAACTTCTAGTTGCATTAAGGAGGCACAGATGCAACATAAATAATTTTATTCATTTTAATATCATATCACATCTTTAAAGCATTTTGCATCCATCCTCAGTTGATATTCATTAAAAAAAAAAAAACAACTGTGCAGTGAGTAGGACAAGTCTAATTACTGCACACTGTTAACAAAGAATCTCAGGTCCCAAGAGATTTAAAGATCTGACCAAGGTCAGATAGCACAGTGCTGCAGATTCAGAGATAACACCAGCCCCTTGTCTCTTCTGGTGCTCTTTACATCATGACAATCAAACATAGTGAGAAATAAGCTATCGACTCCTGTATTACTTTAAGGATGGGTTACTGCTCTCTCCATACATCCTCTAGTTTTGTGTTTATGTCTGTGTTGCCTATTTTAGATTATAAATTCCAAGAGGGTAGGGCATATATTTTGAAAATTCTTTTTGCAGGACATTAAGAATTTTAATAAATTACTTTTGACTGCTACTTATCACAAGGCAAAAGACTCTAAAGAAGTTGTTTTCTTCTAGTTAAAAAAGAGTTTATATCCCATTATAACATCTCTGCTTATATTCCAGAGGCCTACTGAAAGAAATAATGGAAGAAAGGGAGGACAATGAGAGAATACCGTGAGAAGGGAGGAGAAGGAAGCAGAGAAGAGAGGGTGAAAGAAAAGAAGAAAGGAAACAAGGAAAGAAGGTAGGTTTCAACAAAATTAAAACACTACATGCATTAGACCTTGGATATTTTAGTATCAAATGATCTTTGCATTTTATTAACAAGTGGTTCCATCCATTAAATGTAATTATAGCTATGCAGATAAAGCTCGTTCATTCAGCTGTATGTATCTAAGGGCTATGTTAATGTCTTTGTGAATCCCAGTGACATATCCAGTTTCTGAATGGCTTCTTTTTTTTCAAATTCCACAAACAAATATTATTTAAGGTGCTTTGAGTATTCCTTCTAATTTTCTACCACGTTAAAAGACATCATGTTATGCTTAGGAAACCAAAATGTGATGAAACTTCCCAAGTTATTTTTAGGGGAATACAATTCTTTTTAGTTTTGTCTATCCAGAAATGTGCCTTTTTCTTAACTTCTCTTTCTTCCTGAAGAAAGGGAAGGGAAAACTGTACAGTCAAAAAAATTTAGGGCTTCCCTGGTGGCGCAGTGGTTGAGAGTCCGCCTGTTGATGCAGGGGACACGGGTTCGTGCCCTGATCCGGGAAGATCCCACATGCCGCGGAGCGGCTGGGCCCGTGAGCCATGGCCGCTGAGCCTGCGCGTCCGGAGCCTGTGCTCCGCAACGGGAGAGGCCACAACAGTGAGAGGCCCGCGTAGTGCAAAAAAAAAAAAAAAAAAAAAAAAAAATTAAAAATTAGGAATCTATAGGACAAGTATATTGAATAATGTTCTTTTCAAAATAATTATTCAAAAAGCAATACTTAATAAAATGAAAAATGTGTCTCCATTTTAAAAGAAAGAGATAGTCATTTGTGACTTCAGATTAATTTTTAAATTATTTTCTTAGAACACAGTCCAAGTCAAGATACTAGAAAGTATAGAAACAATATCTGTAAAACATCAGAATTCGTAATATGATAGTATACCATTCCAGTAAAAACAGCTGCCGTTTATTGAGAATTTAGTATATCCTAGAAACTGTGCTAGTTTCTTTATAGGTAGTTAGCTTACAGTAGCAATAATACATTGACCTGTAGAGTATATGTGGCACTTGGAAACAGTCAAAAGTGTAATTATTAAAATGGTATAAAGTGCTTTCACATTCTCATCCTCCTTGGTCATCTCTACAATACTATGTGGAAGGCAGAACAAATAGTATTTACTCTAATTTACAGCGAGGATCAGAGTTATTAAATGTTGATGTAAGATTCAGATTTAACAATGCTTCTTGAACACATATAATATACCAAATATTTTCCTAATTGTTTTCACATACGCTACAGCATATTGAAAGTAGCCCTGTGGAGTAGATTCAAAGAGGTTTTGTAACCTCCTCAATGTGTCAAGTCTCTAAAACTCACATAGTCCTTTCTTAAACTTAGAATTTCTGATTACAGATGGATAAATAGATTTGTCAGTAATGAGCAAAGCTGGATATTTACCTAGGTGCAGAATAAATTAGAACCTCACTTTTTATGGACATGTGCACCTCAATTAATACCATATGATAGTAATGAAGATACTGTGCAAAACCCGAACAGTACTATTAAAGTATGTGAGTGATTGTCAATGTGTTTAGTTCTTTGCCTCCAGAGAATCTAGTCAATACCATTACAAGCCCTTTTTCTTGGGCATTAACAGGCTTTCCATTGCACAAATGAGTGAGTGAGCTCAGCTCACTCATAAGGTGCTACAAAGTGAGCACCTTACTTCTTTAGCATTCACTGACTGCATGATTACTAATTTGCTAGTTATTACTTCAGTGCACTAAGTGATACTTTGTTGGCTTGAAATAGTTAATGATTCTGCTAATTGCCTAATTTACTCCTGGGGAACACTCTTTACTTGGAGGAGCTGGCTGAATACAAAATACTGCGTGCCAGATGCTTTGACTCTCTTCACTGAAAACACTTAGGGAACTGCAGAAGAGGGATTTCCTCCTTGTCCTCACTTACCCTGAGGGAATTACAGGACTAGCAATACTCAGAGCCACTGGAGTATTTCAGTCCACACGATACAGTTATTGTTTCTTTCTCTGGTTGTTTTGGGGGACAAAGGAGCTACAGAACAATAGCTACACTTAAAAAGGGAAAGTTAAACACAGAGCCTATTTTAATTGAAATTAAATAGTGGAAATAGTTTGAAAATGAATGGCACGTATCTTTGACTTATTAAAGAGAATACAGCAAGCAACTGGTAATCTTTATTAGATACATCAGTCTCATTCTAGCACAAGGAAATCATTGATATACAAAGGTATCTCAGATGAGCTCAGCAAGTAGGGCTATTTCTTCAAATGTCTAATCTAAGAATACAAATAACTTGATAATTTTCTGGATTCTGCTCATTCTTATCCCTCCAGCCTGCCTTTGGTCAATTATAATAATGTTGTGTGCTATATTATTTTAAAGAAAATATAGTAAGGAAAGGAAAATTAAAACCAACCTTGTGAAAGAAACTTTTCTTAAAATTTATTTTGTTATGCAGGAAATGTGGAGACAGACATTTTTGAAATGTCAAGTTAGAAATCCCAACCCAAGTGTTGGATTATATGTTTACCAACGTAGCTAATGGAGCAGTGGACTTTATTACTGGAACTACAGGATCTCTATAAAGTTGAGATTCCTTTTTACAGCAGAAAAAAATATTTGGGAACAGCAAAGGCAAACCATAGATAGTATAGAGGACACCTGTCAGAATGGTAAAGGAATGTAAAACTAAACCACATAAAGAAAATTGAAGATACTCAGAAGCCTGTAGCTCAAGTGAGACTGGGACCAATAAATATAAATAAGTAAATAAATATTTTGTGGATTACCTTTCTTTATAAGATAGGAGAAAGAAATATCAAGCATCTATGGATAAGGTAGGAAGAAAATCTGAAAAAAAACAACATGTTATCGAGGAAACTTAGAGGAGAAAGAAGCAAGGGAAAGACAGTTCACAGTTTCAAGGGCAACAGAGGCAAAAGAACAGAGAATATAACACAGTCTTTGGTTTAGTAAGTGATAAACTCTGAGAGGGTTTTTAGCAAAATGGTAGATATAGAAGCCAAACAGAAAACAATCAGGTGTCAACTAAAAAAATGTACAACCTAAAAGTTGAGAATTATGTTTTATTTGGTGGACTTACTGAAGATTTAAGCCAAGGATACAGTACCTCAGATAGCTTTGAGGGACTGTTCCAAAGAGGTAAGGGAGGAGCCAGGATAAATAGGAGTTTTTGTGGGAAAAAAAGATACAAAACAGGTTGTCGAACATCAAAAGATTACTGCTAATTACATTAAAAATCCAGACCTCTCAAGTTAATGAATTTAGTGCTTTCTATGTATGGGAAGATGCTAGAGTCTGAGCTTTTTGCAATAATTTCTTGGATATGCACCTTAACTCTCTAGGGCCAGTATCCTGGTTTTCTCCATCCTGAGTTCCCCTCAGGGTGCACCTGTCAGGGGCAGCTGCAGGGGCTGATGGATTGATAGCACAACATCCTTTGTTTCCTGAAATGGCACACAACATTCTTTGTCCACACAGGTAATACCTGGTAATAAGGAAATGAATTAGGGAGTTTATAACTTCTTTCAAGAACTTGACTACCGCTGGAAATGTTCATCTATTATTTAAAAATCGTTAGCAGTTTGCCAAACAAGCAAAAGGCAAATGTCACAGTGTTTTGATCTGAAAAGTAAAAATGATGCATTACAAAGTGAAGGTACGTTCTTCCCTTTGTTATTCTACCATGAATGTGAAAACTTTTCAGAATAATAGGGTCTTTGAAATCTGAGATACACCAAGTGTGTGTGCATACGGCAGGTATTTGGAAATATCTCTTAACAGTGCTTGCACAGGTAATTATGCTGGAGAGGCCAGATTTTTCAACAATAATGCACATTACCCTATCGGTCAAATGCATCTCACCATATCAGTTAATAGGCAGTTGCTGTGTTTGATACTTGCTGCCTCCTGCATGTGCTAGGCCATACTGGATGAGTGAGAACTAGCTTTTCATTGTCATTGTTGAACTCAGAGGACACAATAACTTAATCATAGAAACTAAAACTGATAAAATGTTTGAAAGTGTTTAATCCAATCTCCTCATTGTACAGGTAAGGAAGGAGGTTTCACAGTGTTATGTGAAGTGTCTGAGCTAACTTAACAGGTTTGTAGCAGAGCTAGGAGTATAACCCACATTTTGTATTTTAAATTCCACAACCATCTGGAAACTATTCATTTTAACTGCCTTTTCTCTTTTGGTTTCTACAATCAAATCAGTGTTTAAAAATCATGAGTTAATGAGGAATTTGACATAAGCATAAGGGTGAGAAGTGGTGGGAGTGTGTTTGAGATGAAGGGGAATATAAAGCAATCAAATCACAGGGGAAGTGTCACAATTATAAACCAGGATATAGAAATATAATTAATGAAGACTTAAAACTTGCAAAACCATACAAGTAAAAAATGGAACTTGAGAAATAGTAAAATAATCAGAGGGAAAATAACTGATGTGTATTTGTGTGCTTCTGTTGTACACACAACTAGGCATGTTGGAAGATTCATGAGAAACATATATTGTGGCCCCTGCCTTCAAGAGGCAATTTTATCCTCTAGAATAATTTTAAAGAGGACTTACATAGCACTTATTAAAAGCCAGCCACCATTCTAGTGCTTGTTGCATATTATCATTCACAAAAACTTTATGAGATAGGTGCTATTATTATCTTCATTTTATGGATAAGGAAACTAGGCAAAAAGAAGTTATACAATGTATTAGTTTCCTAGGGCTTCCGTAAACAGGTACCACAAGCTGGAAGGCTCAAAACAACAGAATTTTAATTTCTTACAGTTTTGGTGTCTAGAAGTCCAAAATCAAGTCTTTAGCAAAGCGATGATCCCTCTGAAACCTGTACAGGAGAATCCTTTTTTGCGTCTTCCTAGCTGTTGGTCGTGGCCATCAAGCCTTGCAATTCTTGGCTTGCAGATTCATCATTCCAGTCTCTGCTTCTGTCATCACATGGCATTCTCCCTGTGTGATACTATCTTCTCATAAGGACACCTGTCAGAATCTGATTATGGGCACACCCTATTCTACTATGACCTCATCTTAACTAATTACATCTGCAAGGACCCTATTTTCAAATAAAGTCACATTCTGAGGTACTGGAGGTTAGAAATTCAACATATGTTTCTGAGGGAAACAGTTCAACTAAGACCATGTAACTTATCCAAGTTCGCATTACTGAAAGGAGGAGCCAAGGCAGTCTTGTCCCAGAGACAATGCTCTTAACTCCTATGCCATTAGATAGTTCATTACTACACTAGGATCTCATAGAATGGGGCTATGACTGTGCACTGGAGTACTGTAAAGATGCTGAGGTATTGGGGCTCCAATTAGACCTTGAACAAGGATGGATTTAATTTAGTTGGAGAGGACAGATAGAAGAAGTTCCTAAGTAGATGAGTCAATGAGGAGAGAGACTGGATGAAAACAACTGAAATAATGAACATAAAGCCTTGAAAGCAAATGCTATGTTCTAGAATTCTGTGGTTAAAAAAGACCTATAAAAGGAAAAATAACTTTAACAGTAGACAAAAATGAACCTATCCAGTCCGTGTCCATATCTGCAATATGCTTAAACCTGCATCATGCCTGCACCTCCAATACCATTTATTCTAGATATTTAACTTATAACAATCAGAGCAGCATTTCTCTTTTCTTTTGAAGGGAGGAGGGTTGGGAAGTGATTACCAAAGTACAAGTGGCATTATAATTTTAAAATTGATAGGTCTGACTTCTGTAATAGTAAACTGGAAATTTGGATCACTTTCCCACAGAAGACAAACAAAAAAGGTTGCACAAATTATTTTTAAAATCCACTAAACAAAAGCAGAAACAAACAAATGGGACTACATCAAACTAAAAAGCTTTTGCACAGTGAAGCAAAGTATCAACAAAATGAAATGCTGTCTACTGAATGGGAGAAGATATTTACAAACCATATATCGACAAGGGGTTAATATCCAGAATATACAAAGAGCTCATACAACTCAACATCAAAAAATCAAACCCTGGGCTTCCCTGGTGGCACAGTGGTTGAGAGTCCGCCTGCCAATGCAGGGGACACAGGTTCGTGCCCTGGTCCAGGAAGATCCCACATGCCGCGGAGCGGCTGGGCCCATGAGCCATGGCCGCTGAGCCTGCGTGTCCAGAGCCTATGCTCCACACCGGGAGAGGCCACAACAGTGAGAGGCCCGCGTACCGCAAATAAATAAATAAATAAATAAATCAAGCCCCAATTTAAAAATGGACAGAAGACTTGAATAGACATTTTTCTAAAGAAGAAATACAGATGGCAAACAGGCATATGAAAACATGCTTAAAATCAGTAATCATCAGAGAAACGCAAATCAAAACCACAATGAGATATCACTTCACACTTGTCAGAATGGCTATTATCAAAGAGACAACAAATAACAAGTGTTGGCGAGTATGTGGAGAAAAGGACTGTTGGTGGGAATGTAAATTGGTGCACCTATTATGGAAAACAGCATGGAGAGTACTCAAAAAATTAAAAATAGACCTACCGTATGATCCAGCAATTCCAGAAAATGAAAACACTGATTTGAAAAGGTATATGCACCCCAATGTTTGTAGCAGCATTATTTACTGTAGGCACGATATGGAAGCAACTCAACAGATGAATGGATAATGAAGATGTGGTATATATATATTTATATATAATGGAATATTAGGCATAAAAAAGGATGAAATTTTGCCATTTACAAAAACACTGATGGACCTAGAGGGTATTATGCTAAGTGAAATAAGTCAAACAGAGAAAGAAAAATACTGTATGATTTCACTTCTAGTGGAATTTTAAAAATAAACAAATATACTAACATAACCAAAAAGAAACATAGTGATAGATACAGAGAACAAACCCCCTCTCTTCTGGTTGCCAGAAAAGAGGGGGTTGGGAGGAGGAGAGAAATAGGTGAGGGAGATTAAGAGGTACAAACCTCCAGTTACAAAATGAGTCACAGGTATGAAATGTACAGTGTAGGGAATATAGTAAATAATTATGTAATATTTTTATATACTGACAGATGACAACTAGACTTATCATGGTGAAATGTATAAAAATATCAAATCACTATGTTGTGTACCAGGAACTAATGTAGTGTTGTAGATCAGTTATTCTTCAAAAGTAAACAAACAGATTCATAGAAAAGAGATCAGATTTGTGACTAGCAAAGGTGGGGGGGTAGAGGATGGTGAATTAGATGAAGGTAATCAAAAAGTACAATTTTTCAGTTATAAGATAAATAAGTCCTAGGGATGCAGTGTACAACATGATAAATATAAATGAACACTGCTGTACTTTATAAATCGAAGTTGTTGGAAGAGTAAATCCTAAGCCTTCTCATCACAAGGCAAAAAAAACCCTTCTTTTCTATCTCTTTAATGTATCTCTATAAGATGGTAGATGTTCACTAAACTTTTTGTGGTGGTCATTTCATGATGTATGTAAGTCAAATCATGCTGTGTACCTTAAACTTATACACTGTTATATGTCAATTATATTTCAATAAAACTGGAAAAAAATCATTTTTATATTATACTGTGGTCTATTATGTGTATGATGGCATTATGTCTAAAAAAGCAATGTCATATCTTAATTAAAAATAATGCTGTTTGAAAAATGGTGCTGATAGGCTTTCCCAATGTAGGGTTGCCACAAACCTTCAATTTGTAAAAAAAAAAACAAAAAAAACCCCACAATATCTATGAACTGCAATAAAAAGAAGACAATAAAAAAAATTTGCTGAAAAGACATTGGTAAGGCAACATAATAGTAAAGAATTACTAATCTAAGATCTAGGAGAAGACAGAAATTCATATAGGTAAGCCTGGCGTGTGGGGTTACTTTTTCTCTACTGGTCATTTCCCAATTCTGTGGAAAAAAAAAATTATGTAAGATGCTGAGCAGGGATTTTTGAGAACACAGCATGTTTATGGGCCATTTGGAGCTCAGAACCAAACAAGGTCAGGAGCTGGTTGACCTTGTATTTAAGGTAGGGATTCCCAAGGGCTGAACTTGAGAAGTAAGGATAAAGTGGGACTGTAGAAGCTATCCTAGGGATTATATCCCATCTTTGCATCATCTCAATTCCTTAAAACTGTTAATGAAGTTCCATATTGCTAATGTCCATGGAAGTTTGCCCAAAGAAACTAACAAATGCCTTTCTGGAGGAAAATAGCATTAATATAGTTCTCAAATCATTTTCACAAGAAATATTTTAAAGATATTCTTCAGCATGCAATAAAAAATAAGAAGGGACACAAACACACAAGAAATCATGAAGTTAATAGTAGAAACAAACAAACAAAAAAGACATATAAGCTCCAAATTTGGAGCAAATCAGATGCATATTTTAAAATAAGCCTAATAGTGTTCAAAGAGATAAAAAAATAATGTTGAGAATTTAAACAGACAATTAGAAAACATAAAAAAATAGTTAGAAGGCTAAAACAATTGAAATTTTAAAATTTATAAGCCCAATAAGCAAAATTAAGATGTCATTAGATCAGACACTGTCAAAAAAAGAGAATTAAAAAACTGTGATAGGTCTAAAAACACTATCCAAAATTACTAAATTAAAGGTAGAAAATAAAGAATAAGAGGGTAAGAGTCCTAGATGACAAGGAAGGAAGAATGGAGCAGAAGCAATATTTGAGAATTTTCCAACACTAAAGAAAAATATGAAATCATAAACTCAAGAAACCCCATTTTATGCATGACTAAAGTTAATTAAACATAAACAAAAACATAAAACTGCTGAAAACCAAAGTCAAAGAGAAAATCTTTAAAAAAACTGGACTCCACTGACTTCTCAAGGAAACAATGGAAGCCCCAAACAGCTTCGTAATATCTTTGAAATGCTAGAAATATATGTTTAAGAAAGATAATACAATAATGATATTTTCAGACAAACAACTGGAAGAATTTATTACAAATAGTCTCATAATAAATAATACAGAAAGTTATTTTTCAAGCAGTAGAATAATATTTCCATATGGATGGATGGTGCTATCAAAATATATGAAGAACAATGAAAAAGAAAAACGTGGGTAAATCTAATAAATATGGACTGTAGGAAAAAATAAATATATATATGTACTTATATACATATAAAGGATCATACATGATAACTTAATTTGGTATATTCCAGGCATACAAAAGTGGCTTAACATTTGGAAATCAATTAATGTAATTGATTTGAAAGGAGAAAATTTTTCTATGATGATTTCAGTAGATGCAAAAAAGTACAGATAAAAGTCAATATCCATTTACGGTTTTTAAAAAAAACTTAGAAAATGAGAAAAATATCATTTATTACTTTATGTTCCATTATATACTTTGGGTTTTTTTTTTTATCAGCTTTATTATAGAAGTAGAAACTACATAGATGAAAAAGTAGTATATTTCAGGTTACAGAAAATGCCTTCACTTTACTTAGCTGATCCCTTCCTTTACATTATCCTTTATTCCCCTGAAATGAAGGGAATGTAACCTCTCAGTCTTGGCATGTGTAGGGAAGAACCACATGGAATTGCCATTCTAGACACAGCCTGGGCAGCATTTTTCCTCTCACTCCTAAGTGACCTTCAGGATTGTAACCCTCTCATCACTGGATTAGATCTGCTACTGTCAACTTTCTCCTCCTCCTTATTCTCCCCAGCAGTGATCCACTAAGAAAATGGGAATTCCTTCATATCTTTCTCATACAAAATGACATTATAAATTGTTTCTTAGAAGGTTTGCCAATTGGTAAATCATTATTTGAGCCAAGTACTATTTTAATTACTACAATACATTAATAATAAATTGAAATATTTACCATTTTAAATTGTGTAACAACTATTTTATAAAGCAAAATTCTTTCAATGATGATCTTAATGTAGACATTTATGTTCACAGATACAGTTTACATAAAGTAGAGCCCATAGACGTTGAACTATAAATCTCTTACTCCCTTAGTGACCTTAGTATCATGGTACTCAGGGAAAATATGGAACTTTCTGTATTGTGAAGATATAGGTATTTCGAGAAATTTTCTACTGTTGAATCACTGATTGAGTGACTTCCAGACCAAGTCTTCATAGTTCAAGTCTGCAGAATTACGCTTATGATAAGATAATAAATGCATATTCATTAACCAGAACCAGAAAGAGCTCTAGGCAAGTGGTATAATAAATTTGGCATAGAGAAATGAGGTATTTGTTAGAATCAGCTCACCTCTATGGGACTGTTTTACTCATATGACTTAGCTAGCTTCCCCGATAAATGCCAAAATTTGCTCTGGGTCACTATGGTGTAGAAAAAAAGAAATAATCAAGCATTAGAAGTTGAGTAAACAAACTAGCCTAATTAATTAGCATGGATACTATTTTGTGTCATAAATAATAGTCAAATCTCTTGAGGGGAAATGAAAATTGGCTAAGAAAAATCATAACCATGCTAATTTACTGCCAAGTTTTTATCTTCGGCCACTAAGTGGGCATTGTTAGTGCTATGAACAATACAAAAGTAACTAAAATATCTAACTAAAGAAACATTTTAATGTGAGTGGTTAGTTCAACTCAGTTAAAAGTCAAGTTCATAGGAATGTGTGCCCTAATGGAAAACCTAGCAATATACTAGTCTAGTGTCACTGATGAAATAAAATGTACCTTGAACTGTAAGCATATCTATACTGGTAATCAGTGTTTTGTTTTGTTTTTCGTTTTTTGTTTTTGTTTTACTATGGAGTAAGGCAGTGAAGTAGGGAATAGTAAGTGGGAACATAGAAGCTGATCCTCCATGACTTCAGCAAGTAAATGGATGCGGGGATAGGTGGCTGAGGTTCTCACTATAAGCCTACAGGTGGAATGCATGACCTGAAAGAAATATAGATTGTAGATGAAGATTTCTAGATATGTCATGCTAGCTAGAGGAAAACAGGATTTAAGTATACAGTCTTATGAGATCCACATCATAATAGGTGTTAGAAGCATAGGCTCCACTCTCCAGATGCTAACAATCTAGTGGAGAATGTATACCATGGACCTATAAAGCTAAAATGAAAGACAATGTCCGAAATACAAATACCCTATTCTGTAGGAGTTGATAAGTGAAAAATGCATCATTCATTCATTTACCAAAAAAAATTTGGTTGTCCCTGATAGTCTAAACCCTATGGTAGAAGCTGGGGCTAGAGAGAGAATAGTATGAGTACCTTGCCCCCAGACAGCTTATAGTCTAATAGACAATTAAAATGCATTACTATAAAACAATGGGGAAGAATGATTTTATGCAATAAATAGTGTGTGAGCTCAATAATAGTTAAAATTTATTGAGCACTTACTATGTCCTTTGTACTGGTCCAGATGAGTTGCATGAATTAACTTATTTAACCTTATAATAAGCCTATAAAGTAGGTACTGTCATTATCATCTTCTTTTAAAGGTGAAGGAGCTAAAGTGTGCCCAAGTTTACATAGCAAATAGTTGATATATTTTGGCTTTGAATGACTCAGGATAGCCCTAGGTCCTCACTGTGCTGGACTACAGAACTCGACCATCTCACACAAACCAAAGTTTATCTGACCAAGAATCTAAAAAGTAAGTTCAGTCAGGGTTGTTTTCTAGCTGGATAAAATGCCTTCCTGATCCAAGTATTAAAGAGAAATTTAGCTGGTAAAGTGTTAAAAATAAGGGAAGTGCACACAGTGAGCATGTCAGACAGAGGAGAAAGCATCAGCAAGGTTCAAAGAGGAGCATGGTATATCCTGGAAATCAAAGGCAAACCAGTGTTATTGAGCACAAAGACAGGGACTCAGAAGCAAGAAACTAGGGCTAGTTTACTGGTGAAGAAGATTGGGCAGGAAAAATGATATAAGTACTTATAATGATACTTACTGACCAGTGGTCCTGGCAAAACAATCTAAAAAGCCTGAGGAACAAAAAAACCAAACGAAAAAAAAGTAAGGAGGTTATATGCTTTAGTTTATCTGGGTTTGGGGTTTTATTCTTGTTGTTGCTGTTGAGGTGTGGGAATTCTTTTATATCTTGCATAATAATCCTTTATCAAACATATGGCTTGCAAATATTTTCTTCCACCTTTAGTTTGCCTTTTCACATCGTTGATTGTTTGCTGT
The DNA here is from genome assembly GCF_005190385.1 of Monodon monoceros. NCBI lineage: Eukaryota > Metazoa > Chordata > Mammalia > Artiodactyla > Monodontidae > Monodon > Monodon monoceros. The sequence goes on from NW_021703775.1 coordinate 46,291,587, forward strand.
GCCAAAGCTTTTAGGTGTAATGTAATCCATTTGTCTGTTTCTTGGTTGTTTCCTGAGCTTTTGGTGTTATATCCAAGTCATTGCTAAAGCCAATGTCAAGAAGCCTTTTCCCTATTTTCTTCCAGGAGTCTTACAGTTTTAGGTCTTATGTTAAGGCTTTTGTCCATTTTGAGCTTATTTTTGTGTATGATATAAGGGTCCACTTTCAATCTTTTGCATATGGATATCCAGTTTTCCCAGCACCAGTTATTGAAGAGATTATCCTTTCCCCATACATATAATATATATGTTCTTAGCACTCTTGTTGAAATCAGTTGAATGTTTATGCATGGATTTATTTCTGAGATCTCTATTCTGTTCCATTGACCTATATGTCTGTCTTTTATGCCTGTAACCATACTTTTAAAATTATTTTAGCTTTGTAATATATTGAAATCAGGAGGTATTACGTGTCCAGCTTTGTTTTTCTTGCTCAAATAACGTGAACAGACATTTCTCCAAAGAAGACATACAGATGGCCAACAGGTACATGAAAATATACATCAGCAATCTTCAGGGAAATGCAAAACGAAACCACAATTAGTTATCACCTCACACCTGTTAGTATGGCTATTATCAAAAACAAAAGATAACAAGTACTAACGAAGATGTGGAATAAAAGGAACCCTTATACAATGTTGGCATAAACAGTGAATTGGTGCAGTCACTATGGAAAACAGTATGGAGGTTCCTCAAAAAATTAAAAAAAATAGAATTTCCACATGACCCAGTAATCACACTTCAGGGTATATATCCAAAAGTTTTGAAATCTGGGTTCTTGAAGAGATGTCTGCACTCCCATGTTCATTACAGCACTATTTACAATAGCCAAGTTATGGAAACAATGTGAATGTCTGTCAATCAATGAATGGTTAAAGAAAATTTGGCAGTTATATACATTAGAATATTATTCAGTCTTAAAAAAAGAAACAAATCCTATTATTTGTGAAAACATGGATTAACCTAAGGTAGGTCAAACACAGAAGGACAAACAACACAGAATTCTACTTACAGGAAGAATCTGAAATAGTCGAACATATAGAAACAAAGTAAAATGGTAGTTACCAGGGACTAGACGTGGGGACTAGGGAGGAGGCACTGGTCAAAAGGTAAAAATTTCAGTTATGCAAAATGAAGATGTCCTAGAAAACTGCTGTACAACATAGTGCCTATGGTTAACAATACTATATTTTATATTTATATAAACAAAACATATACTTTGGTCCCAGGGCAAGGTGCCTCCCAGAAATTTGCATAAACAGACAAATATAGAGAAGTGATTCTATGAAGTTTACCAAGAGAGACGCCAGGAGCAGATGCCCACTGCTGGAGCCAGTACCTGTGGGAACACTTAAACTGTGATTGATGAGTTGATGGAGGCTCAATCTGGATAAGCTTGAGAGTTAAAATCTCTGGAGTCCCATTCTTAGCAAGGCCCCAAGTTTCACCTTCAGGAGCCCCACCAGGGTCTTGGGTGAATATTGGAGAAAATTCCCCCTCATGTTTCCAATAGCAAGAGGGGGAAATTAGCTCTTTTTAAATACAGCCACAGTATTCTATTCTCCTTTAAAAAAAAAAAAAAAAAACCTGCTCTCAAAGAATATGATCTTGCCAGAGCCTAACCAACTTGTGTTTTACCAGAGGCTAACCAAGTGGAAGGCAAAAGCTCAATTCCTGGCCCATCTAGCTTTGCTCTCTCATCTAAGAGGGAAAAAATAGTGAAGCATTTGTGAAGGCCACAACCCTGGGGAACAGGCTCACTAAAGATTTTGATCGAATTACAGGATTATAGAATGCTTCCCCTTCCTCCACACCTTACTGTCACATCAGTCAGGCTCCTCTGTAGAAACAGGGGACTACACCTGAAAGAACTAGAAGCTTCATTCTCTATTTAAAAAAGGAGTATCTAAGAAAACAAAAGAGACAACAGAGGAGACAAATACAAGGACACTGAAGGAGATGTTAGTCTCTGACACCTAAATCTACAGGAAAAATTAAACATAGTCTAACTCCTATCCAGATAAACATAAGACCTCACACTAAAGGCCTATTTGTCTCAGTTCCTCTTACCTGATATATCATGTCTGGCTATCAACAAAAAATTACAAGGCATGCTGGTGACCTAAATGGGAAGGAAATCCAAAAAAGAGGGGATATATGTATATGTATAGCTGATTCATGCTATCATGAGGCATGCTAAAAGACAAAAGCAATCCGAAGAGACAAAGTTAACTTCAGAACCAGACTCAGATACAGCATTATCAGACCAGGAGTTTGAAACAGCTATGATTAATGCTCTGAGGGCTGTAATGGAAAAAGTGGACAACACACAAGAACAGATGATTAATGTAAGCAGAGAGATGGAAATCCTGAGAAATTTCCATTCTTATGATAATTAAAGTATCTATACTCCTAAATCAAGAAATGGGTCATTAGTTAAGGCATCTTATGCACTGAGATTATTTATCAAGATTTTTTTCAGACACAGAAACACCTACTTAGACTGTTCTTGATGCAGTTACTCATAGAAGAGCCTCGCGTGTCTCCCAAAGAAGAATATCATATATTTTCACCTGCTAATAGTGATGGCAAAGCATAAGTGATATTATAAGATTAAATCATCCCTTGTACCCACAGAAAAAGGAAGTGGTCATGGGAATTGAGACAGAAATGATCATCAATAAGCTAATGTGTCAGGTTCAAGTTCTATATGGGTAGGAACCTTAGGCGTTCTATTCACTACTGAAAACCCGAGGAAACTCTGTACAGTAATTTCATCTGTTGTACCATACCTTCTTACCAAGTATCCCTTCAGGTTAATCCACAAGACACTCAAAAATGCTTTCATTTTCACATAACATAATCAGCACTTTTAGCTGTAGACTCTCTCTGACTCCGAAAAATGGAACTTCCATTTCCTGATTCAATGAAATGGAGTCCCTTCTATGTGCCAAGCATCACAGGGGAGTGCCAGTAATAGAAAGGTGAAAAGATTTCGCCCATCCATTCAACAAGATTATAGTCTAGAAAAACCTTGTTCAGAGAATCCAACCATGAACACTAATTATGTGATAATGAGAAACTAGATCAAGTATGAGAGAACCAATAATCCATTAGCTACAATCATATCTGTGGCAAGTGAAGTCCAATGTAGGGAGCAATCTCCAAGGAACTTAGAGGACATGGGGAAAAGTAGGAGACTCAAAATAGACTTTATCAACAGTCTAACTGCCTAGAAATACCTAACAATTTTCTTTCTTTAAATCCAATCTTTAACCCTCAGTTGATAAATCTCAACATTTCTGAAAGGGAGCCCCCAATTGACAAAAATTCCTCTTCAATATAATTAGGGACTTCCAAGTGTTTTGCCATATGTCAATTTCAAGGGCCAGCCATGTGTCACACTCCAAAACAGTAATATTGCTATATCCAATCAGAATAGTTTTTTTCTTTTGGTTTTTTGCACAATGCCAACCATGTATAATTAACCATATAAAACAAATTGCTGTCAGATTTGCTCAATGCAATTTTGTATTTATTGCATTTAGCCATTATTCCTCATCTAACTTGTAATGACAACATTAATTGAGTGAAACCATGTGCCTGACACTTTTCTAAGCATTTTATACAAATTTATCTCATATAATCTTTATGATGAATCTATGAGGTAGAATTTTATTTGAGATAGGAAAATGGAGTACAAGGAAATTAAATCATTTGTGCAACATCATACAATGGTCATGTGTGGTAGAATTGCCAAACTTCTAAGACTGTGCTTTAAATATTTATTTAACTTTTAATAGATATTATACATTTCTGTTAAGGTTACATAAAATACAACTGACAAATACACTTAGCAAGAACTGTAAAGGGTCTGAATTTGACCTTACTTGAAGCTAACAAGAGAATCTGCCACATTTTCATAGATGCTGTTGGAAATCACAAGATTTTTGGATCAGAGACAAAGAACAGTATATTACTTGAGCAAAAACAGTAGTCAGAGTATCACCATTTTTACACTGTTCCCTGAGCTCTAAATCCCACAGAGCCATGTGAAGAGGGCCAGATGGTGCTTGTACTTGCAATGGGTTGCATTATAGGAGATAAACCCTGAGCTTAGGAAACTTGACTCTTTTAAAATGGGTAGGCAGAAAGCATGCCTGCCTGTCCTTTGCTATCAAGCAAGACACTGTATCATCCAAGGACATCCACTATACAACCATCTTTGAAAAGATAGTCTGGAACAAAGGGAAGTCAGTGCCTCACAAGACTTGCAGAAATGCAAAACACCTATGAAGAGTTTCCTCCCACCAACTCCTATTCCTAAGATATGAACTTATTTCTTTTTTGTGATAAATCTGTGTTCCCTGAAAGGAAATTCCATATGGAAGATACTACAATTTATCTCCTCCTTCCCATTATTCCATTCTATGTCATAGTAAACAAATCCCCTAGATTTCAGAGGACACATAGATTTCCAAAATATATTTCCCAACTCTCTTGCAAGTAGATTTGACCACATGGCAAATGTCTAGCCCATTATATTCCAATAGACATATAATTCAAACCATGTATATAATTTAAAATTTTCCATTAGCTATATTTTTAAAGTAAAAAGAAATACATGAGAGTAATTTTAAAGATGTTTTAATCCAGTATATCCAAAATAGTATCATTATAACATGCAAGCAATATAAAAGTACTAAGGATATATTTTACATTATTTTTTCATACAAAGTCTTCAAAGTCCATTGTGTTTTAAACTTACAACATATCTCAATTTGATATTGAGCTATATTTCACATCCTCAATAGCCATCTGTGTCTAGGGGCTATTGTACTGGACAGCACACATGTAGCCAATAAGATCTGAGAGGAAATGTGTGCAATTTCCAAGCTGTATCCTTAAGGGGAGAAGAATGCCTCATCTATTCTGCTGCTTTGATGCGGTAATGATGACAAACAATATTAGACATAACAGGACAACAGGATAAGAGATGGCTGGATTTTGGGGGAACAATGGAGCATGTAAACAATGGCCTGCTATCTACACTGTTATCAGAGAGAAAAAGAAACATTGCTTTCGTCACTCTTTGTTGTCTCTAATAGCAATTAAAAATGTATAAATTGTTTCTTATTAATTTATGTATTCTCATTACCAAGTGGAATGTAAGTCTGAAAATGTTTATTGAGGTAAGATGTGAGGGTTGAGCAATGATCCAAATTACAAGGTCATCTTAAAAATGAATATATAGTGGCTGAGAGTCACACTCAGAAGTGGATGCTGACTGAGATCAATTTCTCATTAACATTCCAGAAGTGGACAGTTCAGAAATTCTGTGTATATAAAAAAGTATTTTTAGAAGCAGTAATGTAGTTAGCCCTTTCCTAAATATATAAATAACACAGGATAGTGTTTAATCCCTTGCTAGTCTATAAATATAGGCATTAGTTATTCAAATTAGTGAAAAAAGTTATATCATACTGGGGCTGGTATGGTCTAGAAAGAATTACACTGGGACTTGAGTTAGATCCTGGAGAACAGGTAGGATTTAGTTGAACACATAATTCTCAATTATATATATATTCTTTTTTTTAACATCTACATTGAGTATGATTGCTTTACAATGTTGTGTTAGTTTCTGCTGTATAACAAAGTGAATCAGCTATATGCATACGTATATCCTCATATCCCTTTCCTCTTGCGTCTCCCTCCCACCCTCCTTACTCCACCCCTCTAGGTGGTCGCAAAGCACCGAGCTGATCTCCCTGTGCCATGCAGCTGCTTCCCAGTAGCTATCTATTTTACATTTGGTAACATATAAGTAAGTCAATGTTACTCTCTCACATTGTTCCAGCTTACCCTTCCCCCTCCCCGTGTCCTCAAGTCCATTCTCTACGTCTGTGTCTTTATTCCTGTCCTGCTCCTGACAAAGGATTAATCTCCAAAATATATAAACAGCTCATGCAGCTCAATATCAAAATAACAAACAACCCAATCCAAAAATGGGCAGAAGACCTAAATGACATTTCTCCAAAGAAGATATACAGATTGCCAACAGACACATGAAAAGATGCTCAACATCACTAATCATTAGAGAAATGCAAATCAAAACTACAATGAGGTATCACCTCACACCAGTCAGAATGGCCATCATCAAAAAATCTACAAACAATAAATGCTGGAGAGGGTGTGGAGAAAAGGGAACCCTCTTGCACTGTTGGTGGGAATGTAAATTGATACAGCCACTATGGAGAACAGTATGGAGTTTCCTTAAAAAACTAAAAATAGAACTACCATATGGCCCAGCAATCCCACTACTGGGCATATACCCTGAGAAAACTATATATATATTCTTATTTAGAGAGTGTGATATTTTCTCTTAGCCCTATATTTTGAACAGTACATCAATCTAGAGCTTGTTTTCTGTCTTAAAATGGTCCTAACCCCTGGTCTCTACCACTAGGTGCTTGTTTTACTTTGTTGCTACTGATGAGAAAAATTGTGCATGATCTAGAAAAGTAGTATATGCCCACTGTAGGAAACAGAAAGTTTAGAAAATTACAAAGTAACATGAAAAAAAATCACCTGTAATCTCACCTTTAAAACAGTCACTATTAATGTTTTGCCTTTTATTCTACTAGTAAATTTTTGAATTATTTTTCTCTTTGCATATTTTCATTGAGATCCCACTTTATCTAAAGTTTTGTATATAGTGATGTGTACACTAAATGTTATATTATGGGCATTTTCACTCCATTGGAAACTTTTACTAAATATATACTAAATATTATTTTTACTGGCTATATAAGACACAATCAAATGGATGCAGGGTCACCTAGTTAATCATTTTTCTTATGTTGGACATTTGCACTCATTTTTATTGTTCATTCTCATAACTGACTTTTGTTAAGTTTATGCAAGCAGTATTTGTCTAAATCTCTGACTGTCTCCTTGGGTTTTATTTCTAGGAAATTTACTCAACCAACTATTCTCAAGGATTTTGACATATATTGCCAATTATACTGCCAGAAATACACTTAAACAATAATGTATACAAATGATCAATTTCTCTGTTCACCAATTAGGTGTCATTCTTTTCTTAATTATTTGTCGGTCGAACATTTTTTAATTACACAAGTAACATAATATATGCATGAAAAAAGTACAAACAAAAGAGAGATAAAATATCCATTATCTCTACCTCCAGAAGTAACATTGTGAGTTAACAAAATGCATGTTACTTTCTATCCTGAATGGCCATTCAACATAATAAACATCTTTCCATGTAAAAAATATCATTTGATTTTATTTTGTAAGTACATAGTAGTTTATTGCATAGATGTTATAATTTAGTATATTATGGGACATTTACTTCCAAATCTGCTATTGTATAAATGTGCAAAATAGACATCCTTGTATATATATGGTTTGTGCACACATTTATACTAAATTTGAGTAGTAGAATTATTATATTAACAATTATAAACTTCTTGAAATATTTTGATAATTATCGCTAAAATGTCTTTCAAAAAAGTTATATCAATTTGTGCTTCAAACTTCAGTAACTGAAATCTTCGTTTTGCCCATAACTTACCTATTCGATAGGCAAAAGTAGTATTTCATTGATTATGTAAGTTGTATTGCTTTGATTAGTAGTGTTGAATAAGTGTCTCTTTGTGTATTGAGACTGTATTCCATGATATATAGAAGGTGCATTTCAAGAATTCAAGTTCCTTAAACATTTTCTATACACACAGAAGTTAAAAATGTCTTCCTCAGGGAATCTTTAGGGTTCAGCCCCATGCAAATGTTTACTTTCTTTTTTAGATTAAATGCTTCCTCAATTCAACAGATAAATGACTTTTGATGTAGACCCTTAGCCATCATATTCATCTCTTGGTTTTTCATTTGAATTTAGAACATCCAATACAGTTGCTTCTCAATAAAACTTAGTCCTTGTTGTTTTTTGTTGTTGTTGTTGATCATCAACTTCAGTTTTGTTTTCCTTCCTGGGAACAGAGGGTATTCTGCCAGCAAAAACACAAAGGGCTTGCAATTAAGCACACCACTTAAAATGTGCCCATGGGTTAGTAAAAAGCAGCTTGAAGTTTGTTCTACTTTAAATACTACATCCATGTAATAGTGGATTGTACCCAGAATGACACTGGCGACTGACAGGCTCATATCCTAGAGAAGCATGACGTATGAAGTGAATCTGGGGTTCTACACAAGTTGGGGTAATTGCTTTTCTGATAGTTTCTTGTTACTCAGAAGTAAATTTTAAAAGTACAGTTTCTGAACAACTATGAAGTCAGGATCAGAGACGAGCACATGAAAAGAAATGAAAATTAGCAAAAGTGCAGTTCCATGCTGCTAAGTCAGGTGCAGATGTCAATATGTGGTTCAGTGTGGAGCCTTCAGGGACCAGAAGGAAATTTAATTATATTCTATCAGTGATTCTGCTAATAGCTTTTATTCTCTCATAGCATGTGTTGCCATAAATGACACATGTCAGTCAACTTAGCACTGTAGAAATATCCCAAGAGCTAATGAAAGAAAGAGGCTAAATTTCAGTTTTTAAGGACAGGGCAAAGTGTTTGGACACTGTAACCTGTGAGAGATATATAGAGAGCTTTCATTTGGCCCAGATCCATGGGGTGTGAAAAGCATTAAAATCAAAGAGCTCTTGTTGCTCTTTATGAAATGAGTTAGTCATTTCGAGCCAATTCCTCATGGACAGATGTTCAGACAACTGTTGCTTTGGTTACTGTTAACAAAGAGGTTTTGGAAAGTGAATCGAATCTATATGAAATATATAATCATTGTATTAGAAGGTACTTGCACCAGATCATGAGAATACACTTAGTAATGCTGTATTACACTTTGAGATTATAGAGGTGATCCTTCATCTCTGTGTTTTTGGACCAATGGAAGCAACTACAGAGTTTAAAATTTATTAGGAAGTCAAAGAAAGCTTTGAATCTATTTCCATTTTCTGGCACCAATGCATTTTAGATCTCCAAGAAAGTGCATACCTAATTAAAGGAAAAAATCAATAAAAATAGATTTGGCAACTTCCCTTGACAATATGTTCCAGAATATTAAAAACTGGGTTAAAATATTTTAAGTTTATTCAAGATTCATGCTCTATAGTGTAAGATATTTTCCCTTTTCTTCTTTCAGTTATAGCATAAATAATTAGCTATGGGGCTTCCCTGGTGGCGCAGTGGTTGGGGGTCCGCCTGCCAATGCAGGGGACGTGGGTTCGTGCCCCGGTCTGGGAGGATCTCGCATGCCGCGGAGCAGCTGGGCCCGTGAGGCATGGCCGCTAAGCCTGAGCGTCTGGAGCCTGTGCTCTGCAACGGGAGAGACCACAACGGTGAGAGGCCCGCGTACCGCAAAAAAAAAAAAATAATAATAATAATTAGCTATGAATCTAGGTAGACTATTATTAAATGACTCATCTTTTTTTTAATCCTATCTTTAGATAATTTGCCAGTTTTAATTTGTGATTACTTGAGATTTACAAAGTCCTGTTCATTTTAATGCTATGACTGGAAATAATCAACCATTTGCTTTAGTGTTTTTTTGCTTTAGGCTATTGTGCTATTCAAGAAAATTGATTTGCATGTGCAAATCAGAGGTGTCTAAACGTGATTTATTTTATAAAGATTAGTGATTAGATTTATAGGTTTTGAATATTAATGACAAAATTATTTAGACAGTTTATCTTAGTTGGTGGTGCTGGTTGAACCATATATAGGAACCCTCTGTATTCTCTTTGCAACTTTTCTGTAAACCTAAAATTATTCCAAATGAAAAGTTTATTTACATAGTAATATGGGAATCCATTTTAGTAATTACTTATGGATTTGTAGAACTCTACATCTAAAAAGAATTTTAAAGATGAGGTGATGATTGATCATGGTTATGATGATGACTCAGTGATGACTAATATTGAGTAGGTGTGTGTGCCTAGTACTGAGCAACACTTTTTAAAAATGCTTTATCTCGTTTGCATACATTATCCTTTTTTCTATTTTATAACAACTGCCTTATTGAAGGACAGCAGCAAGATGATGGGAGACTTGCTGCTTCCTTACTGATTAACATAATCTTCAACCCAAGCCTAAATTTTTATGTAATTTTTTAGAAATTAAATATATTCTTTTATTAAGGGAAAGTCTCACTAGATAAATGCGAATACTTGATTTGATGTATTTAACAAAGTACTAGTTAAAGAAATGTGCTTTTTCATGCATATTAAAAGTATGTAAAAGATACCAGAGATTTAGTTTTCCACGACTGCAGGAAGAGAAGTAAAACACTAAATGATGAAAGTTAAAAGATGTCATAAACTGTAGAGTGATTTCAGTTACCACTGAATAATGCCATTTTTTATTAAGGGGAAAGATTATTAATGTAAACATGGATCTATAGTATTACCGTTGAGTTTTTTAAAACAGAGCAATACATACATCCTTCGGTTCTGCTGTCTGCTTAAGAGGTATAAAAACATAGTTTTAACCGGTAGCTTTCAAACTTGTCTTAGTCTCAGAACTCTTCCTGCAAAAGCTCAGTAGAGATGTGGAATGTCTCTGGTTGATTCAGCATGATGTTCTAGAACTCTGTGTCTCTATCCTTCTCTTCTCTCCCAGGAGCACTTGGATGAGGGCACAGTTTGGGTATAGTTTGAAAGCCACTGCTTAAATAGTTGAGATATAGACTATGGTTCTATTCTTGGACAGAATGAGAGAGCAAAGACTTCATTCAGTTTTTCTACAGTGGAGCTTTAGTGATTTTTTTCTTGTTATTAAAGAAACTTTCAATTGCAAAAATGTAAAGTCTCTATTGAAGAAAATAGAGAATTTTTTTCCTGTCTCACTAGGCTAATAGGTCTCAAGATATGGCTGGCTCCAAAGCCGGAGACAGTGGTTTTAATTGCATCATCAAGGAGCTAGTTTTTTTCTGTCTCTTAATTCTGCCTTTGTCTATGCGCTTCTATCCTCAGTTACCACGGGATGGCCTCCTACATGGTCACAGGATGATTACAGCTTCTCCCTAGCCAGTGTTTACTGAGTTTTACTCCATGCTTAAGAACAAGAGTACCATTCTAAATATTTCTCTAAGAAAATTCCTTCAATTCATTGGGACATGAACCCAATTGGTGCATTGGTGCATTGATGCATTAATTGACTTACATATAGGTCACAGGCTTTAACTTTGAACCAGATAAAAAGCTTCACTTTAGGCGTGGGAGCTGAATTTGGGAGTGAGGGTTGTTTCCAGAAGAAACCAAGGTAGAGTTAACAGAAGAATGAAGAATAAATATGAGAAACCAAAAAATAGCAGATGCTTACTACTCCTCCCAAAATTGATGGAGTTAATTCATTTCCTTCTAAAACTGTCCTGAGTTTCTACTGTGCTAGTTCTGTGTTAGTTGGAAAAATGCATAAGGTAGTTCCTGTCTACGTGTTGCCTGTATCTAAACAGAGCAAACTCACACAAATCCATAAAAATCTATACTCCACTAGCTATCTTTCTGCTCAATTCACTATGTATATTTTTAATAGAATGTATGCATTCCCTAAATATTTGAAGCTGAAAAAACTTCTCACTATCATCTCCCATTTCCACACATTCCAGTGTTATTGGCAGAAAGCCTCAAATGACTTCAGATTCACCTTGTGGTGTGCTAGCCAGATTCAGTAAGAAATGAAGAAAACGTTGTACATTCAATTCCATGTGTTGAGCATTAGATTTGTTGCAAATTCTAACCAAATACCTGTTTCCAGTTAGGCTGAAAGAAACTTCTGAGCAATTACATGAACCTTTCCCTTATTTAATATTCAAGTATAAAAAGTGCATGATGATGAATCACTTTTGTATAAATAAAAAGATATAAATCATAAGATGGCAAAGGCTCTAAACAAGTCTATTCTAAGGAAAATGGTAAATATACCTATTTATGAATCAAGGTAATATGAAACATAAACCATATGACAGACTGATAGAAAAATTAAATGAGGACTTCAATGGAGTATTAAAAAGTCAGTACTGTTTCAAAAACAAATAAGTATGTGATGCTTCTCTTTAAAATGCCATCTAACATCATTATGAGACTCAATTTTTACTATCTAAATAGGAAAAAGCAATTAACAAGAAGGGAATTAATAGAAAGGATAAATAATAAAACCAATGGAGTAATTGTCATAAGATTTGCGCATAGTAACATGCAAAAAGTTTAAAGTTTAGTGCAAAATGTACATGAAAAACAACAGAGGAAAAATGTAATATTATGTGATCTCATATGTGATAAGCAAACCTAAATGTGAATCCCTTCATAAAGTCTTTATTTGTAAATTATTTTATAACCTCTTTTTAAAGGAAGCAAAATGGTTAAACAGGAGACCTTCATAGAAAATAACAAAAAAGGACAAGGATGTATATGCAAATAGGAGACCCTGTTGTGTGTTCTCTTGCCAGTCAAGCTGGAGCAAGGTATGAAAATGTGATGAATTGCCGTGGCATGCTGCCAAATCACAGGGTGCCTAGAGGAGAGACACATTGCACAGACAGAGACATGGCATGGTCAGGTAACACATAAATGAGTGCAGATATTTGGCACAGAGTGTTAGAGACAGAGTGACTTTTTTAGCTTGGGGAAAACTAAGAGGAGAAAAAATTATAGCAATAATAGTATACCTTTTTTACATCTTGAAATATGACATCTGAACTTTGTGTGGTTGCAGTGTGATTGAGAGTTTTCCATGGATAGTACAGATGTCAGCCCAGTAAGGTGTGGACAAGGAGTCTTCCAAGCCTTAACTGCATAAAGGGAAGTTACATACGTGTCCTTACCCTGCCTTCTGCCTATTTCATGGCTTCTTCAATTCTGTTGACTAGCTGGGCAAAGTCTGTACTATCCACATGCAGATATCTTCACTTCCATGCTTTGGTCCGATGCACAATCCAGGCTCTCACAGCTTCTGAACTCTCTTTTTCCAATTTCTCTTTCTTCTCCCTTCTTTGGCTCTGCATATTCGTAAATAGAACTCTAAGGATTTTACTTTTCCCAGCCCCAGCTGAGTTGTGGACATCTTGAGTCTCTGATATAAAGAAATTATCATTTCAGTTTTCATTTGTTTGGTCTAAAAACACGGTGGCACAGACAGGACACAGATTAACAAGCATCAACAAAGCAGGATTGGTCGCAAATTGGACCAACAGAGAAATCAGTTCTTTAGCACCACATGAGAACTTCTCTATTTCCAAGTAGAAGATATTGGAAGGTAATTAACAAAGTGCCCTGTCCCACTGACTATGGATAGGAAAGGGTGATGGGAAGAAAGAACTCAGGGCTAAGGGGTGGTCTCTTTTGGAATGGCAGGGCTTAGAAATGGTACAGAAATTTCTCATTCAAGACAGATGGTACTGTCAAAACCAAGACAGTAGGCAGAGCAAAGAACTGATAAGAAACTAAAAGCCACAAGTCCAGAAGGTTTGCCAGTGGAAGAGGCTGATACAATCTAAATTTAACTCAAAGTGCCTCATTGTCCTTGTATAAGTTATATTCATTTGTGGAAACTAGCCCAATAGCTAAAAGGAATTAACGAGGAATCCCAGTTTTTACCTAGATAATTAAAGGAGATTCACATCAGAATCAATTAAATACTTTTCAGAATTACCTTTATTCTCACCCTAAATTGTCTTTCATCCTTGTAGTGGTTCCAAAGGCTTCACTCAAGCCTATTCCTACATATTGTACCCGCTCCTGCCTCTTCAGCCAGCAAGGCTTTTCTCTTTTCCTCCTGCCTTTTTTTATGATTATTTTTATTATGTAGCTTGACGGATGTTCCTGCTTCTGTTCCTTTTCTTTCTATTTCATTTACTACCGTATTCTTGACAAACAGTAGCTGTTCCAGAAAAGCCAGCAGTATGAATTTCTTATTGGTAGTTATTATTATTATTAATCTCTTTTCCACTATCTCTCCTCTGCCTCTATCAATTCTATTCTGTGTTATAAAAACCTCAAACTGAGCTCACAAAAGTAATACTCTTTTTTTTTTTAGCATCTTTATTGGAGTATAATTGCTTTACAATGGTGTGTTAGTTTCTGCGTTATAACAGAGTGAATCAGTTATACATATACATATATTCCCATATCTCTTCCCTCTTTTGGAGTACTGGGGAAGGTAAGAAGCTGAGTGAGTGTGCTTACCAAATTATTTTAGAGAGCTGGTGGTGGGGAGAGAGGAAAAGAGGTTCCTCCACTTATCCTGCCATTCTGGTGTTATAACAAGTTCATGGAGTCCAAAACTTAGAACTAGGGGAACAAGCACAAGCTAAAGAGGGAAGTAGATAGTAGGGAAGAGTCTACCTAGAAGGCAGACATTTCAGATAATTTCTTTTATGAGCCAGTTTGTGTCTGAGGAAGTGAGGCATGAGGTAGATCAATTCCACAATGTCAGAGGTAGATTAGATTTACTACCTGAATAACACTTCAGAGCAATATACCCAGAAGTGAATCCCCCAAACTACCAATACCATGAAACGTTATGGGGGAAAAGAAGTTTAGTAGTCAATTTTTGAAAACGTTCATCTCCAGTTTACTCACAAGACACGACTGCATATTAAATACTCTCAGAATTTTGCTGAAACAAGAAAACCTGCTTAAATTTGTTTATTTGAGTGCTTTCCAAGCTCACTGGGTGAAGAACCTATTTTCTTATAGGGTGTTTTCTGTCTAACAGTCAACTGGGTTGCTTTTCCAAAGGCAAGTAAGTGCATATGCAAAGGGATACCTGACTTATTTGGAAAACATATGCTGACATCTAAGCTCACTTATGAGCTGTATAGCAGCTTCGGCAAAAATCCATTCGTTGCTCCAGTGCAGCCCCACTTGCTATCAAGTGACTTAATTACTGCAAACTAAAAGAAGAATTCTCTTCTTTTAATGTAGAGTTGTTTCTAGTCAGACCTTTAATGACTTTCCAAACAATAATGTTTGGCAAAGAGAAAGGTTGTCAGTCAAGCAGAACCATAAACATTTGTGTTTGTTTAGAATAAACTTCCCTATTTAATTAAATATATAGATATACCAGGAAAATTCCATGTCACTGGAAATTCTATTGGAAGAATGTCAGATCTTCCAGAAACAGTGTGTGCCATCTGAGAAAGCCAAAGTTTCTCTTTTATTTTTTATGTTATTGTTTTCTAAATGCATGTGTCTTAACTTCTCACCTTCAGATTTCAGAATAATTAAAGCTGTTCTTTACTGTCAAGGGTATAAAAAATACATTTTAAATGTGTAGGAGTAGGGTTATGAAAGGAAGTCTTACTAAAGAGTAGAATGTCAAAGTTTTCATATTATGCAGAACCCTGTCATTTTCAGTCTGTTTTGAAAAATATTTTTGCCTCATTTTATAGCAAGACTCTGATAAAACAATGGCAGTATACTCTCAATTGTTCACTAGTCTAAAACTAGATCATTAGCATGAATATTAGACATGATTAAATACTGCAGAATAATTATTTTGTCCTAGGCCACATAATATCCTGTGTCTTTTCTCTTAAAATCATTCCAAACCTTTTTTTAGATCTCTAATACTTTAAGAACTGAAATACTGAGATTCAAAAAATTATAGAAATATATAAATGTGTATATATATATATATATATATACACAAATATTTCTCTGAAAAAACTACAGTGACTTTTCAAAATGATCTGATACTTTATAAGCTGGGAGAACAGTTATCCTTACATTATATTAATCTTTATAAAACTATATTAATCTTTATCTATAATTCCAAAGAAAGGAGAAATTACTATGGGTTAGAGATATTGACTATAGCATTCATAACTCTCTCCCCAATAATATTATCAAATAGTTAAAATAGCATAGTATGGTAATAATTTAAACAGTTTTTATGACCATCAAATGAGTAGGTTCTCTTAGGTTGGAAAAGTAACATATCATTAATAATTGTTAGGAACTTGTGTCTTAGCAATTCAACCCTATTTCACAGAAAATAACTATCACAACTATATCCATAAGCAATATCAATGTAATCTTTATTGTACATATGTATTTATTAATTTGTATAATATGTGTGACCAATAGGAAAACCTTACTGAATATCAAATAGATTTCTATTATTATTTCCATTTTTTCAAGACATGACACATTATAAAAATAAACTGGAAAGAAAATTCTGATATAGGGGAATTATTTGTAATGAGATTTTTTTTCTGTTTCCATTGAAAAAAAATCCAAGTATCAGATCTTTGTTACTTGAATTAAAATTCATTTGATTGTATTAGTTAATCCTGCTAAAATGGGATGGAAAGTTATGGCTCCATGGTGCAGGCAGATCTCTGTAATGACTAGTTTTAATGGGAATGTTTCTTTTTTATTCCTGGGGCATGTCATTGTCATGGACTTTTGACTGACTTTACTGATTTCCACCTGTGACATTTAGTGACTCAAAAATAATCATTATACATAAGGTCACAGGAGGTAGAATATAGTTATTGTTTTTTCTTTTAATCTCACTGTCTCTGGTCTTGGGGCTCATATTCACCCTTATGAAATATTTCAGAGAAAAATAGCTCAGAAAGACCCCTAGACTAGCATCAGAGGCCATGTCTGTAGCAATTAAGCACTTCTATGTGCCAAAGATGTGCAATAAGCTGGAACAGTAGCTGAACAAATTAGTCCTCTACTATGTTTACCCTGCTGCACTCAAATGACTACACATTTCTTACATTCAGCAGCACCAGATGAGTCTGTAGTCCTAATCTTACTTGTTACTCAGGCTCACAGTTCCTCATCTTCACCTTATCCAGTAGCACTGCCAGTCTTCAAGCGAGTGCACCTGAGGTAACCTTGTTTCTCTCCAAGGTTTTTATTAGACACTTCAAGGTTCCAAATCTTCCTCTCAGCTGGGCTTTCTTGACCTTCACCTGTAGTTTAAGCCAGTTCCAATTCCTGGGACCAGTAATAGAGTCAAGAAGAAAAATTAAGCAATTTAAGGCACTCTGCATAAACATTCTCCTCCTGCCCTGACAGTATCCTACTGAAAAATGGGCTTTCACTTTCTTTGTATCCGTGTCATTGCACACATTAGAACCTACTTTTGGTAGCTAGATTTGGAAGTTGTTCGTACATCAGTCTCATTCTTGGTATCCCACCTATTACTTTGATCCTACTAGGTCTAAATCTCTGTCTTGCTTTTCTCACTTACTTCAAGACCAGGCACTGAAGTCTCAGTTTCACAGTTAAGTCTGCTATTTTCTGGCAGTCTGACCTGGTGCTGAGTTGTATGGCTGGAGTTCAGTTACTTAGCTTTTCATATATAAACTTTGCTTTTGTGTTTTATTTAAGTGTTAGAATAGACTCTTCCCCTTAATCTTAGGGACCTTTTCCAAGACGTTATAATAACTATATCTGCTAGATACTACCTACTACCTACTACCTGCTCGATTTCTTTTTTTGTTGTTGTTGTTATTTTTTTTTTATTGGAGTATAGTTGCTTTACAATGTTGTTTTAGTTTCTGCTGTGCAAATGAAGTGAATCAGCTATATGTATACCTATATCCCCTCCCTCTTGGACCTCCCTCCCACCCATCTAGGTCATCACAGAGCACGGAGCTGAGCTCCCTGTATACCTGTTGGATTTCACTTCTGCCAAAATGTGATTCTGCATGCATGTCCTCCAATCCATGCATAGAGTTCCAGATTTTGCTGATGTTAGTATTGAATGGGGATAAAACAAGAGCTCAATTACCCAATTCAAAGTGAAGTGTATAAAATTTATGAGAAATGGTTAAATGAAAATTACCAAACCAGAATGCTTTTCTTCATATTTTAATACAGTTAGCCCAATTGATGTTTGAAGTTTCATTACACAACTACAAACACCAGCTGCTTTCCTGTCAGGAACCTACCAAATATGCCAAGACAAGATTGTAATTTGAGATTTCCTATCACCATAGAATTATGTAATTGGAAAGGACCAAGGTCCATCTGGTCTATTCACCTGCACACTTGGATATCAATTCTGAAATCACTACACGCAACTTGTTCTTAAAGTTTCCAAGGACAGAGGTGCTACAAAGTTGATACCATACTTGAGAGCAAGTAATTATTCTTAAAGTTAAAAAAAAAATCACTCTCACGTAGCAATGGTCCCCTAATTCCTAAAATGTTTGCTGACTTTAGAATTGCTTCATCTTTTGTGGACATAAAATATATCTTCCCTGTCATCAGTCTTGAATACTTGGTGTCATCACTCTGATTTCTTCTCTTCTAGAGATTACAACTTTGACATTTTCTACCGTGAACTATTCCCATGATTTTTTATATAAATATCTTTTATGTTTTGCTAAAAGCCAACACTAATGTGGAGTAAATGCACCTGATGGAATAATGTACTCTGCTTCCCCATCTCATTCTGCCCAATAGCAAGGATCATGTCAAACTAGAATAGGTCTTGTTTTCCTCCAATTAACTTACAAAAAAATGACAGTAACTGTGAACATATGCTTTTTCCAGAGCTGATGCTATGATTCTTAAACTTGAAGAAATAAAAAAATAATTGTTCAGGATAGCCTAGGGGATGAACCCGTCATAAACTCAGATTAAAGAGTAAATTTGAAATATAGCAGCGATGTTTACCAAAGTCAGCTTATAAACAAGTGGCATTAGGCAGAAATTGCAACCTACACCCTGAAGTCATTGAAAAATGAATGCCAATGGGAAATAGCCTACGAAGGTATTTGTCTTTTAACATGTAATACTAAGACATCATTTTGCTATTGCAATTTTAGGGGGAAAAAAGCCTAGAGACATTTCAGAAGGTCTTATTCCTTGAACTGCTGCTTAGAGACAGCACTTGGGAGCTAAAATAAATCATCACCACAATAAACTAATTTTCTTGATTGAGCATCCACCCAGACTGCTGAGGCAAAAGTCAGTCACTTGTACTATTGCTATTGCCATCTGTTTCATTATTTCTCAAAGCAGGAATGATTGTTGATTAATGTGCCCTATGCAAATTCATCCACTTTACAAGTAGTGACCTACAATTACTCATGCAAAACTATCTGTTGAAGCAGTGAGGCAGTCGATCAATGCCAATAAAGCACCATTAACGATTTTGGCCAGCCTGATTTTATAGAATAGGTAATATTTTTTCAGCCACTGGGGCTATATTAGTCAAGTAGAGCTACTCAGTTATAAAATGTTGAATGATGATTTTTTAAAGACATTCTTCTGACTTTCCATACAGGATTCATGGTGCAAAGGGATGTATAGCCCCTTTAGAAATTAACCATGTGATTTGAAATTATTAAAGTTTTTCTGTTTTATGCTTCCATTAATTCCCTTAATTTTCCCTTAAAAATTTATAATTCTCTGTATTGTTACAACTGAATCACTTATAACTGAATCACTTTGCTGTACACCTGAAACTAATACAACATTGTAAACCAACTATACTACAATTAAAACAAAAAGAATGTGACCACCCCCAAAAAAGAAAAGTTTAGTGGTCCTAACCCAATAAAGTGAATTCCTTTTAATGCTCTTACACACTTTTTTCAGATTCAACCAATATTTACTGTGCAAAAAAAAAAAAAAAAAAAAAATTTACTGTGCTTCCCGTTCTTCTGGCATCATGTTGGACGGACATTTCTACATATATTATCTAACAACAAAGATTCAAGATGGGTGTCATTTTTCCATATTTCGCAAATGAAGAATCTGAGACTAGAAAACATATATTCCAAAGCACATACATAATAAGTGGTACAGTCATGATTTAAAATGAGTAACAATTTTAAAAAATGAATTTTAAGAAAATAATAAAAGAACTTTTCTTACATCAGATAGTCAAGATTTAGATCTGAATCTCACAACATAAAGTAACATAATCTTTCCATTAAACCACCCTATACCTGTCAAACTGGTATAATATTGAAATATTTAAAAGCAATCACACTTATTTAAACATACTTTTAAAGGTATAACGAGGAGATAAAAGAATGAACATGAATAAAAGAGGAGATGAACAGAACAACGAAGGTTTTTTATTTTACTCTTACGTCTATTATTCAAATGGCACATGCAACTTAATCATTTGGCCACTATGTCTTAGATTGCTTTCTAAGAATTTACATAAATATTTCATTTATCCAATTAATTGGGTCCTTGCCTATCTGCTACTGGTTGACTTTGAAATAGAGGGAAAAACCATCTATCTTGTGTGAGCAATTAGCTCTATTTTAATCTATTTTTTCTCACATTTTTGTTTGAGTGTCATTTATTTTAAATGGTAATTATAGAATGATTAGACATGTCTTATTAACAAAGCTCCCCTCCCCCAAAATCACCCCTTTCTTGGAGCATTGTCTTGAAATGCAGTATCGGGCAGAAATCTGAGGTTTCCACATGAAAGCACTGATTAAGTTGACGTTAATAGCAAACATGTGACTAATGTTTTGACAGTGAATTTTAAGTTAATTAATAATGATAGACCACTTCAAAACATTTCCTGGTATGAGACAAGACTTTTCTCTTTTCCTTTTTTAAACTACCTGTAGATATTTAGGAACTCTTTGAAGAGTTAATCAATTCAGCTTATTCTAACTGTTGTTTGAGATCTCTTTAAAGGTAAGACCTTTTAAATAAAAACAAACAAAACCATTTCTATAGAATACATATATGCTTTAATTTGAGATTGTCTTGTTTCTGCACTTTTTTTTCTTTTCAGTACATATTTTTCTCATGTGTTGCATAAATTTCCCCAAAGAATTTGTTGAGCTGTAAAACATTTATTAGATTCCAGTAATTGCCAATAAAATGCCATAAGAAATTACAGCTCTATTAAAGATTATTTTATTAGTCAGTCCCTTGTCAAATAAGTTATATAAGGTCATATCACAATATTTTAAACTTCTTGGACATTCACTCAATAAGATTTAAATGTAAATGAGAAAATGGAGATAAGCAAAGTCCATTTCTAGTTGTCTAAAAACCTAGGGCTATGATTTGTCCCACCTTCAAGATAAATGCTTCCCAAGATCACAAACCTGATGCTTTGATGAAAGAGTTGCAAATCCCAAATTAGATTCTATATCTCACATGGGAATATGCTTGTATAGAATATTTATATTGCATCTTCTGTGATTCAATAAAACAATCTTCCTATCTTTCTATTCCCTTGGGATATTCTTCAACACATAATGATTTCCATGAAATCATTTTCATCCATGGTGACATCATTCAGAGTTTTCTTTATTGAAATTAAGATAAAGAGATGATATTTTTCTCTCTGCCTCTTGAGGAAAAGGAATAAAATTGTAAGTGAGTGATGACACTTTTCTAATCTCTCACCTGTCTTACTGCGTTATCTCACTCCCTCTCTGTGCTCTTATGTACTATGACAACTGTGCATAAAATCAAGGTATAGACTTGTGTGTGTGTGTGTGTGTGTGTGTGTGTGTTTTGTTCTTACCACCCTTTCACAATATTGCTTTCCAAGGGATGGGTAATCGAAGCTTATAAATCAAATTACAAAGCCTGTGTTGATATCCTGTGGCTTTATATACCCTATATAGAAAGGCATTTTAAACATTTTCTCAATTCACCTCAAAAGAATGCTTATATTGACAACCCACTAAAAAAATTACTAATGATCACAAAACAATTAGAAAATTAAAAGATTTGTAAATATTATGAACATTAAAGAATTAATTTACTAATTATCCCAAGGAATTTATTAATACCTAAAGCTATAGGCTTACTTCCGTAATATATAAACTAAAAAGCAGCCCTTTATGGTTCCTACTTCCCTCTGTTAAAATTGCTTTCACTAATTAATTTTTATTTAACCTTTCTAGGGAAAATGTATGGAGTATAGTGAATAAATCAATTCATCTTAAGAATTTGTTTTCACAAATCAGTTTAATGCTTCATGGTTAGATAATTTTAGAACTACAGGAAAACAAATCCTGACTAGTGGAGACTATGAGCCATAAGTTTTCAGAGTTTTTTAAATTATTATTAAACACAATCACTACCACCACTTCAACAAACCACATTTCAATGTTGTGATGATCTTAAGACGCTTGAATTGACCAATCATTTATTCATCCATTCAGTAAATATTTGTTTTCCATCTACCATGAGTCAGGGACTTAACTAGGCATGGGGCCATTGCAGTAAATAAAACAGATGTCCCTGCCCTCTTAGAGTTTAATTTATATTCTACTGTGTGAGATGAATATTAAACAAATAAATATTAAATATGTCATTAATAAGTGTTATGAAGACAACTAAAATAAGGGGATTGAAAATGAGAAGGGTATTGTTTTGTAGTTAGGAAGAGTTTTCTTAGGGATTGATATTTGAACTGAGTCTTGAAGGAAGAGATTGAGTCTGGTGTTCATTTGGTAGGAAAAGAAGTGTTTCAGGCAAAGGGAAGAACAAATGCAGACTATGACTGATCTGGGAGCATACTGAACATGTTCCAAGAACCTCACGGTGTGGCTGGAACCCAGTGAATAGGAGAGAGAGATTGAAGAAGTGAAGTAAGAGAGGGGCCCTCGGTTTATATTGGTCAGGTTTTCATAGGATACATTTTATTTTGAGTGAAATGGGAAACTGTTGGAGAGTTTTGAGCAGTGAAGTCACACTATCTGATATTTTTAGAGATATTCAAACTGCTGTTGGAGAGGAGACTGAAGGAGGATATATGTGGAAATAAGGAGGTGCAGTGACTGTGGTCTGGGTGGCCTAGGTGTGAAGTGCTAGTGGCTTATACCAGATTGTTAGCAGAGAAGGGTGAGACGCATGAATTTGGAATATAGGATATTTTGAATGTGGAGCAAACAGGATTATACTGATGGATTGACTGGATTTGAGATGTAAAAGAAAAGAATCAGTGATGAGTCTATATTGGACCTGACCAACTGGATGGATGATGGTGCCAATTGAGGAGACAGGACTACTGAAAGAAAAGCAGGTTGTGAGTTACAGAGAATCAGGAGTTCTTTTTCAGACATACTAATTTTGAGATGCCTATTCAAGTGTACACATCAAATAGGCAGGTAGATATTTACTTTTGAACTTTCTGGAAAAGTTTGGCACTGATGATTTTTTCACTAATGTACCCTTTTATTTTTTTCTGGCTGTATTGAGATATAATTGACATATAACAGTGTATAAGTTTAAGGTGTACAATGTGGTGATTTGATACACATATATATTAAAAATATTGGGTTGGCCAAAATGTTCGTTCGGTTTTAAGTAAAAGTAAAAGGTCTTTCATTTTCACCAAGAACATTTTTGAACAACGTATTCACTAATGGAACAAACTTTTTGGCCAACCCGATATTTACCGCAATAAGGTTAGTTAACACAAACTGCACCTCACATAATTACCATTTTGTTGTTATTTTTATGGAGAGAATATTAAAGCTCTACTCTCATAGCAATTTTCAATTATACAGTACAGTATTGTTAACTACAGTCATCATGCTATACCTTAGATCCCCAGAACGTATTCATCTTATAACTGAAAGTTTGTACACGCTGACCAATATCTCCCCCATTTCCTCTACCCCTTAGCCCTTGCAAACACCATTCTACCCTCTGTTTCTGAATTCAATGTTCTTATACTCCACATATACGTGAGATCATACAATGTTTGTATTTCTGTGACTTATTTAGCATAATGCCCCCCAGGTCCATCCATGTTGTTGCAAATGGCATGGTTTCCTATTTTTAATGGAGATATATATATATATCACATTCTCTTTATCTATATCCAACGGACATTTAAGTTGTTTCCAGGTCTTGGCTATTGTGAATGTTGCAATTAACTTGACAGTGCAGATATCTCTGTGAGACAGTGATTTCATTTCCTTTGAATATATAACTAGAACTGGGGTTGCTGGATCATATGGTAGTTCTATTTTTAACTTTTTGAGGAATCTTCATACTGTTTTTGATAGAGGCTATACTAATTTTCATCTCCACCAACAGTGCACCACGATTCTCTTTTCTTCACATCCATGCCAGCATTTATCTCTTGTCTTTTTGATGACAGCCATTCTAACAGGTGTGAGGTGATATCTCACTGGGGTTTTGATATGTATTTCTCTGATAATTAGTGATACTGACCATTTCATGTACTTGTTGGCCATTCGTATTTCCTTTCCGGAAAAAAATATCCACGTCCTCTGCCCATTTTTTAATGTCAGATTGTTTTTTTGCTATAGAGTTGTATGAGTTCCTTATATATTTTGGATATTAACCCCTTATCAGATTGATGGTTCGCAAACATTTTCTTCCATTCCACAGGTGTTTTTTCATTCTGCCGATTGTTTCTTTTGCTGTACAGAAGCTTCTTAGTTTGATGTAGTCCCACTTGTTGATTTCTGCTTTTGTTAATTGTGCTTTTGGTGTCAAATCCAAAAACTTACCGAAAACAATTTCAAGGAGTTTTTTCTTTGTTTTCTTTCTGGAGTATTGCGATAGCAGGTCTTACATTTACGTCTTTAATGCAGTTCAAGATAATTTTTCTTCAAGATAGGGGGCCACATTTATTCTTTTGCATGGAATATGTAGTTTTCCCAGCAGCACTTATTAAAGAGGCTATTCTTTTCCCACTGAGTATTCTTGACTCCCTTGTCAAATATTAGTTGACCATATACATGTGGGTTTATTTCTGGGCTCTTGATTTTATTCCATCAGTGTATGTATCTGTTTTGTGTCATCCCATGCTTGAGATTTAAATTTAGCTGTCATTAGCATATAGCTGATATTTAAAATCATTAGCCTGAAAACTAGTCTACGGTGTTATTTCAAATTACTGAAAACAAAGACAAGAGGTATTAGAATAACCCTTATTTATTGAACAGAATTATGTTGTGTTTTCGTGAAATGGTAAAATATATATATATATTTTCCTAGTTGAATACGTGTCCTAATCACAATATTAAATAATGATATTAAGTATTTGCTATGTGCCAATGTTCTAAGATATATATGTATATCTTAGGATATAGTATTATAATATGCTATATATTATATATATAATTAAAATATACTTTTTAAATCCTCACACCAAACCTGTGAGATAACCAGCATTATTCACATTCTACTGTAGATAAGGAAAACTTAATTCAGAGATAGGTAAATTAACTCACTCAAATTAATACAGCTGTTATGTGCTCAGTCAGAATTTGAAGCCAAGGTGTCCAGCTGCAGAGGTGACATTCTTATTCACTTTGTTTTACTGCTTTTCTAATATTAAATAAGAAAAGAAGTCAATATATTGGAGTCTGTTTATGTATACAGTTATAATATTTTAAATCTATGAAATAATAAATTAGTTTTATTAATCTAAACATGTTGACTCAAAGAAATAATTTTATATAGAGGTTTATGAGAATATTTAACTTAATATAGCACTTCATAAAAACAATCTAGTAGATTTAGAATTTGCAAAGGTAGACAAATAATATGCTGTTAGCCTTATTGAGATCTTATATTTATGTGATGAGCTGTCACTATTATTTCGTAGTCAGGAGTGACTGTATGTTTAAGAAAATAAAGCCATTTTAACAATATTCCTGCTAAAAATGTGTTTGTCCCACCATTTTACTCCCTCTCCTTGCCTTTCATAGCGCCATCTTTCAGGGGTGGTGGGTCTCAGCTTCTTAGTCCAGGTCAGGGCTGTTCTCTTGGGTAGATATGGCTTTTCCATAGATCACCCTTCAGAGACAGAGGTGTGAGGAAACAGGAATTTTCTTTTCATCTACTTTGAAAATAGCTTCTGAAAACATCCTTAAGCCTCTAGTTTATGAAAAGTTGGTATTTTCTATGAAAGTTGTAGGTGGGTCAAACAGAAATTTCCTGTCCCTAGGAACATGACTCTTTTTTTTTTTTCCTTCCCTGGGAGTGACTATTTTCTCCTGAGGCACTGAAATATGCCCCTCGAGGGCAGAGTCCATGTTCCATACTGTTTTGCATTCTAGACATGATACTCATGGGAAGAATATATGGATATTCAACATACCTTTTGACTTTAATAGTACACAGAATTCAGTTCTACTCTCTCTCACCTGCATTATCTTACTTTTACTTAGATTTGTATTCGTAGATTGTTAAAAGTTCCTTCTTATTGTCATTATAATTGTAGTAACCTAAATATTCAAATCATATTATTATTTCTAAATTATTTCCTGAACCTACCACTGTTGGAGTTAAAGGCCATCTCACCAATGACTTCAAGTGTACTCATCGACAAAGCAGAGGATGCTTCAGTTATTGCCTCTGCAATGAGGTCCTCAGGATCATATGAAAATGAGTGCTTTGAAGAGGCACTATTCCAAATAGTCTTTAAAAACAGGCAGATGTTTTGTAAGGTAGTCAGTAAAGTACTTCCACGTTTAAGTAAGAAGAACTTATGAAAAGGCATTAACACAGTAGATATAGGTATCCATTATTTCTCACATGAAACAATAGTGTATGCAAGCCAAAATGGTCTGGCAATAAAATCAAAATTACTATTTTTTAATCTGGCCTCTTTAAATTTATTTCAATCCTATTTTCCTTATTAATACAAATCTTCTTAGCTGTGCACCTTCCACAGACCCTCAGTTTATGTAGCTTTTTTATTGACCTAGGTTACTACTCATGCAGTAAAAATCAATTGACTGTATTGTTAATTTTTCTCTTCCCTTTTATTTTTGTTATCTAGATGTAATTGACATGTAACATTATACATATTAGTTTCTGGTGTACAGCATAATGATTTGATATTTGTATAAATTGTGAAACGACCACCACAATAAGTCTAGTTAACATCAATCACAATACATAGTTACAAAAATTTTTTTCTTGTTATGAAAACTTCTAAGATTTACTCTCTTAGCAAATTCAAATATCCAGTACAGCATTACCAACTATAGTCACTGTGCTGCACATTTTACCCCCATGATTTATTTATTTTATAGCTAGAAGTTTGTACTTTTTATCCCCTTCACCCTTTAATAGTAATTAAAATTATTATTTTAACCAAAACCTCCTGATCCATTTTCCTATGTTTTCAGAAAGGGTCATAGATGATTAGGAAGAATGAATAGAAGAACAAATTTGTGAAGAAAGGAGAAGAGTGAAATATAGGCAAGGAAATGTGGATGGTGATAACCAAAATTCAATTCTATTTAACAAATAATTTGGGCATCAGTTGTGTTCAGAACAGTGAACTAAATGTTAGAAAGAGATATAAAAATGAATGCAAATAAGTCCTGCCCTCAAGAAGCCACAACAATGACCAACTTATAAATTCAAAATAAAAAAACATTGATCATAATTTAGGTAAAATATTTAAGCAATAAGTATGTAATGAGAGAAGGATCCAAATAATCCTATTTCCTATCTAATTCCCTATGCCTCTAAGTTGTACAGAAGAGAATGGGATTAATTCTCCTTGGGAGAGTCAGGAGGGCTCTATGATACAGAATTTATGCAAGAATTTCAATATTAGAGGACCTAAGAAAATCCTTATATTATTTTCTAACATTTCATTATGAAAATATTCAAGCATATAGAAAAGTTGAAAGAATTGTGCAGTGAACATATATCTATCCATCCATCTATCCCTCTATCATCCATCAGTCCATTTTATTATTCCTTGATACTATTGAAAGTAAGTTGCATGTACTTCACCACTAAGTGTTCAATATATATATCCATAACTAGAATTCAATATTTGCTTACTTTTTTCATGTAAAATTACCGATACTGAAATGTACAAATTCTAAGTATATCATCTGATGAGTTTTGACAAGTGCATACGCTGATTTAACAAAGATACCTATCAAGATACAGAACATAGTCCTCAGCCTAGAAAAATCCCTGAGGCTCTTTCTCTTCTTAACTTCACTATTCTGGTGTGTGTGCAATGATACCTCATTGTGGCTTTAGTTTGCATTTCCCCAATGACAAATGATGTTGAGTACCTTTTCACTGCTTATGGCCCATTTGTATACCTTCCCTTGTGGAATATCTGATTATTTCATACTCTATTAAAGTAATATCTGTTCAATAAAACTTAGGACCTGAAGAAATACCCAAGCCATCTGAGAGCAATAATTATTTTATAGTACTTGTCACTAATAAGAGTTTCATAAAAATTGTGGTATAAAAATTAATAGGATGTTTTCCCTATTGAAATATGATAAAGTGGTTACCGACATATTTATCTGAATGACTTTCTCAAAAACTGAATTACTCAGTTTATCTCTTCTTGTTGGTTAAAACTCCTTCTCTGGGTTGAAGGTGGCTAGAAATTTAATGGGTTTTAGAGTTAGGCCTGCGTTCCAGGATTCTAATTCTGTCTCAGAGACTTACTATGTAAGGAATTCCCTTAGAAATATGGGGATAATAATACTTTTTGACACAGAGTACATTTCAAGATTAAAATTTAATAATACATTTTAGAAACCTTAACATAGTACTAACACAGTGCATTCACCTATTACATGTTGATTTTTATTTGTCACATAATCAAATGTTACCTAAAAGTATTGGTATATTAGCCACTGAAATTTCCACCAAAATTTTAATAATCTAGCACAAATGTTCACAGAATATCCTGGTTTGTGTTCTGTTGAGTCTCTCAGGACAGGTATTATCAATTTAATTTGCCACCTCAAATCCAGTGCCCAGCAAAGTGTCTGGTAGAGAGTAAGAAAATTTAAAAATTTTGCAAAGTAGAAAATCAATAAGAATGCAGAAATTTCTCCAAACTTTAACCAGATTCTCAAAATTCATGGTATCTCCCTTTCTTTCCAGATATGCATTCATTGAACAAGCATTTATTGAGCACTAACTGTGTATCATGCCCTGCTCTAGCAACTTAAAGAAGATGGAATAGGTCCTTACTCTCATACATTTTACATTAATGGAGCAAGAAAAGAAATAAACAAGTTAGCTAATTAATTTGAAAAAATAGCAGGTAGTGACAAATGCTGTAAAGAAAATAAAGTGAGAGCTCTGTTAGGGAGTGGTTATGTGTATTAACTTTCCTTCTTTATGGTTTTGTGCAAAGTAAAAGTAACATCCCAACTCTTTGCCACTTAAATATTAGAAAATGTATTACTTTTAGCCAAGAAAAATAAAGCAGGCATTCTGCATGATACTCCTTGAAGGCCTGGCTGATGGTTTGGTAGACAATCCGGGTCTGTAAGAGCACAAACGCTTTTGTCTATTCAGGGAAATAACTATGGATCTGGCAACTGGTGCTCAGAATACAGCTAAAAAAGGGACATCAAGGAAAGCTGATCTGCTGATGGTGAAACATTAATATTTTCTCCCTGAGCAAGATTCCAGTCTCTTTCTTTCTTTGTAGTCATTTCAGAGATTTTGCAGGTTAGGAAGGTTGCCACTCAAAGTGGCTTCTGGTCAGTGAATCCAAGTGTAGGTTACAGTTGTCCCTCTAATCATTAGTGAGTAAAGCTCTTGACTGAACATCAGCGCAAAGGAAGAATCTAGGATTGCCTGCCTCACTGAAATGCTGGTCATCGTTTTGTTTGTAATAATTGGGGATACAGAGGAATTGTGTTTTTGTAATGAAGTAGTAATTAAGCAGTTATGGGTGCACTGCAGTCAGACTTGCCGGTGTTTGAATTCTGGTGTTCAAATTCACTAGCTGTGTGACCATGGATTAGTTACTTGTCTTACATCAAATTCCCTGGGAAACAGATTCTAAGACAGTTTTGCATACCCGAGATGTATTGGGTTGTGCTCTCAGGAACAACTGCTGCTAGCAGTGAGAGAAATAGAATTGAGTGGAGGGAGAGGTTGAACTGGGATGCACTTGAAACAGAGGCTCTAGCCACTGATGTCATGGGCGCTCTAAGAGCTAGGAAGGCTCTTCAGCAAATCTAAGAGCTACGCAGTTGTCTGTATTGGTGGAGCAGCTGAAGTCATCCACCCGGGGTTCAGGCAATTGTTTAGAACTTAGTCTAACCAAAGGCATTTTGGAGAATGAGTATTTCATCACTGACATTGTTTAGAATTGCAGGTGCATGGTGATAATAAGACCAAATTGATTTTTAGTAACTTTTTTAAAAATTTATTTTTCTCTACGGACAGTGCATCCCTTTATTGCATGCAGCTGGGGTGGACTATTTCTACCTCCCTGCCCTTGGAACACCACGTCATAACTCTTGGATTCATTGGGAGTAGCTCAGCTACATACTTCATTACCAGTGTACTGTTGATAAAACTGAGGCACTGAGGAGTTAAGTAGCTTGCTTAGATTCCATAGCTAATCAGTTGTGGTGCTGGCATTTGAATAAGCATGACTTACATGTAAAGCCTGTGAGCTCAAGCTATACTTTCTCAACCCTTGCAGAGGTACCATGAGGGTTTAAAGCAACAGCTACATATAAATAACCTGAAATTTTATGAAAACAGTTCTTATATATTTTGGTCTCATGATCCCTTTACACTCTTAAAAATTATTGAGGACTTCAATGAGCTTTTACTCTCACAGGTAAATATCTATCAACATTTACTGTGATTGAAAATAAAAAAACAATTCAAATATTTATTTATAAATTCATTTAAAATAACATTAGTAATTACATATTTTATAAAATGGGTATATTTTCAAAACAAAAAAATCTAGTGGAAAGAGTAGCTTAATATCTGTCTTAATAGAAAAATAAATTCTCATTTCTGCTTCTGCACTCAATCTGTTAAAATGTATTATTTTGGTTGAAGTAAATTAAAAACATATACATATATGTATATATACATACTTTAC
Organism: Monodon monoceros; assembly: GCF_005190385.1. Taxonomy (NCBI): domain Eukaryota; kingdom Metazoa; phylum Chordata; class Mammalia; order Artiodactyla; family Monodontidae; genus Monodon; species Monodon monoceros. The sequence continues at coordinate 46,322,480 of NW_021703775.1, forward strand.
ATGCATTTGCATACATATATATATATACACATACTATGTATAATATATACATGCTCACACACACATATCTAAAATAACGATTTTGGGCTTCCCTGGTGGCACAGTGGTTAAGAATCCACCTGCCAATGCAGGGGACACGGGTTCAAGCCCTGGTCCGGGAAGATGCCACATGCTGCGGAGAAACTAAGCCCATGCGCCACAGCTACTGAGCCTGCGCTCTAGAGCCCTCAAGCCACAACTACTGAACCCGCATGCAAGCCACAACTACTGAACCCACATGCCACAACTCCTGAAGCCCACGCGCCTAGAGCCCGTGCTCCGCAGCAAGAGAAGCGACTGCAATGAGAAGCCTGAGCACCTCAATGGAGAGTAGCCCCTGCTCGCCACAGCTAGAGAAAGCCTGCGCGCAGCAACGAACACCCAATGCAGCCAAAAATAAATAAATTAAATAAATAAATTAATAAAATAAAATAAAATAACAACTTTCCCCAAATATTAATTTGTACATTCTATGATATGGTGTTACTATTACGAAAAGGAGTTTGTGAATTTTCAGCTTGTCTCTTTGTACATAAGACCAATAGTAAAGTGAAAACATCCCTGGACAAGCATTCAAAAGACTTGTGTTCCATGCATCTTCACCATATATTTAGCTGTCCTTAGTAAGTAATTTCAGTTCTCTCACTCTTTGTTGACTCACCTAAAAACTTGGGATAATAATTCTAGCCCCAATGATCCTACAGTTATTGTGAGCATTAAATGCAAACGTGAGTATAAAATATGTTTTTAAATTATTATGCAGAGATATTGTGACTACACTGTGCTCATTATAGTTATTATTGGAAATGGCACCTTCTAAAAATATAGGCATCAGTAATAATATCATCCTATTTAGAATTCCTGAAAATAAGCAATGAAGAGCAAGCCTCTTAACTGAGCACTTATTTTCCCTTCCACATTTTTATCTTCTTTTGTATTCTTGGGTTAATTAAGTCTCATCTCCTCATCTTTTCAGTAACTCAAGGCTAAGTCCCATCTTCAAATTCACCCCTCCACTCTTACCACCTGTTCATCTGCAGTCTTATTGTTTAACATGTTCACCTTTTGTTCATTACTTTGGCTATGGAATCTTCAATCAGATCCTCAATAGCTCTTGCCTAGACCATTTCAATTGTCTCCTAGATGATAGGTCTTCCTGCATTTGTGTTTCAGTGTCTCCAACCAGTGTTCACGTACCCCAAGATTATATTACTAAACCCAAGCAGGAGCAGTTCACTTTTCTAGTTTAAAAAATTTGAATGTTTTCCCACTGCCTACAGTATAATACCTAAACTCCTTGCAGGAGGGTCATAATCCTATATGAACTTGCTTCAGCCTATCATTAAATGCTCATCGCCCCATACATCTTGATTCCTAGCTCCAAAAGACTATTTGGCATTTTAAGAATATACCATTCATTTTTTAACACCTTTATCATTTTGCTCATCTCTAAAATGCCCTTCACCCAGTTCTCCACCACTCTCCCAAAAAGGTCTCTGATTATCACTGTCATTCTCATCCAAACTCAGTGCAAATACCCAAATATTCATAATCTCTGATTCTCCAGGCAAAATTAATTGCTCCCTACTGTGCTGTCCCAGAGCAATTTGTTTCCACCTTTGTTATTTAACATACACATACTTATCAGCAATCTACTAAATGCACACATACATACTTCTCAACAATCTACCAAATATTAGGTTATGTGTAGGATTTTAAATGATTGTATATGAAATCTATGCTCAAATATCTCATGAAATGACATTATTTTGTTTTATCTTGTGTTTTCAGTTTAGATTATAAGCAATGTGACAGCATAGATTGAGACTCAGTTATCTTTATTTCCCCTGAAGTATGTAACACAATGCCTTACACAGATATCAGTGATTCCAAATGAATGTTGATTTTGTTTGAATTTATAAAGACTCAGGCCGTGGCAGAGGAATTGCACAAAACCACTATGCCTTTTGGTGGCTCCTTTTGCCAAGAAAATCTTGTCATAAAGATCTATATACTTTCTGACAAGGCTTCCCAATATCCTATTACTCTTTCTTCTGCTTTCTTTGAAAGAAGACTCAGTATACAACTTTCTTTTCTGTACTTTCCTTCTATTTCAAAGGAAAAAAAATCTCTGAAATGTGATAATGTGATTATAAAAATAGGATGCTTTTGCTTGAGTTCTATTGTTCCTGTTTTCACTCCATTGACAACTAAAATTTCTAACCTAAGAACTATGCATATAGCTGTACATCCAACTACCTTGTTAAAATATTAACAAGATTTAATATATTTATATATATATATGAGATTTGCGAGGGCATGATTTTAACCATTAAGTATACTGTTTAAAGAATTTCAAATGAGTCTGTCTGAAAAACTGGTTAGTCAGTCAAGAATTATATTAAGTTGTGATTTAAATGAATGAAGTATTTTATATTTCAACATAATAAAAAGTTCGAAGAATAGTTAGGAACAGGCATGGTGGCTTTATGATGCCATCAATAACAAGGCAGTTTCTGCTCCACCATTTAGCATATGATTATCACCTCCCACTCTGAGATGGCTATTCTACCTCCAGGTATCATGTCTGTATTCAAATCAGGAAATGGGGAAAGGTCATAAAGTTAGAAGGCATATGCCAACTGAGTTAGTCCCTCTTGAAGGACACCCAACAATGCCAAGTTATATAGCTCATTAGATCTGTGTCTCAATGGCCATCTTTATCTAGAAGGGAAGCAAGGAAAATAATTTTTTTGTGGCAGCAGTGATGGGCTTTACCTTAATTTTTTTTATGATAGAGGGGACAAGCCAGTTGTTAGCATGGGTTTTGTGAGCCAAACCAAAGTATTGCTAAGTGTTGGAGTAATAATCTTTCAAAAACTGTGCTTGTTCTGTTTTTCAGTGAAAATGACAGTGTTACCAAAAATCAGTTAATTGATAAGAGTAGTTCTTTTATTAGTCATAAAATCCTTTGCGTTTCCTGAAACAAAGATGTGTATTTTAAAAATATAGGTAGCCAAATATGCACATTATATAATTAACACAAATTGATCACACACCTCAAAATTTGTGATATAGTCTCAAACACGGTAATTAAAATTTGAATTTATAGCTATATTTATTTATGTTTTTCATAAGTACATTTGGTTGAGAAAATTTTATACTTGATTTGGAAGATGAGCAACTGAAAGCCACATATTTTCAACATCAGTGACTATAGCCAGCTGCTTTGGTTTATATCCTGATCCTAATGTCATTAGCAATCTACTAAAAGCAGTTTAATATTGTTAAAATCATTAATTATTCAGTATTTTATGGAAGTAATCTTAATTGCAGATTTGGTCATTATAAACCTCAGAAAAGTAAGGAAAAAATTCCCTCCAAGCCTCTAAGCACAGGAAGTGTCAGATATAAATTTTTTTTTCCCAGTAAATACTGAAAATTTTAAGTGAAAAGCAGTATAGTGCAGTGAAGAAAGAATACTCTATACCAAAGAAAGATCAATTGATTGATAACTACCTATTATTTACCCACTTGTTCATTAAACGGAATAAATAAAATAGATAAAAAGAAGTATTTACAATTTTGTTTGAGACATTCAATAAGACATACAAAGCAATACAGAACACAATCATCTTTATATTCAAATGGTAAATTTAGATCACAGAATTTTCCAACTGGAAAAGACTTTTGAGATAAACAAATCAATCCCCATGAATTAGTCAGGGCATTTAATGCTGGCTCCTATAGCAAATAACTGCAAAACACAGTGCCTGATAAAACACAGATTTATACCACTCTTGTCAAAGACCAAGGTTTTTAGAGGGCAGGAGGTGGGATTTTCTCTATGAAGTTATACAAGAATCTGGGCTCCTTTGATCTAGATGTTTATCCATCCCGTAAGGTCACAGAATTCCTGGTTGACTTCTTTGTTTCTAGCTGGTCAAATAATAAGTATAGAAGGGTTAGGCCTGGAAGGGGTATACGATACTCTACTTATATTCCATTGACCATATGTGGGACCCCATCTAAGTATTTCCTCTGCCTAAAAATCTCTTGCGTTCCCTCTTGGCCTGGTTAACTGAATCTCATCTTCAAGATCTCAGCTCAAGCTCCACTTTACTCAGGAAATCCTTCCCTGACAACTGTAAGAGAAGTATCTCTGTTTTAGACTTTCATAGCAAGGAATACATCTCTTTATTAGCACTGTCCCAGATAAAATTTTAGATTATCTGGTTAATGTCTGCATCCCTTACTTTATTCTAAGATAATGTGGATAGGGATTGTATCCATTTTTGTTTATCTCTATGGTCTAACATCATACCTGGCCTAGGGAAAGTGTTTAATAAGAACCTGTTGAGAGAATGAATGAATAAAAGCATGTATGAATGAATACATGAATAGATCCATTAAGTAAAATGTCTGTGGGTGCATGTTTATCAAATGGTGAAACTGAAGCCCAGTAATACTCAGTTTCAGTGCATTAGTTCCATATTCTTTTATTGGGTTCTGTTTATAGATTAAAATTTATCTTCATGGCTTTATGCACTTTAGGTATGATGCATCATTGAACCCATCTAGATACTAATTTACAGATTTTGAAAGAAAACGGTATGACCCCATTGGAATGGATGACTACATGTTTTAATATGTATATTATATTCACATTATTATATTATTAATATTATGTACAATATATACTATATAATTTATATAATAATAATAGATATATTATCACTATTGTATATATATCACTGTCATAGCAGAAAATTTTAAAAGCTATATGAATGCATAGAAATGGTCTGGTACCTTAACAATATGGCATTAAATTGGCATTGTAACTGTATTTGGCCAGAGCTGAAATGTAGATGATGAATCAGGCAATAACAGCAAGTAATTGCAGATAAGATTTAAAGGGAAAACTCACTTCCTGGGGGGAGATGGGGAATGGGATAATAGCAAATGTTGAACCAAAATCATTCTTAGGATTCAGACTTATATGGGCATGCATGGTAAACAAGGATAGGAGTCTGAATGAGGGAAAACAAATATCAAGAAAGGACTCAGGTATCCTAAGGCGTACATACATCACAAGAAAATATTCCATCCCAAAATAAGTCTCAGTCATAACAGGGCACAAGACAGTAACAATGCTGGGTATAGGTTGGTGACTGTTACTTTTGCTTTTAACAGCTTTATTGAGGTATGATTGATATACAATAAACTTGCCATATTTAAAGTATAAAAGTTGGTAAGTTTTGACATATGTATCCATGAAACCATAATCAAAATCAAAATAATGAACACATATATCAAACTCAAAAGTTTCTTTGTGCACTTTTGTTATTCCTCCCTCTCATCTCATAACCCCATCCTACAGTGGCAACAGGCGACCACTCATCTTCCTTCCATCACGGTATATCAGTTTGCATTTGTTAGAACGTTATATAAATAGAATTACTGAGTATATACTTCCTCTCTTTTTTTAACAGGGTAGAGGAAGGATCTGGCTTGTTTTGCTCACAGTAATTAAGATTCATACATCTATCCATAATTTGTTCCTTTTTAATGGTTGGATAGCGTTTTATAGTACAGATATATCAAAATATATTTATATATTTACTTGTTGATATATATATATACATCAGTATTTGAGTTTGCTTCCAGTTTGGGTCTATGGACATTTCTTTATAAGTCTTTGTATCTAAGAGTGGAATGGCTAGCCCATATGGTATATGCAGTCCTTAAATCAGGTAATGTTTGTCCTCAAAATTTATCCTCATTTCCAAAGTTCTTTTGGACAATTAGGTCTTTTGAATATCCACATGAATATGTCCTAATTTCCATTTTGATTTCTTCTTTAAACCATGGTTTTTCTAAAAATGTGCCATTTAATTTTCATATATTTGAATTTTTTCCAGAAATCTTTCTATTATTGATTTATAATATAATTCCATTGTGCTCAGAAAACATACTTTGTATGACTTGAATTCTTACATCATTTCAATTTAAATAGCACTTGTTTTATGGTCTTTTCATATTTTAGAGAATATGGCCTACCTTGGTAAATGTTCTTGGAAATGAATGTATATTCTACTACTGTTAGGTGGCAGGATCTATACATATCAATTAGGTCAAGTTGGTTGACATCTACTTTTTTCCTTGCATATTTTCTGCCTACTTGTTCTGTTATCAAGAGAGGGGAGCTGAAATCTCCAACCATCAGAGTGGATTTATCTATTTCTCCTTGCAGTTATATCAGTTTCACTTCATGTATTTTGAAACCCTAATATTTGTGTGCATAAACATTCAGGATTTTAAGCCCTTCTGATAAATCCCCCCTTAATCATTATGATATGATCTTTTTGTTTCTGGTAATCATCCTTGCTCTGAAATTTAATTTGTCTTAAATTAATATAAACACTCCAACTTTCTTTTCATTAGTGTTGTACTTCCATTTTATTTTTTTGCTTTTAACTGATTTTTGTGTTTATATTTAAAATGTGTTTATTATAGGTAGCATATAGTTGGATGTTTCTATTTAACCCTCCCTGATAATTTCTGCCTTTTACATGGGGTGTTTAGACCATTTATATCTAATATGATTATTAATATGGTTAGATTTAAATATACCACCTATTTTGTTTCTAATTGTTCTGTTTTTGTTCTATTTTTCATCTTTCTGCCTTATTTACCTCAATTGCACATTTTTTATTATTTATTTCAGATTTATTGAGGTATAGTTGACATACAAAATTGTAAGATATTTGAAGTGTACATCATGGTGATTTGATATACATACATCTTGTAAAAGGATCTCCCCTGTCTAGTTAATTAACACGTCTGTCACCTCACAGCATATTTAGCTTTTTTGGGGAGGAGAGGGGGACATTTAAGGTCTACTCTCAGAAAATTTCAATTATACAATACAGTATTATCAACTATAGCCACCATGTTTTATATTAGATTTTTCAGGCCTAATTAATTTTTTTAGGCTTTATTAATCTTGTAGCTGAAAGTTTTATAAACTTTTACCAACATATCCTAATTTTTATCTCCCTTGTTGACTTATTGCTGTATCTATGTGTTTCATTTTGCTGTGGTTGCTTTAGGGTTTATAGCATAGATCTTTAACTTATAACTGTCTACCTTCAAGTATTATTATACCACTACACATATATTATAAGAACATTGAAACACTATACTTTCATTTCTTCCCTTTAGGACTTTGTGCTATTGTTGTCATACATTTTACTTCTACATATGTTATAAACCAAATACTACATTCTTAGTACTTTGCTTAAACAATCACATATCTTTGAAACACATTAAGTACTAAGAAAAAGGCTATATATTTACCAATTTTCAGTGTTCTTTACATTTTTGTGTAGAGAGATATATATATATATATATATTTTTTTTTTTTTCGGTATGCGGGCCTCTCACTGTTGTGGCCTCTCCCGTTGCGGAGCACAGGCTCTGGACGCATAGGCTCAGCGGCCATGGCTCACGGGCCCAGCCGATCTGTGGCACGTGGGATCTTCCCGGACCGGGGCACAAACCCGTGTCCCCTGCATCGGCAGGCGGACTCTCAACCACTGCGCCACCAGGGAAGCCCCTAGATTCATACTTCTATGTGGTATCATGCTCCTCCTGCCTAAAGAACTTCTTTTAACATTTTGCGTAGTGCAGGTCTGCTGGTGATGAATTTTTTTCAGTTTTCAAACTTTGAAAATATCTTGATTTTTACCTCCTTTTTAAAAGATATTTTGCTGGATATGTATTCTAGATTGACAGTCTTTTTTCTTTCAAGTTTAAAATTGTTGTTCTACTCTCTTCTCAATTTCATTTTTTCCAAAAAGAAATTTGGTGTTATGCTTATCTTTGTTCCTCTTTGCATGTCTTTTTTTCTCAGCTGCTTTTAAGATTTTCTGTCACTGTTTTTGAGAAATTTGATTATGATGTATGTTAATGTAATTTTCTCCAAATATCTCAGATGTGTGGGTTTATTTTTTTCATCACATTGGGGAAGTTTGGGCCATTATTTCTTCAAATATTCTCTCTCCTCCCTGTCTCCGCCACCTTCTAGGTCACTAATTGCATGTATTAGGGCACTTTAATTCATCCCATAGCTCATCTAAAAGTGAGGGACACAGAAGGGGATCTATACCCATTAGGGTAGAATAAAAAATAAGCCATACAGTTTTGGAGCTACAGAAAATTTGAGTAGTGGCCAAAAGGTACACAGAAGTGGACACCTTAATCATTACAGATAAGATACTGCTTGTGGGCTCCCAAAGCTATTAAGAGAGAAGGGAATCTGAAAAGGAGGCTGAGAACCTGAAGCTATTCATTGAAAAGTGCTATTGAGGTACTGAAATTCACATCTCTTTATTAAAGTGAGCTAGTTTGCATCCAAAGAATGGCAAGACCTATAACATAATATGCTTTTTAAAAAGAGCAGAGATTTTACTACCTAAGAGTACCAAATATCCTTTTCTAATTTGATATAGTATTTAACAAGTGTCTTAAATTCAACAAGTAGCATTTCCCTCCTTAACTAACCAATATTTGTAACATTGTTTAATATTATATAATATTGTAAATTCCTGACCAGTATAAATTCCCATGTCTTGAATTTCTTTTCCAAATGCACTTGCATGTGTGTGTGTGTATGTATGTATGTGTGTGTGTTCCTATAGGAAACTGCCGCATCGAGTGTGTCCCTAATTAGTGCCTTTGGCTGCATGACTAAATGTAAATGTACAAAACTGAGTTTATTCAAAGAGTTATATTATTAACACATTCCTTAGGAATAAATCAGAATTCAAAATTATATAGGGAATTCCCTGGCAGTCCAGTGGTTAAGACTTTGCCTTCCAATGCAGGGAGCACGGGTTCAATCCCTCACATACCTCGCAGCCAAAAACCAAGACATAAAACAGAAGCGATATTGTAACAAATTCAATAAAGACTTTAAAAATGGTCCACATCAAAAACAAAAAAAACAAAAAACAAAATTATAAACAGTTTGAGCTTAATTGTGGAAAAACATATATCCAAGGTCCAATGCATAGAGAAAAAAAGACATTTAGTTTAGTGGAAGGGTTTATGGAGAAGGCAATATTCTTTTCCCCTTGACCAAAGAGTCTCTCAGCTCCCTGATGGTGACTGTGATTACTCATCTATAGGCCTGATTTTTAATCATGTATGCAAAAATAATTATACCTGATAATCTTTAAAATTTGAGCTTTTAGAAAATTCAAAGTATCACATGGGCTGGTAGCTCTTCTGCAGAGAAACTGGAGTATAATAAAAAAAAAAAAATTAACTTCCAATCTGAAAGCATGCAAACGTTTATGATGAAACTGTTGCTTTTCACCAAAGTGGAATTCTAAGAATATCATGACACAAGCATACATTTTGGGATCAGAATTTCTGCGAAGGCTTTTTTCCAACTTGCTACTTATTTTTTGTAGTTTGACTCCTTCTTCACACTCACCCAGGAAAGGGAATTCTTCCACAGATGTGCCACAAAAGTATTACAGAATTCATATTTCTTAACAAAATAAGCTAAATACTCTGATTGGCGGAAGGTAGATACAAAAAGAATAAAGAGATATTCCCCAGATATCAAAGCAATTGTGTAGGTTCACAATTCTTTTAAAAAAGGAAGGATATTGGAGGACTGAAATCATGCACCAAGCCCCTGATTTTCCAACCTAATCGAGTAACTCAGGGAGTTGAACATTAAACAAAAATGTCCTTGTGAACAAAAAATTATGTTGAACCAATCTGATTTATTTTAATGACAAAATGATGATCTTTGTTTGAAGGCAAAATCAGGCAATGCCATATATCCTAATTTACATAAGATGTGTGTCTTTTCCTCATATGACATGATTGTTTATGACCAGATTGGAATATATATTATCTTGACATGAATGAACAACCGAAGATTAAATACCAACAATAATCATCAGAGACTGTGTACAAGCTTAGCTGGACAGAGGTTGTACTGGGCTCTTATGAAGAGGGTTGATGTGACACAAGTTCATTTCTTCTTGGCCCCACTCTTACATTCACAAAGCAACCAGTTCCATGCAGACAGCTTTGAGCAGCTGTTACCTGACAAATATTTATTGAGCACTTAATATAACAAATATATACTAGGTCCTACAGAGTCAGCAGTGGACAAAATGGATAAGATCTTTGCTGTCACAAAGTTTTCAGTGAGGTTTGGGGTGGAACTATGTACATAATAGGAAACATCAGGTCATTTCATAAGTGCTATGAAGAAATTAAAATATCTTGATATGTGGAAAATAACAGGGCTACTTTGGTAGTAAGGGAAGGTCTGTTTTAAGTGGTGACATTTAAGCTGAGACATAAATGGCAAGAAGGAATTAGACTTTATGTAAAAGTGAGCAATAATAACCATAACAATAGTGATAGCTATCATTTATGAGACCCTTCATATGTGCTCTTTACTGTTCCAAGTGTTTTACACATAGATGTCCATATAAAATCCCCTGCAAAGTTGGGGCAAAAAGTGGGTAGCAGAGCCGGGATATGAACCAGAACCTTCCATTCTCAGAACCCATTCTCATACCCACTGTACTCTTTTGCCTCTCAAGGTCAAAGGGAAGAGAATACGAATGAAGAGGCCCCAAGGCAAGAAGGTTCTTAGTGTGATTGAGAAAAAAAACAAGGCTAGATCAGCTGAATTAACATGAGCAATTTGGCAGATTGGTGAGGAGCTGAGGTCAGAAAAGTAGGCATGGATCTATCTATCCTGTAGGACCTTGTCTGCCAAGATAAGGCACATGGCCCTTATTGTGAGATCAATGACATAGGGTAAGGAGGGTTGAACAGAGTGGGAAAATCTGCTTTAGAATTTATACTTATGGACATTTTAGTGAAAAGTGAAAATGTGTTGAAAACCTGTGGGAGGACTTAAGGACTTTGAGTAATATGAAGACATTGGCCACCTAGTATCATCAACTCTGGAAACAGAAGAGAAAAACAGACCTTCACGGGAATATGGAATGCAGAGTTTCTTCTTTTTGGATAAACAAGAATAAATGTCATTAATGACTTGATTTGATTGAATATCATGACAAGACATACGCTTGCCATTTTAGTTCCCCAAACTATTTTATTATAGAATCCTGATCCTATTTCCACCAGTGCCATTTATGGTTGACTCTAAAGAAAGCTGTGAAAGTAAAGTCCCTTCCCCTTTGCTAGACAAACCTCTTTGCCTTCTTTCTCTCGCTCATGATCTTCAAAATGGTTAGGAGTCCCTGATAAGGGGCACAGAGACTTCCAGACTCTTTTTCTTTTTTCTTTCTGTCACATCTTTTCTGAACTTCAACCCCTGAGATCACTTTACCCAAGATTTTTCTCTTAGCTAATATTGTGCTAATTCATATGTGTATGCAAATTAGTGATGTCCATATATTTCTGACTTGCATTTTAAAATGTATTTTCTGATTACAGTGCGTTATACTAGGAAGGAAATATAATAAGAATTCTTAAGCTTCTTGTGCAAAATATGTTGAGGCAAACAAACAGCCCTCAAGCTGTGTCATACATTTTTATTCCACAACAAAATTGTTTTTGAAGTCTCATTTGGAACCTATGGTTTAACCAGGTTAAATCTTTTGTTTTAATTGTATTAAACTTATTATTTGTAATTAAGTAATTAAATTTATTATGCCTCTTTCGACAAGATGATAGTATAAAACATACACCTATAACTACTAAATCTCACAACAGCAAGAGTGAGTGTTGGGTCCAGAAAAGTTCCAGGAAGATTACAGGTCTTTTTCAGCCCTGAGGAGGTACCAGGGAATCTCACTCATAGTGTTTTCTAATAGATCATTGAAATCCAATAATAAATTTATGCAAAGCCTGGAGAGAATGGGAGAAAAATTCAGGGGGTTTTCTCTGATATTCTGTAGTGTGGAGGCAACTTGCAAAGGTACAACTTCCATCTCTTAGATAAGCCTTACTAAGGTAAATGCATGGTTTAGAAAGAGTACTAGATAAGAATCTGGACTGTGGGGTTCTAATTATAGAATTTTAGGCAAATAATTCATTCTCTCTGAATTTCAACCTTTACTTATCTGAAAAATGAGGAGTGTTACATATAAATGTTTAGCAAAAGGTCACTTTAATTGAGGTAAACTCAAAGATCACTTTTAGATCAAAACATCTCTGTTCAAAAACCAGTGGTAGTATCCTGGCATGACCAAAACTGGGGCCACTTAACCCCTTGTATCATCCTGCTTGGCTGGAAGTAGGTTGAAATGAATTTGATCTTTGTTTTGGCCTCATAAAACCCCATTTCATTTAGAACACTTTAAAATTACTACTCTAGATCCCCTTGGATACTTTAAAACCAAAGTTAATTGGAGAGAAAAGAATGGTGTTAGAAACTTCCTGAACTCCCTGCTGACCTTTAAGGTCTGGTGGGCATTAGGAGGGAAACATCCAGATTTCTTTGTATTAACATATAATCTGTACACTGCAGTTTTCTGAAATAGGCTAATTGTACATTCAGCTGAACACCTTCAGATGCAGTTGCCTCTGAGGTCTCAGTCAGTGGAAGCTGAAGTTTAGCTGATGCAAACAATCACAGATATGAAAAGTAATAATAATAATAGTAAAACCAACATAGGAGGAGTCCCTTATTAAATTGGGTGATGGCAGACATCTTCTTGGCTATTAAAACCAAAAGGAATGATTCCAAAAGGAATGATTAATCAATGCTTACAATTTCATTCATGTTAACTGTTTTTTCCCAGGGTCAGGGCGGATGTGCTAATGTATATTTGCTTTACAGATTTCCTTATGAAAGAGTCTGTAAAATGTTGGATAATTCTGTTCAATTCTCACAACTGGGTTTCTCCCACCCAATGAGGTGACAGAGACTTCTACTGCCACAAGATAGATAGATATTAGCTATTCCAAATGACACGTCTGTTAAAATGATGCCTCCTGGGCCCCAGAAAAGAGCAGTCTAAAGTATTTAGCAGACATTACACTGAGGAGTTTATACTTTAGTTACAGTACTTGGGTCAGTTGTACAGGGTATATAGGTCAAAGGTACATCTTGAAAATTGCAATCCAAAGCACCAGCAAAGCTTTTTCCTTTCTTTCTTTTGAAGTTAACTCTAGCGTCATACAGGTTAATATATTACAACCATCTTATAACAATTTTTTAAAATAGTTCATTAGAATATGATTTACTAAGTGCCTGTGGTACAATTTATCAGCACAGAAAAGGTTAGTCTACACTGTGGATTCCTGAGCATACAGATGATCATGTTAACCGGAACATTGTGAGGCTATAAAAATGGTAGGCATAATGTCATAAGAATAAGTAGAAAGTTCAGATGCCACAATCACTTTCTGATCACATACACTCTATTCATCTTATTAAAACTGAGTTGTTTCATTCCATAGAGCAATGCTCAGTTAATAGGATAAATAAAAATAATTTTTCAATGATATTTCTTAAAAATTCAAAGTCCTAGGTCTAACTTCCTAACATTCTAATTTTGGGTCTTTGATTGTAACTCAGGAAAATTTTTTTAAGGAACACTTGGTAATTATAATGCAGGGGACCTAGTAATACACACTTAACCAGTACTACATTAAGATGCCTGTAATAAACATAGCCACCACGTATTGAAGCCTAGTATATGCTAAGCACTGTTTAAGGGCTTCATATATTACAATTAATACTCATAGCCAACCTACAAGGTATTATTTTCTCCATTTTATAGACAAGAAAACTAATAGTTTGAGTAACTTTCCACAGTCTCAAAGTTAGTAAATAACAAGGCTCCATAATTTCAATGTCCATTTTCTATTTCCAGTTAAGCCAGTTAGGAGAAAAGTGGACTTTACCATATTTATTATAATATCCCAATGCATTATTGGTGTGCCAGTTGATTTATCAAAGTTTTATAGTATCTTTTTGAACTATTTACAAGTCCATGCTTCATTGCATTTCACAAGTCTTGACCCCTGAAAATACCTTAGCAAAGACTTGCATCTTTCTAAGTGAAAAAGTAACTCTTCAATTGACTCAAGGATTTACAGTAAAATCAGGAGGGGAAAGTAACGCTTATTTACTTTTAATTATCTTTATAATTATTTTTGAATAATCATTTCTCTAAACTTGGACAGAAATTAAAACTGGTATTTAGTTTTGCTAAAGTAAAACTGGTTTCATTTTACTAACTTCTTCAATTCAATTAGCAAATAGAGATCAGAGAGCTGAAAAACAAAAACAAAAGCATCATGGGAAAAACAGTGAAAAAATGGTTGAACAACTACTACCAAAACCTAATTTATTAAAGGTAGACCATAGCAAGAAGTCGAAATTTAATATTTTCCTATCAAATCGAGTATTTCAGCTATTGAACATTGAGCAGAACAGGGAAGTAGAGTCAGCACCTGCTTCTCTGGAACAATTTAAATGAAGTCAGCCTGGAGGGAGAAGCACAGAGTCATGGATTTCTCCCATGCCTGTGTAGTCTTACATGTTTTGTCCACATCCTTGACACTGAACCAAACTGTGCTATGAAACTGTAAAGCTGTAAACAGTCTTGAGAGTTGAATCAGATAACTAGATGGACTTGAACTATAAATTCTACCCAGACTTGCTGACTGCTAAGGTTCCCCCAAACCAAAATTGTATAATTCTAAGTAGAATCTACTATGAATAATATATACCATAGGCAATTAATTGAGAAGTTATGGGGCCACCGGCCATTTTTCAAAAGAAATTGTTCGTTCAGTTGGCCTAGATTAGCATAATCAAGACAGTTATCAGCTATGGGTACAGTGCCATTTTAAGACTGCATATTTTGGAGAAAAATGAGTGTTAAATGAATATTATTTTTGCAAGTCAGATATACAGATGAGTTAAATATAAGTTAGTGTCAATTTAATTATGCTCAAAAGATTTATGAAAGAGAGGGCTTTTAAAAGGTACCAATATAATAAACAGAAGTACAAATAATTGGTTTAGGAATAACTAGATGGGAAGTTTCAAAGATATCAGAGTTATTTAGGGTATTACACTATTTTTGCAGTTTTATTAAGGAATGAGTGACTCCTTGATTTTCTGGTTCATAGTTTTTTCACTTGTGATTTATTTTTTAACCTATTTATTCATTGAATACTTAGTGGGCATTTATTATATGAACTTCACCAGGCACTAGAACACAATAAAATGTTCAATTGCAGTGCAAAGGACTGTGTTAAAATTAAGCACACAATGCCAGGAGATTATATACTGGAGCAACACCTAACCCAACCTAGCGATATCAAAAATGGCTTCCTGAAAAAGATTGTGTTTGTTGTGAGTTTGTAAGAGAGAGCAGGGATAAGTGAAAGAGGAGAAGAGAGGGAAGAAGGTGTCCTAAACCCATAGCTGTGTTCTGGAAGCCCTGAGAGTAAAAGAGGCTAGAGCTGTTTGGGAATCTGAAAGTAATTAGACCCGGGGTGAGAATGATCAGTGAAGAGGTTGGTAAGGATGAGACTGGAGAAGCAGACAGGGGCCAGAGGATTAAGGGCTTGTAGATCAAGCAGAAGACTAGGCATCTTCAGCTACAAGTAATGCAGAGGGCTCGACCTACAAAATTTGAAAGTGGTGTGGTACCCAGCACAAGGGACTAAACATTTAATTAAAGCTTTCTAATGCTAATGAAAGTTCTCAATTAGCGATATTAAGCAACATTCACAAGGACTTCAAAGGAAGCAAGCCACCTCCATTTAAGCAGCAGGTTTTGCTCCGTTTTTTTGTTTCCTTTTTTTTGCTCCAACCAAACCTAAGCTTCCTTGATTCTTCTTCCATCCCTTAAGTGACTTTAAAAAATCACTTCGTAGGGCTTCCCTGGTGGCGCAGTGGTTGAGAGTCCGCCTGCCGGTGCAGGGGACACGGGTTCGTGCCCCGGTCCGTGGAGGATCCCACGTGCCGCAGGGCGGCTGGGCCCGTGAGCCATGTCCGCTGAGCCTGCGCGTCCGGAACCTGTGCTCCGCAACGGGAGAGGCCACAGCAGTCAGAGGCCCGCGTACCACAAAAAAAAATTTAAAAAAAATCACTCCGGAATAATTATAACAACTATTGTTTAGTGACACGTTCATTTACTTTAGTAAAAGAAATGTTTAATAAAGAAGATTACAATACTAAATATAGACAGTGAACCTAGAAATATGCAGTTAATAAGCTGTGTTAGGAATATGGATAACAGTGATAATTGAAGGGGTTCCTTAATTTAACACACAGCTAGTCTTGAGCCTGAGCTAGTCAATCATTTCCCACTGATGGAAACAGGCTGAGCCAGAATGAGTGAGATTTCCTGTACCTTAAAATGACGCACATCACTACACCTTCTAATAAAATAGCATTGCTATAATTTTTTTTTTATCTTTTTTTCTGCAAGTTACTGGTAAATTATTTTTTAAATGACTGTGGTCTTTATGTGAAGCCATGTTTTTATAAGCAATGTCTTTTCCTAGGCAATAAAATATAATAAGTGGGCGCAGGTTTATGATTTTTTTCTTAAATTTTTACATAATGCTGCTGGTTAATGTTTATTTTTCCTTCTAGATATATCTATTCCCATTAAATCACCACTAATGTCTGTTCCCTCTGGGGCATGACTATGGCCATAGGCCCATAGAATTTTCTTTTTTTTTTTTTAACATCTTTTTTGAAGTATAATGGTTTTACAATGTTGTGTTAGTTTCTGCTGTATAACAAAGTGAATCAGCTATATGTATACATATATCCCCATATCCCCTCCCTTTTGTGTCTCCCTCCCCCTCTCCCTATCCCACCCCTCTAGGTGGTCACAAAGCACCAAGCTGATCTCCTTGTGCTATGCTTCCCACTAGCTATCTATTTTACATTTGGTAGTGTATATATGTCAATGCTGCTCT
Source organism: Monodon monoceros (assembly GCF_005190385.1). Taxonomy (NCBI): domain Eukaryota; kingdom Metazoa; phylum Chordata; class Mammalia; order Artiodactyla; family Monodontidae; genus Monodon; species Monodon monoceros. The sequence continues at coordinate 46,339,484 of NW_021703775.1, forward strand.
CTCACTTCATCCCAGCTTACCCTTCCCCCTCCCCATGACAAACGGATGGATAAAGAAGATGTGGCACATATATACAATGGAATATTACTCAGCCATAAAAAGAAACGAAATTGAGTTATTTGTAGTGAGGTGGATGGACCTAGAGTCTGTCATACAGAGTGAAGTAAGTTAGAAAGAGAAAAACAAATACTGTATGCTAACACGTATATATGGAATATAAAAAAGACAAAAATGGTTCTGGTGAACCTAGGGGCAGGACAGGAATAAAGACGCAGACATAGAGAATGGACTTGAGGACATGGGGAGGCCCATAGAATTTAAAGAGAAAAATCTCTATGTGTTGAAAAGATATGTTAAGTATTTTAAGCAGGAATACCCACTACTTTATTTCCCCCTTTGCTCTCTCATCTTTCTTCCAAATCTTAAAAAGAATACTTTCTTTTTCTGGATTTTTGATCTATCAATCTCTTCAGGAATGCCCTAGATACTAGTCAAATATTTGTATTTGCAAACTAAATTCCAGCAAGGTAATCACCCATTTTTCTAACTGGTAGAATCTCCTATCCTAATGAAATTTTGTGGGGCACAGACTTTCTTTTCAGCTCTTATGGTTGTGTATACAGAACAAAAGTCCATTATGCAATTTTTTTTCACTCATATTTCATTTTGCCTGTATTTATTTCACAGTCATAGGGTCACTTAGCTTCCCCATAAGCTATCTAGGAGAGTGGGTATTACTAATGATTACGAAGATATAGTTCTGGTTATCAGAGTTTGTAATACGATGCCAGCTGGTCAAAATTGTCCACAAATTAAGTTTGTGATATACATGTGAGGAAGTGTTTGTTTATAACCCTGGACAGGAGAAAAACATGTCCCGTAAGACTCTCTCTGTGCTTTGACCCTTGACCATTTGGGTCTGCAGATGAGCTCTCAGCAACTCTGGCCTTCACTCAGGAACTCAAACATGACACCACCAGGCCCTTGCACTTGCTGTTTCCTTCTCCCTCCTTTGCTAGTTAATACAGACTCATCCTTCAGATTTTAGCTTAAAAGCTTTTCCTCAGGGTAGTTTTCCCTGCCTTCTTAGATGAGATGACTCCCTCTGTTTTATGCTCTCCTGGTCCAAATATTTCCTTTAAGGCAGGTACCACCTTTAATAAACATGGATTTATATTTTTTCATTGGTAAGAATGTTTTTAATTACATGTGACAGAAATATAACTAAAATGGGATTACACGGTGTGAATATTGCACAGTATCTGGGCATTTCCCAGAATCTAAAGAGACGAAATATAGAAACCAGGTGACCTCCAAGGACTTTGGGTTCTGGAAACAAGGATAAAACTGGTAGGATTTCATTATTCTCCCATTTATACTCAGTTTGTCTGTGCTTGGCTTTATCCTCTCCTACGTCAAATGAACCTTTTTCATCTGGTGGGCATCGTGGCAGCCAAAAGTTTCTGGGCTCTTCCTCATTGTTTATAGTTAGAAAAATCCAGAGGAAGGATCCTTCTGAGCCAGTGTGAATCACATGCCCAACTCTGGACCAGTCTCTGTGGTTAAAGAAATATAGAGTAATGTGATGGGACCAGTCAGAGAGACATGGCCACTCCTCTAGGGGGTGGTCCTATTACCAGAAAAAAAGACATATATGTGTGACAAGGTCTCATTCTAGAAGTATGCTGAACAGACAAAACAATGGTGACCGGCTTCCTTGGTGGCGCAGTGGTTGAGAGTCCGCCTGCCGATGCAGGGGATACAGGTTCGTGCCCCGGTCTGGGAAGATCCCACGTGCCGCGGAGCGGCTGGGCCCGTGAGCCATGGCTGCTGAGCCTGCGCGTCCAGAGCCTGTGCTCCGCAACAGGAGAGGCCACAACAGTGAGAGGCCTGCGTACCGCAAAAAAAAAAAACAAAAAAAACAATGGTGACCGCTTTGTCACTATTTGCTTAGTATCTATATTTTATGACAGGCAAGGGAGTGTGTTTATTTTCCTCACCACTTTTATGCTATTGTCTATCATAGAACCTGAAACATCAAAGATACTTGATATTTGTTTACTGCTTGAATAAGTAGATGTATACAAAGAAAATTGTTTTGCCTGGTTAAGAGGAAAGAGGTTAAATAATGAGGCAATGGATCCTTGTCAGATAATGAGAATTTTTTAGTATAGTGAAAGATATAGATATAATTCTAGCATGATGTTTGTGTGCATGATCACTTTTGGGTTTACTTGCTTGAAAGTTTTAAGCCTTACTTCAAGCAATCAGGCAATGAGACTTACATGAGGAGACAAACATTAGGTAAACAGATGTTATATTTCCAATGAGCTTGTCCCGCTGAGATCAAATGAGTTATATAGCTCTGCTTTAAACCCTGTTAAGCCTAGCTGAGGCAATGTTAGATAATTCTAACACTAAAAATTCCCCATCTCACTAGGAATGGCAACTTCACATTCCCCATTTAAAACAGCCACAGACATTGCCCCATACAGAAAATGGCTCTCTCTTTATGTTTGCACCTGAATGTGGGTAACATTGACCCAGCCAGCATGAGGATGGGAAACAAGATTCTCCTGAGGATCCTTGGACTGACTGCCAGCAAGTCATTTCCCGCTGGATTGGTTTTAATGCATTCCTGGGAGCCTAATGTTTGTGAGAGTTTTAATTCCCATATTCTCAAGGGAGGTAATTCTTGAGTCTTAATCACTTTCTCAAATTCAACCCTCAGGTCAAGGTTGAATTTAACAATAGTGTCCAAGGTGCAACTGGGTGAAAAAAAGGCAAAGAGACAGTCAAGAGAGAAGAGATTGTCTACAAAACTAAGAGGAATGGCTTGACACTTTGCATCCACAAGAAAAAGAAAGAAAGAGGTGGAGGTGGAGGGAAAGAAGAGAGGTGGGATTGAGAAATTAACTTTTACTGAGCACCTACTATGTGCCAGTCTCTGCTAGATATTATACATACATTTTACTTCTCTAATCATTCCTTCAAACCAGTGGAGATATCTTTTACCTCTGAGCAGCAGATAAGAAAATAGAATCTCAGAGGGACTGAATAATTTTCTCTAGTTCACACTAGGTCCCAATTTCTTACTACTGCTCTTCTTAGGGAGTACAATAAAGAAAATGTAGAAATAAAGGATAAAATAACCTGAAGAAAGACACTAAAGGGAGCTATGTAGATAGTTATATTTCTAAGTTAAATTATTTTAATTTGGATTTTTAGTTGCAACATGAAGCACCCAAAATTACGTAATTATTTAATGGGAATAATTTAATTCAAAAGAGGCAATGTATTAGAAAAGATCTGGTTAGTTGAAACGGTTATTATGTATGAAAGAGCTTAACTCATCATTTATGCTGGAGACATTTTTCTCCCTGGGAAATCTGAATGATTGAGTCATTTAAATAAAATGGAAAACTCTAAATTTATTCCCTTTGGGTACCTTAGCAGCTCTTATATCTCTTATGAAAAAGAATGTACATGTATCCCTTAAAGGGACGGCTAATCCCAAGTATGGCCCCAAAATTCTTGCATGAAACTGTCCCATTCTGCAAAATATAGTGATACCCTTGTTGATATAATTAGATGTTGTTATTCAGTGAATCTAGTCCCTGCGGGTTCTGTTGAAATAAAGTAGTCTCATATATAATAATTACTGGGCCAACACCTAAATGCATGCTCCTCTTATCCACCCACACCTAGACAGTGCTTTTACTATTTTGAAAATTAAATGGTATTATTCTCTTTATTCTAACTACTTATTCTTTAAGCCTCTTTATTTTACGATCTTTATTTTACGATATTTTACAAGCATCTCATTCAAAAAGAGGTGGTTTTTGTCTTCTTTCCTTTCACCTCTGTCCATTCTTTAATACTTTAAAAATCAATGTTTTGAAGTTGCACGCTGGTTAGACAGACCCATACTTATGATTAACCAGGTTAGGAAATAGATCCAGAGCATACTTGGCTCAGACTCAGTGTTCAAACCTCGTCTCCTAACAGAAAGCAGGAGCTGCAGTCCTACATTTAGATGTAACCCTAAGAATGCCAGACATTATTATTTGCCTACCCAACATCTACTATCCCTGTTCTTCCTTTACTAAGACACTTCAACGTTGTTTAAGAAGAGAATATGCCCAGCTCAAATCCTCCAGGTCCCAACCTATCTTATAAGCAGAGGTGATAAAGCAGGAACATAGAAAGAGTCTCAGTCCTTGATGATTTTCTAAACAAGCTGCCCCAGTCCCAAATTGCATACATCTTGTTAGGTGATAAATGAATTCTTTACTTGATAAAGTTAGGGCTCTGTTGAATGTGACCTCATAAAATATTAATTAATGCATCAATTCCTCATCTTAGTGGTCTTAGCCACTGGGACCTATGCGCTGTCCTCCCTGGAATAATTAAGGCAAAAGGATATCTAAAAGCCCACTTAGATAGGAGGTAGCTGCAAATATATGTGAATTATGTCCCCTCATGAGTTGTGTGAAATGCATAACTCACACCACTGTGCTCAGGAACCCTGTAGCCAGGACAATTTCTCTGTGATTCTTTGAATATGAGACTTCACCTTGACCTTCTCAGGAATGTGATCTTTTATTCTTTTCCAATGCTTCCCATGGGTGGTAACCACCATTCAGCCATCTGAATTGATATCTCTGACAATCATGTTCTCATTCCTAGTCCACAGAAGTGTACTGTGTAGAAAAAAAGGAGAATCTGTTGTCTTCTAGTTAGGATGGAAGGGAAAGTAAATTAGTGAATGGGTTGTGTTTCTCTTTAGTCTCTGAAACAGCCTCTTTCTATGCTATGTCCTTTTACTCCAACCTCAGTCAGGCTTATAGCACCATTGTGCTCTCTCAGTGCACTCCTTTATCATGATTTTCTCAGGAAGAAGATGTGATATTGGTTACTTGCCCCTGAATAGGAATGCAACTCAGTCAATCACATATTAATTGAGTGCAGAGTATGTGACAGATACTGAGGAATGAGCAGTGAGCACAAGAGACATGATTCCTGCTTCTATGGGGTGTATCTTTTATTGAGGAAGGGAGACATAAAGGAAATACTTTCAGACTGACATTTAAATAATTATAATATAAATATAATAATTTAAATAATTATGATACCTTAACTTTAGTCTGATGGCATATGGAATGCTTTCTTAAGGAAAGATGTGTGTGCTGAAATATAAAACGTTAATGGCCATTCAAGGGAATAATGGTTTGTTTTCAACTGGACAGATATGCAGTTGGAAGACTTGGGAGTAGGAGAGTTTGAGGAACAGAGAGCCCTCCAGCTTAGATGGATGGGGAGGACAAAAAAGAAAAAGCTCAACATGAAGGTGGAGATGTAAGTAGGAGTGGAACCACACAGTGCCATCTGCCAAAATCTATTTTAAGCCATATTTCAAATTGTCGAATAAAGGGGTTTTCCTCATGTGAAGTTCCTTCAAGCGTCAAAGAGTAAAGACAAATAGTATTTTTGGAAACTGAGAATTTTTCTGTGCCAGGCTGACCCTCTCAGAAAAAAGCCCAAGTTTTCCAGGACACATTAGAAACAACTAAGTTGATTTGCCCTTGGCCCAAGTCCAGCATTTTGAGCGATGTACTTCCCCACAAAGCCACTAGGTGTGATTTAGGTAACTCATTCTCTGAGATACTTATATCTCTCGAGAAGAATACATGATTCCACTACTAAAAAATTGAATGAACTAGTGAAAACCATTTACATTTACTCAGGTTAAATTTCCTTATGTATATATCAGGACTAATACTATCTGCTCCCAGTGTTGCATAGTGATTACATTTCAACCAATTTAGTAGAAAACTTTAAAACTATAAACTGTCCAGAAAATGCCAGGAGTTATACGAATGCCACATTTATGTATAACCTTTGTGTGAGAGTTGCTGACAGCCCAAAGGACCTAGATAGTTGTAATCACAGTAGCTTAAATTTGTTAAGGACTTACCGTGTATGCAGTCCCATTTATTACTCTATTACTATTCCATTTTAGAGATACAAAAATTGAGGCTTAGAGAAGTGAATAAATTGCTCACGATTTCATAGCTAGGAAATAATGTGACTGGCTTTAAACTGAATACTTGGTTCAAAAGTTGCACTTGACGTGAGCCCCTGATCAGAAGCATAAAATTTGTCCACAAGTACCTCAACACCAAGTGTTCATATATTCTCTTCTTGTTTCATTTATCAAAACCTTATTTTCATAGAGGATGTGGACTATTCGCTTTAAGAGTTAGGTAACTTGTGGTTTAATGTTTCCCTTGGGAGTCTAAAACATTCTTGCAGGAATATAATTAACAGTGGAATTACAAGTATTGTTAAGAGGGGGAAGGTACTGTGACACCACTGCGGCCTTTCTAGAGGATTTAAATGAGCTTATACATGTGGTCATCAGTTACTTGCAAGGGAGCTCTCATTCATAGACTGTTAGATGTTTCAGGGGTTTTCTTTTACTGAGTTGGAAAAAAATAGTTCTTCCAACATGAAGCTGAGTTTATTTTAGGAAACAAAAGAATAGAATAGAAAAATAACTATAGTTTAATTTTCCTTACTTGAAAAATAAGACTCTTATTAGACAATTTTAAGGCCCCATTTGTTTTTTCTTAAATCTGTATAAATTATCAACCTGCCTTTCCCTTCACCCTTTTATGCAGAATATAAGAAAGTGTTCATTTTCAGTTAAAATGGTAAAAATGTACTAAGTCTCCTACCAGAGATTAAAAAGGGGTTGACAAACTAAGGTCCATGGACCAAATCCTGCCCACTGCCTGATTTTATAAAAAGAGTTTTGTTGAGACACGGCCACAAATATTTGTTTTCGTATTGTCTGTGGCTGCTTTTGCACAATAACTCCAGAGTCGAGTGGTCACCAAAGAGACTTCATGGCCCACAAAGGCTAAACTATTTACTACCCACCCACCACTACACTAGATAAGATCAGAATTAAACAGATATTACGTGTGTTACAGAATGACAGTTTTGAGAGTCAGGCTAGCCAAGAGTTACCAACAATACAGGCCTAAGTGGAAAGAAACAAGGCAGTGGGGATGTTGTTGACACAATGGGGGAGCAGAGTGGACTAAGGAAACAGTGTGATTGCTGAGCAGAGTGTAGTGAGGGAGCAGGGTGTGTTCACGGCACAGGGGGTAGTCAGGGACCAGGGTGGCATAATGGCACAGAGTAGAATCAGTGTGCAGTGTGATCAGGCTGCAGGAGCCGACTGTAGTCAGGGACAAGGTGTGGTCAGGGAGCTGAGCAGGGTGTGAGTGCAGTCAGGGAGTGTGGGTAGTCAGGCAGCAGGGTGCAGCCGCAGAGCAGGGGGTAGTTAAGAAGTTGAATATAGCCATAGAGCAGAGTGTCCTCAGGGAGCAGGGTGTACTCCAGGAACAGGGTGTAGTCAAGTGGCAGAATGTAGTCACAGAACAGAGTGCAATTAAGGGGCAGAGTGCGGTCAAAAAGCAGAGTGCTAGCAGCGAGAAGGGTGTCCGCAGGGAGCAGAGTGTAGTTAGGGACTAGGGGATAGTGAAGGAGTAGGATATAGTCAGGTTATAGGATGCTGTCAGGGAATAGAATTTATTTTGGCAGCAGGGTGTGTAGCAGGGAGCGGTATGGGATCACCTAGCTGAGTGTAGTCTTGAGACAGCATTTAAGCAAAAAGCAGACTGTAGACAGGGAGTAGGGCGTCTCAAAAATAGATCGTCGCTAGGGAGCCAAGTATAGTTAGGGAGCAGAGTGTGATCAGGAAGCAGTATGTAGTCAGAGAGCAAGTGTAGTCCAGGAGCAGGGATAGCCAGAAAGCTGGTTATGGTCAGGCAGTCAGGAAGCTAACTGCAGGGCCTCAAGAGCTGGCAAGCTGGCACTGGCGAGACTGAGACACCAACTTTGAGTTTTAATTCTAGGTCAGAGTCTGTTCACCCTCTGGGTCCCCACCTTAGCCCTATATAGAGAGGCATCGAGTGCCTATTTTGAGCCAGGCGCTGTGCTAAGTGGTTTTCCACCTGCTGGCTGCACAATTGCGTGGACCAAGGACAGGTGTTATTATGGCCTAAAGGAAATCAGAGAGCTACAAAGATGGAAACAGGTTTGTGAATGATGCTAAGGTACTGGGATCCTGGGCAAGCCTGACTCTAGGTGGCTATGCTTTATGTTTATGCAAATAATAATGAGAATAATTATGAAACTAGATACATGTGTACCTGCCAGCCTTAGTCATCAAACACAATGTTAGTTGAAACTCATTGTGTATCAAGAAAAGAATAGAGTTTTATATAATGAAATATAATACTTTATTCAAAATGATTTGTCAGCTTCAGAGAATAGAATAATGTTGTACAGTAAATTAAATCTTGAGTAGTCAGAGGATTTTTCCCCCATACTGTCAGCTGTTAATACAGTTTGACAGTATACCTAATCAGAATCAAGTAGCTTAATTGCTTTTGATGCATTCATAATTATATTTACCAGGACTTTAACACACAACCCACAATACACACATGCACCTTGATACACAACACACATAATCCTCCCACACACGAGGAACTGGAAAATAATTTTAAAAGGTGGTTATTAGGAGGTAAATGCCACAGTGAGTTTTTTAAAACCATTTTCTTGTTACATCTTGGAATAAATGTGTTTTTTTTTATTTCTACCGTATATTATATGCTTAGTAATAAATAGTTCATCTAAATGTGCTGAGTAAAACCAGCTAGTAGGAAACATTTATTGCCTCATAAAATGAAAACTGAGTGAAGCTGTCATATGGAAGAACAATTGAATCATTTGCCTAAGTTGTTAGAAATAATATAATTTTCTTGGAAACCATAGAGTTGCAGGAGACTGCAAGTTCGAGGTAAACATTCACGAATGCACGAACATCTTACATATTGTCAGTCAGCAAAAGTGTTTGAGAAGAGGCTGAGAAAAAAAGGAAGAGATTCCGTTTCCCCTGTTTAGTGAAGGGCCTCTGACCTTGCTTTTGGAGCAGCTTTCATTTTGTTAGTCTAAAAAAAAAAAAAAAGTATCCAGAATCTGTAACACTGACGCCCTGTCAGTGGAGTCAAAACATAATCAGGACAAACTTTTAAAAACTAGAGGCCAGCAGTGAGGAACTCTTCCAGAAAGTACCTCACCTACTTTCCTCGTCTGTTACTTATTCAACAGTAGAATAAATATGGGTGTTTCTTTTGGGGGAGACTAGTTCTCTGTAGGATTGTTTGGCAAGTAATATTTTTATCTCTATGCTCTCTACAGCTTTCAAATTATATTTTAAGTCTTTGAATGCCTCGTTCTGCTTTACGAACCTACTATTCTACTCAGACTAGTGTAGTCACTGACCCACATGTAATTTGCGTGATCTCACCTCCATGCAGTTTCTCTTTCCTAGAAAAAAAATTTTCTTCACTCATTAAAATCACACTAAGTCTTGAGGACTCAGCTAAAAATTGACCAATTCTTTAGAATAATTCCCTGAATATCCAGTCCTAAAATGATCTTTCCTCTGAGTATTTGTTTTTACTTCTTGTGCATGCCTTTGATGCAGATGGCATCTCCAAGTTGGCCACATTCAAATGGCCTATTTCAATTCCACATGACTTAGGCATGTTTATTGACCGGTTTGGTCACTCATTCTACGCATTGAAAAGCTGTGATCAGAAATGCTGTGGTCTTTGTGAACACAGAATGGAATTAAGCAGACATAGTCTCTGGATATTTTCCCACTTGAGATATATGTGGCTAGATCCCATAGCTGGGACAGAGGGAAAAGGGTTGGGCAAGTGGCTAGTCAGAAAAATAGAGGTGACTTTGAGCGTTATTGCAGATGGACGAGCGTTGGGTTAGCTGCAGCAGCCACAGCCTGGAACCTGATCAGCTTTCTCCACCAGCTCCCAGCTCTGTGAGTGCACTTCTTTCTCACTGACTCACCTCCATAAGGTTGTTACAGCAAAGCTGGGGATTTTTCCTATCATTGTGTGCTTCCCTCATAACTCTGAGTAAGATTTGTATTTGGTTCAATTTCTTTATCTTATTCAGGGAAGCAGAATTTGATAAACATGAGAATCAAAACATTCTTCTTTCCTTGTCAGCTTTCCTAGAACAAAGTCATTTTTTATTTTCCTACATTTTTAACAAAAGCCCACTATCAAATCCTCATATAGTCTACATGCTATCTCTTTTTAAGGGGCTAATAGAAAAAAATATTAGGTGGGAACCACTAATACATCGCTCACCCTTTTTCTTGTTTTCACAGGGTTAAAGGTCAAAAACAGAACTTAAAAATGTTCTATGGAGTCATTCATTTCCTAATTAACTTTTACTGACTTGTATTGATAGTTTGCATCTTCAGAGACTCTTAGTCAGTTTGGGCTACTGTAACAGAATACCATGATTTAAAAAGCAAACATACATTTCTTACAGTTCTGGAGGCTGGGAAGTCCAAAATCAAGGTGCTAACAGATTTGAGGTATGGAGAGGGCACCGTTCCTAGTTGCAGATGGCTGCCTTCTTGCTGTATCCTCACTTGGCAGAGAGAGAGCTCTGAGCTCTTGCTCTTTTTCGTAGCGGCACTAATCCCATCATGGGGGGGTGGGCTCCATCCTTATGACCTCATCTAAACCCAATTAACTCCCAAAGGCCTCATCTGCAAAAACCACCATCCTGGGGATTAGGACTTCAACATATAAATTTAGTGGGGACATAAGTGCTCAGTCCATAGCAGAGACCTTATAATTTTTGGAGCTAGGGACCCAATCATTGCCTTTGCCTTTGCCTCTGACTTCCCCTTGCCAGCCCCCAGCATCAAGCACACTACTTCATTCACGCCCTTTTTCACCTGGCCAACAGTGATCAAGGGCTTACTATGTACCTGGAACTGTTCAAATTGCTGGAGACACAGAGATGAATAGCATCAGGCATTAGCTAGGAAGGCACTCATTTCAAGTTAGGGAAACAGAAATATACATAAATGGTTACAATTCAGTATGGGGAATGCTAGAATAAAAGTTTGTTTCTGGTGCTATGTGAATACTAAGAAAAGAGTGACTAACTTCCTTACTCAAAGAAGATGAGTCATTCAGTAGGAAGAAACCAGATGAGAATAAATGAGTGAGAAACCAGATCATAAAGAATCTTACGTATCGTACCAAGAAGTTTATCTTTTTTAAAATAAATGATGGAGAGCTGGGGGGTAAAATTTTAGATTGGCATTAGAAAGCTAAAGAAGTTTTCCCATCTGATCACTCAGTGGATGTTTTCTGATAATCATTAATTAACTTAAGTGGAGTCAATACAAAGGGGACACACAGGAGATAACTTTTAGGATGAAGAAACTGTTCTTTCTGGTACTGGAGTGATAGATACCTGACTTTATCCCATAGAACTGTACAATAAAAGGAGTAAGCTTTAATATTTGCAAAGCAAATAAGAACAAACAGAAGGAGATGACCTAAGTAATTTTGGAAAAAGATGTTTTGACTGGATATTATAAGACCATAAACAAAAGGAATTATACATAAACTCTGTACTCTAGTTGGTAAAGTTGTTTCTTACAGAGGTACAGATGAACAATTCTGAAACCACTATATGCATATACTGAGGGTGAACAAATAAGTAAATGGATGGCAGATGGCAGGAGTCAGGTTTCTCAGTATTGGAGAGGAAAGTTACAGATAAACAAGAAAGTAAGGCTAGAATAAACTTGTGCTACTGAATTAGAATCAGACACATCAGAGTGGTCTTAAATTTTGCTTAATATGTATACATAAGGATAGATACAGAGACAATTACAGACATAGATTGATATGTGAGTTAGTATACATAAATATATTACCTATTCTGTCTGCTGAGAGTAGGTAATGAAACCTGAGGGGTTTCATTAGTAATAATGAACCCAGCGCCCAAATCCATTCTCCAATAAAATTAACCAAGACTCCTTGGGGCAATGCCTGATTCTAGGGTAAGGGCAGGGAAAACACAAGATGATAGTGGAACTCTTGTAGTATCAGAAAGTAAGGAAGTATTCAAAAAACAAAAGATGGGTGTGTGTCAAGGGATACAGGAACCAACTTGTAAAGCTTCCAGTGGTCAAATCTGGAATGATTTGAGCAAAAAAACAAAAACGTAATATTGGCTTACAACCCAAAGTAGAAAACAAATGTACCTGAGTCCATATTGATATATAAATTAAAAGGAGAAGAAATCAATCTTTCACAGAATTATCAAACAAGAGGATACTGATAATGTTTATAGCATAAAGACACATGTTTTGTATTTGTCTTTTCTATGCTCCTGCAATACCTTTATTGAACTTAAAATAAACTTTGGGGAAAGTGTGAATATCTCAACACCGAGTTACAAGTTTACTTCGTCACCAAACTCAGTCGTTTCTTGTTTGTACCAGACCTCTTGCCTGTAGTGTTCTTTGCTCACCCCTTGCTCTTTCATACCTGATCCACAGATCCATTCTTCGCAGACTGGTTCAAATGCCATATTTTTCCTCTAAAACTTAACAAATGTCAAACCAGTGTGGTGCAAAAAGGAAAACCCTTAATAAATCTTTGCTGATTGGTGTTGATCAAGCTCAGATGATTGTTTTTCTTTCTTACTATACCTACTAAAACTATACAATTTTATTTATATATATATATATATATATATATATATATACACACATATATGTACTCATACATACATACTTTGATTTTGTTAACTTTATCTCCCCTAAACTGTGAAGTCTTAAAAGGTAGAGAATTTTTGTATATTGATTTTGTATACCCTGTAATATCTAGAATAGTGTATATATATAATAGATACTCAAAAAATATATCTGACTATTGGATGAAGACTTGTTAACTATTTCCAAGAAAGAAAACAACAACGAAGCTTCCTCTAGCACCATTTTTAGCCCTGTATCATTCAGAACCTACTAATGTGGAACCTGCTAGAGGCAGTAAGGGAGTCAGAGATGAAAAAAACATAGGAGGATAACACTATATTTTCTCCGTTTAATTAGGGAAATAGAACCTCTGCATTTCAATAATTCTATATCAGAACTTATCAGAGAAAATATTTTGTGGGTTCTGTGGTTACACACTAGGAACCAAGATATGAAATGTAATTAAGGAATGCCAACAGTATATAAAACTTACTATGGTTGTTTCTCTCCTGGCATCCTGGTGGATGACAGCACAATCTGTGGTCCTCACAGTCACTGCTTTTGAAAGGTAAAGGAGTCTCTTTACTGTCTTTTAGTTGGCAGGCACTTGAGAAGCCATCCTTTATTTTTAAGTGGATGACAATCACAGAATAATGCAAGGAGATAAAGCATGTCCTCTGAGGGACATTTTTTACAGAAGTGATTGCCTTTAAAACTTCTATTCCTTTAAAACTTCTATTTCTTGTGGGTCTTTTTTTCTCCATCAAAAACATAGCTGTGGTTTAAAAAAAAACAGGAACTACATAACTCACATGAACTTGTTTATTTTTTATAGTAACTTTTTCTTTCAGAACATGAGGTTGTTGGTGAACCAGTGAATGTAAGCAGTAGGGAGGAAGGAGGTCATTGGATTGTAAATATACATGACCTGTTACACAAGAATGAAGCTTTGTTACTGATGCTACGTAAATAACCAAATCAAGCAGAAAATAAAGAACATCAGGGATGATAATAGAATCAAATCTGTATGACACAGACTTTTGGTGGGTCACAAAATACTATGTATCTATAATAGATCTCACATCAGTCTGAGTCCGATAAGGAAAATAAAACCACTACAAGTATTTTAAACAAGAGGAACTTAGTTCAGGGAATTCATTACACATGTAATAGAAAAGACAGACCAAACAGGAGATGGGGAGGCATTCCTGGGTCAGTTGGGACACAAGGAAAAAGAGATGTTACCAGATCTTAGAAACCAGGGTGATCTGATGACAGTTATAACCACCATGAGGGCCACTTTCAGGATAAATCACCCCAGATTACAAGGCTCTCTTCTTCCCACTCTTCAGTCTCCTGTCTGCGTATTTTAGGAAGCCTCACCCAGAACCAGTGGGCAAGAGGGAGCCTAGGAAATGTGGTTGCAGGGTCAGCCCCTGCAGTGCAGCAGAATAGAGCAGGGAACAGTGGAGAATGGATCTGAAAGTAAACAAGCAACCTAAGAGAACCCTTCCTTTGAATATACTTTCTATAAGATTTGAGCAGGAATCCATGTTTCCTTGTCAATGGAGAAGTTCCTGCCTAGAATAGATGATCCATTTGCAGGGATATTATAGAGAGATTTTATACTTTCAGTGACAAAACTGAAAAATCTAAACATAATATATCTTCTAATGCTGAAAACTATGAAATAGAATTTATCAGATAAAGTGAGGACAAGTTTCAAGCATATTAATTATTTATCAAATAATAGATCATTTCTTGAAAACCTGCTGTATATGTGGCATTATATTACCTGTTTGGTGGCATTCCAAATATGTACAACAAAGGGATTGTACCTGTACTCAAGGAGCTTGAAAGCTATTTGTGGGGATTAACACTAAAGCATGAGACAATTAATACATTAACAATGCAAAAGCATAGAAAATTGTGTTAAATTTCTTGGTGCACACTTGAAGTACAGTAGATTTTATTAACTTTGCCACTTGCTCCAAAATATTTCAGCAGTCAATTATGCTTCCAACCAGGATGCAACATAAAATAGTGATTAAGGGAAAGGACTTGGCACAAACTACTTGGATTCAAATCTTTTCTCGACCAATTATTTGTCCTGTAATTTTGAAAAATTTGTGTGAACTTTGTGCCTTAGCTTTTTATTCAAAAAAATGAAAGAATAGTAATAGTGCCTACATTATAGCGTAGTTATAAAGAGCGAATTAGTGCACAAAAAGTACTTAGGTCAGCTTCTGCCACTTAGCAAATGCTCAACATATATTAGCTATTACTTCTCATTAGTTATTTATAGTATTTCAGTACAGATGATGCTATTTTGATTTTAGTAACAAGCAGCAGCAGGACACAACTAATCACTTTGCTCTTTGTCCGTGTTGTTTTGCATTTGCCTAATTTTGCAATGGGTATGAATCTGGATGTGGATACACATATTTACATATACATATAAACACACATAGATGCATGTCCACATACACACACACACACGCACACACATGTAATCTCTGAGCCTGTATTTAAAGGGTAGCATGCATGACTGCCTGGAATTACTGCTGTCTAAATTCCTTACCGCACTTGATACCTTTCTTCTCTTATCGAAAGAGAGGGAAAAAAGTTAATAAATTATTCATTACAGCAATCTGATGATAGGTCAGCAAATAAGAAGGGCAATAGGACACTCCAAAGAAAAATTATTAAAACAATAAAATTTGTCACACATAATCTACTTCCATTTTATTTTCCCAAGTAATTAGTTTTTCACAGATGTATCTCTCTTGCCCAGTTTAGTATTTAAGATATTAATCTACATGAAGAGTATGTTTTGTGCAGTATTTTTGCCTAAGCATTGTATTGATTTTTATAGTGAAAATAAAATGTTCCTAAATGTTAGCTGCTCCAATTGTTGACACTTCAGACATTTGAGCACCTAGATCCAAAAGTGTTTGGATATATGTAAACAGAACATCAAAATATTACTCCAGGTTTTGGGGAAGGATTAGGGGTAGCCATTAATTTTTAAAAAATCTATTGCTGTACAAAGGGTATTTGACAATAACTTGGTTACTGCAATTGGAATTTTTTTTCCAACTAGTGAAAATATTACTCATTTTCTCTATGATGTAGATTTCAAGATAGGCAGATTATGGAGGTAAAGAATTATTAATCCATGGGGTTATGAACATAATTTCCATGCATAATTATATAATTATAATCCTTTGTGGCCATTATGAAGAAAGGAGGCCATAGCCTTTGCCACAAGCACCCTAAAGACATGGCAAACACCGCTGTTAATCGCATTGCACATGCCCCAGAATTACAAATTGAGACTGCCTTCTAAAGGCATCCTATTAAAGAAGGTGTTCTGTGGTACTGCAATGAGAATAACTAACTACAGGCCTTAAATGGAGTCTTTTGACTATTTGCCTTCTGAGGAATTTCACTAATATCCTACTGTTATTCAAGCAATTTAAATGCAAATAAACATTTAAGGGTACTAGATTGGGAGCCCAGATTTGAAAAGGATATTACTCTGTATTCACTGAAGCTGCTTGGTTTCCTTTAATCGAATGCTTCTTTGTAGATAAGCCTTCTGATTAATACTATTCGCCTCAGACAGTCTTTTTACTGGCAGATAGAACTTTTGTTTCTGTGCTTTTCATGCTAAAATCTGATCCTTCTCCCTTCCATGCTTAACAAGAAATGTTCATCAAAAAAAAAGAAAAAGTGAAATTGTGCTGTGCATAAACATCTTCTTAGAAATTTAAAATCCTACAATTTGGTTTAAGAATCCAGGGTGTATTGAAAAG
The DNA here is from genome assembly GCF_005190385.1 of Monodon monoceros. Taxonomy (NCBI): domain Eukaryota; kingdom Metazoa; phylum Chordata; class Mammalia; order Artiodactyla; family Monodontidae; genus Monodon; species Monodon monoceros. The sequence continues at coordinate 46,355,981 of NW_021703775.1, forward strand.
GGAGGCATTGATGTTCTCTTGAAGATAAAAGAATAGCAGCAAGTTACTGTTGCATTGTTTTCATCAACTAACTCTTCACCCATGAATAAATATATCATGAAGTACATTAATCTGTGAAAAAGAACTCCTTAACAAAGAGATATCCAGATGGTGCTACGGCAATCTAAATGCTCCTAATGGAATTATGTGATGCTTCTGCAACTGATGTCAAGGTATTTCATCTCATCTTGTCTGCAAATAGCTGGTATTATCTCAGACTATAATTATAAAAGCTATCATAATTGTTCAAGGAATTAGTAAAGATAAAATTCCTTTCATAACACTCAAGATTGATAAGAGGAATTTGGATTTCATGAGATTTGTCAGAAAATGGTATAACAGGTCAAGTGCAGTTTTCAAATATCGTTTCATTTCTCTTTATTTCCCCATACAGTGATGCAGGAGACCCAGAAAGACATATTATCATATAGGATATTTAAAATTGAAATGTCCAGTCTTTTTTTTCCTATTCTCTTCCCATTACACAGCTACCCTTACTATCTCTTTTACCAATTGGAGAACTAGACATGTGATCATAAGTTTTATCAGGAGATCAGGAGATCAGTGGTGATAAGTTGAGACTGTGTCTCTCAAGCAAATTTTCAGGAGACTTGAGATGAGCACTGGATCAGAGATTAGTTCCTCCGTATTCATATCAGCAAAGGACAATATTTAGAGATCAGCTAGTACAACAGGCAAGCTAGAAGAGGTGAAGGGATGGGAAACATTTTATCTCCTGTTCAAATTGTTGAATGGCTTTTCTTACACATAAGATACAATCCAAGATCCATAACTAGGTATCCGAGGCCATGAAGGGGAGTAGGATATGCCACTCTAAATATGCCCCTTTGCCATAAGTATTATTTTGAGCTGTAGGAAGTTGAGAATCAGCAGATGTAGGAAGAGTTTTCTGTCCTCCCCTGAACTGTCTAAAAGTAGATCATAAATCTTCCTTTGTGAAGATGTCCCCACCTGTACCCAGAAGAGGAGAGAGAGAGAGAACACTCATCGCCAGAGACAGAAGGTTAACACCATGCTGAGTGTGCATAAACAGACCTTACTAAAATAATCCTCATCTTCCCCTAGTTCCCCCATGTATTTCTTTATCATTTCCCCATGATTTATCATCCCTTGAAGTCCAAACACCCTTTCCTTTGTTAAAATAGTATATAAGCCGTCAAGTCTAACCACTTGTTTGAGTTTCACTTCTCTTCTGTGAACTCCGATGCATACAAAATGTTCATAAAAATTGTATAACTTTTTCCCCTATTAATCTTTTTGTTAGTTTAATTCATATGGCCCCAGTAACAGTCTATCAGGGTAGAGGAAAAGTTTTCCTTTCCTGACAGCCATATACTATCTAATCATGTATAGTGTCTTCAGATTCAGCACGAATAACTTGCCTACTCCAATCTTCTACTCTGGCCAGCACAGCCTATTTAATCATTGGTGTTCTGCCATTTTTTGTGTGCTGCCTGAATAGCATATGAATTCTAACCCCTGTAGTCTTGTTCATGCTTCCTCCTTTGTCTATTATGTACTTGGTCTGAATCTTTCAAATTGTCACTTAAGTTCAAATTCTTCGTGAAGCTTTTCCTGACTCATCCATACAGAGTGACTTAGTTCTCTGAATGCCAAGAGAAGTTTTAGTCACTTTCACTCATCTGCACATGGCATGTGTTGCCTTGCAATATTTTCTCACTTATGCTTCCTCATTGTATACCCCTGTAGCTCAGCACCATGTTTTATGGTTCTGTATGCTCAGTGTTTAGCACAGAATTCAAAACTCATATGGGATTCAATAAGCAGTCAATACAAGTGAATACCAGTTGATTTGCCACATTAGCCCCATTAGGTTGAAACTGGATGCCCTTGACTTCTAAAAGTCATTCCTCAGAAACTGCTTTCAAAGGCAAAGTATCGTGGGAAACCCAGGACGTTATACTGATCGTGTTTCCAAGTCCAAGCTCACTCTGCTTGACAGGCCATGACAGGCCAATAAATCGGGAGACGAGGTGTTGAGGCAAGGAGTACGACTTTACTCGGAAAGCCGGCAGACCGAGAAGACGGCAGACTAGTGTCTCAAAATAACCATCTTATGGGGTCTGGATGCCAGTTTCTTTTATAGAATCAGAGAGGGAAGTAAAGTAAAAAGACAGAATAGAGAGGGAGAGGCAGGGAGGAAGTAAAGTAAAAAGGGCCATCAGTCTTGCTGAACATCTCCTGGAATGGCCAGCCTCGGGGAGGGAATGTGTTAATTTCTTCTTTCTTGCAGCCATTCACAGGTGGGTATGGTTCCCGGTGGCAGGCTGTTATGTATGATTATAATAACAAAAGCAACAAAAAGCAAAGGCTAAAGTCATAGAAACAGATCCAACATGGTGTCAAAATTGGCTCTTCCCTGTTATACTAGAGCAGAATATGTCATGTTACCTAAACTGATAGGTAGTTTAGAATGGGCCTGTAAGATAAAGTGAGTGCCAGGTTCCTTTAGTCATCAACTGATAAAATTACAATGTATAAGCTGTTTATAATGTGGGAAACAGCACCATGAACGGCTCTGATGTATGCTTCTCATTCATTTGTTCATCTGTTTGTCCATTTATTTAATAAGTATGTAGTTTACACTATTTTCTGGGAGCGTAAGGACATAATAGACCCTCCCTTTGTGGTGCTCAGAGTCTGAGTCAGTCTGGAGTCACACTAACCTTTTATTTTTTGTGTATCAGTGCAAATACACTTAGAAATGATTCTGAGGTAGAGTCACAGAGAGATTGTGTCTTTAAACAGAAAGATAAAGGAAAACTCACTTGATTGGCACAAGAAGGATTACCAGGATGCTACTAGCAAATCTGGAGGAGATGATTCTCTAAAACCAGTTAATATAAAGACTGCACAAATTGGTAATAAGAGGAGACTTATTCAGTAATTCATACTTATTGAGTACCTAAGAGTACCTATTGAGTACCTAAGACTAAGGCACTGTATAGCTACTAGGTGTGAATGCAGGTTTCTTTCTTGGTATAATTAACATCCTAGGGGCAAAAGCATACAATCTACAAGTGAATACGCTGTTATTTAAAAACAGCTATGAAAAGTACTATTAAGCAGACAAATTGATAGCTATGAATGCATGTAAAATGGGGGTGTTGGTTAGCTAGGGAGTTGTAGTTGAGATCTGAAAGAGTAAGATTAGAGGTTGGATATGTGAAGGCTGGATGGTGGTAAAGGCATTCCTAATTCCAAGCCATTAGGAAGTGTATGTGCTTGAGGAAGGAAGGAAATTGGCCTATTCTATGTTAACTGGATTTCTGTCACTTGTGCCTGTTCCGTTTTCATTCTAGAGATCACCAGATGGGTAAGAAGTTTGCTGAAGCATATCACTATGAGGTGTCTGTCTCATGAGGCCATTCCAGGGAATAACGTTTTCGAAATGAATAAAAATAAAAGTTGAACATAGGCATTTGCTTTATTGCCTTAATTCACAACCTGGCTGAGTCACACTTGCTTTGGGAACCATAATTTTGAATTTCTGGACTTGAATGCATCTTAAAAATTCTCCTCGCAAATGGAAGGTGGGAAAAAGAAAAGCGTTAGATGTAAAAGCCAGACACACAAATAGCTGTTCAAGAGGGAGTATGACTTAGTGTCACTGAGGGAACTAAACTCAATTCTCAATTCTCAGAATCATGTTTAAAATATCAGCTGTGACACAATGTTAGGCTAACCCAGAAGAAAAAGTACTGGATTCTTCTGCTGCCTGGGGCATATATACATCCAAAGTGTCTCTTTTTGCCACAATTCTTTTTTGAGACTTACTCTTAGAGGCAGGGGCAAATTACCTAGGAATAGAAAACTGGTATACAGTTTTTTAAAAAGTACCTAAAGCAATTATACTCTATAAATAAAAACTGTAAATTTAGACTAGCCAAAGGGAAAGGTAAATTGATGAAGAGGAACCTTTCAAAATGACATTTGATACCATATGAAATTCATCCAAGTAGTAAATCAGCTGATAGTCATTTGAACAGAATTTTAGCTTATAATATTAACAGGCTTTAGAAAATTGTTTGAAGAATTTTGTTGGTGCCACACCTAGGGAATATAATTAGTACTAATACTATTGAAAGATGGTTTTCAGTTTTCTCACATTCCTTTAATATATTTCATAATGTAATTGCAAAACATGATAGAATGTAGTCCCATCAAATTGTTAAGGCCTCCATTACAGTGATGTAATGATACAAAAAATATATTTATTTTTATTTTCCAAATTCTGTTTAAAATAATAACAGAATTACTTGCAGCCTATTTTGTTTATGTAGGGGAGCAGAATTTTGCCACCCCAAAATTTGTCTCTTTGGCATGAGGATTATTCTAGGCTGACTATTTTTAAGAAACAAAGGACTCAAGATGTTTTTCTTTTTACCTTCCACTTAACTACCTAAAAGAGCTTAGATAGAGGACCTATTCCAGGAAGGGATCTATCAGCAGAGTCAACTACAAAGATTATGAGCTAGGTATGGCAGACTGGGGGGAAATTAGCAAGGTCTGCTTGTTCAAAGTCTCCTATGTATCTCATTGTCTACATGGCATGGCAAATATTTCTTTACTAAACATTTGCTTTTCCCAACTTCCAGTAAATTATCTTCCTTCCCTTTTTAGTCTCAGACCCTTACCCCCTTCTCATTAGCTCAGGATGACATATAAACCACTATTGCCTTAGTGCCTATGGGTCTCATATTCTTATGGGGCGCCCCCTCCTCCATAATACTTAATTAAATTTGTTTTTCTCCTGTTAATCTGTCTTACATTAATTTGATTATTAGACCAGCCAAAGAATATTGAAGGGTAGAAGGAGAAATTTTTCCTCCCTGGCACTTGAAGCTTGTAATACAGTTGGTAGCTTTGTAACATTGACACACAGCTAAGAATCTGTAGATAATGCCAAGCTTTAATCATAAAATTGAGCTTGTTGGACATAGAAAACCTTTTGGCTATTAAATAAAGAACCATCAAATATTTGTAAGGAAAAATCTTCTAAATATGATTTTATAAATCAAAATAGCTAGAGATATAACAAAAAGCTTTATCGACCCAGTCTTTTGAGAAATGTTTACTAAATGCCTACTCTGTGTTGGGGATATAGACATGTAGTAATCTATTCCATATCATCAAGGTGCCTAGATTCTTGTGAAGACACAGGCAGGTCTACTTAAAACCACTAAGATAATTGCCATGGTGATGTAACACAAAATATACCAACAGAGGCAAATGTACTCCGCATTTCCCTGGGAGTCAAAGAAGGCTTCATAATGTGGGAGGTAGTGTTTTAGTTTTAAATTGAAGATAAAAATGAGCAAGAAGTTAAGGACCTTCATTTAGAGGGGCTGAGCTGTGCAAAATCATGGAAGATTGAGAGAGAGTAGTAACCCCAGAGACTAAATACGTTGGTATATGTCCAGTGGTTAAGACTCCACCTTCCAATGCAGGGGGCATGGGTTCAATCCCTGATGGGGGAACTAAGATCCCACATGCCACACAGTGTGTCCAAAAAAAAAGTACAGAAATTACAAATTTGGAATGCTATACGTATTTCTGAAAATCCCTATGGAAGATAATTTGGAGCTAAACTTTGGATTTGGAGTAAAGTAATGATGGCCTAGCTTTGTTTGCTGTACTTATTGTTATTGTCTGTGTTCTGTCCCATGTGATGTATTTGGGCAAGGAGACACTGCAAAATAGAAAGAGCATGGCAATAGAAAGTTATCCTATCATAATTTTCTTGGCAAGAATATTCTACATAAAAAATAAGATGGCTATACTGGATAACACCTTTTATTTTTTAAAAAAATAGAATTATAAGAAGACTAAAGGATCCAGTGAAAAAGGATGAGGCAAACTGGAATTTAAACTTCGGCCCCACCATTTTGATTTATTCACCTTATGATTCTAAACAGTTTTTGCCCTTGGAAATTTAATGATGTAAACATTTAAGGTTAACTAAGATTTAAAATAAAGCAACTTGCTGAAATAATGAATCAAAGTATCACAAGACATAATCAAGCTTTATATCATAGTCAAGATTATTATGCTATAGAATGAATGTTAAAGGCCGTTGTTTCCCTTGGCAATAAATTATCAGTTAAAAACAAAAGTAGTACTGCCTCTTAAATTATACTTACAAAGGAAGACTGAATACCCAACTTTAGTTTTTATAACTTTGATCTTTTTGAAGTCTTTGGAAGATGGACCTGAGGTTGGGAAAGTCAAAAATACGAAGAAACTTAAGATTAAAAATATACACATAAGATTCAGTTTCATGAAGTTAAGTTATCCATAGTGAACCCTTGATTGGACAACATATGCAGATGGAATAGGTGTTGAAATAATTAATTTTCTTCCATACTCAATGCATTTTATCTTTCCCCATTATTGCAATTCACCCATTCATTCTTATCAATCCCTTGAAATCTACCAGTTCTATTTGAAACTTACAATGTGAGACATTTACTTGCTTATTTACTTTGCATATCTCCAGCTGTGCATACCTTTTCCAAGAGAATGATTCTTACCAATAGGAAGCAGAGCAACATGTAAAAAGGCCTTAATGAATAAGTGTATAAAAACAAAACACCATCATTTTTTGTTGCTGTTGTTGAAAGAGTTATGCCTGCTTTAATAACTCAATTTATTTTGCTAGAGGGAATACTCCAGTATGTTATGAAAAAGAATAAGCTTACCAAATAATAAGTAACAAGTTGAAAAGGAAAAGTACCCACTATGTTTGCTTCAGAAAAAGAATGAAGTATGTAAGGAAATTAAGTTGGAGCATAAAAAATTAAAGATGGAATGCTGTTTGCCCATAAAGTTGTCAAGAGTTTTTTGTTATTGTGTTACACTGTATTAGCTCAAGAATATTATAATGCTACTGGAAATAAGTTGGCAACCACTTGGTTTTCAGAAGGAATTTTGGTATTGAATCAAAAGTCTGCCCTAGCTATTCAGTTTCTAGATACTGATCCTGAGGAATTAAAATTAAAAATTATCTTGTTATTCCGTGCACTGTTGTTTAGGTACTGTAAACACAACAAAGACAGTCTGTATCGTAAAATAGCCATTAAAATGTAAATACATTAGCATGGACTTAAATAAACTAAGATCTGAAACTCAAAAAAAATACACAAACCAAACAAAAAACCACATTGATAAGGCAAAACTTGTCAATGTTTGTTTTGACTCAGTTATCAGCTGGCTGGCCAACTTTAGGTAAGTGATTTTCCTCTCGGAGCTTCAGGTTCCTGGCTCATCGAATGGGAAAAATCATATGTAAACATCTCCATAAACACACATTTTGATCTTCTCAATAACTCTAGTGCTACAAACATAAAATATGCTCATTTTAAAATCTTTGTTGCATAGGTTAAAAAAATCTTCTCTAGAAACGAAAGCCCAATTACATGGCACCCAGGTTTTGTCTTGTCCCCTGCCACGCTACTTTGGTAATGGTGTGAAGTGGGCTCAGATGACATCCACACAGGGGAATGACAACGGGAAGAACCACAAAGATTCACTATGCAAATAAATTTCTTCTGTTAATTAAATTTGAGGAATTGTGGGTTTTACCACCTTTGACATATTTAACTCATTAGTTTAACTCCAGGATACATGGTATAGTTTTGCTTTTGATTTTCTTTTTTTTATTCAATTATGCCTCAAATGTATCTTATTTTTATGAATGTTTAATTTTGTTTTATTTATTTTTTTATACAGCAAGTTCTTATTAGTTATCTTATTTTGTACATATTGTTGTATATATGTGAATCCCAATCTCACAATTCATCCCATCACCACCACCCCCAGCCACTTTCCCCCCTTGGTGTCCATACGTTTGTTCTCTACATCTATGTCTCTATTTCTGCCTTGCAAACAAGTTCATCTGTACCATTTCTCTAGATTCCACATATGTGCATTAAAATACAATATTTGTTTTTCTCTTTCTAATTTACTTCATTCTGTATGACAGTCTCTAGGTCCATCCACGTTTCTACAAATGACCCAATTTTGTTCCTTTTTATGGCTAAGTAATATTCCATTGTATACACGTACCACTTCTTTATCCATTCGTCTGTCGATGGGCATTTAGGTTGCTTCCATGACCTGGCTACTGTAAACAGTGCTGCAATGAACATTGGGATGCATGTGTCTTTTTGAATTATGGTTTTCTCTGGGAATATGTCCAGTAGTGGGATTGCTGGCTCCTATGGTAATTCTCATTTTAGTTTTTTAAGGAACCTCCATACTGTTCTCCATAGTGGCTGTATCAATTTGCATCCGCACCAACAGTGCAAGAGGGTTCCCTTTTCTCCACACCGTCTCCAGCATTTGTTGTTTGTAGATTTTCTGATGACGCCCATTCTAACTGGTATGAAGTGATATCTCATTGTAGTTTTGATTTGCATTTCTCTAATAATTAGTGATGTTGAGCACCTTTTCATGTGCTTCTTGGCCATCTGTATGTCTTCTTTGGAGAAATGTCTGTTTGGGTCTTCTGCCTATTTTGATTGGGTTGTTTACTTTTTCAGTATTGAGCTGCATGAGCTGTTTATATATTTTGGAGATTAATCCTTTGTCCACTGATTCCTTTGCAAATATTTTCTCCCATTCTGAGAGTTGTCTTTTCGTCTTCTTTGTAGTTTCCTTTGCTGTGCAAAAGCTTTTCAGTTTCATTAGGTCCCATTTTGTTTATTTTTGTTTTTATTTCCATTACTCTAGGAGGAGGATCAAAAAAAATCTTGCTATGATTTATGTCAAAGAGTGTTCTTCCTCTGTTTTCCTCTAAGAGTTTTATAGCGTCTGGTCTTACATTTAGGTCTTGAATCCATTTTGAGTGTATTTTTGTGTATGGTGTTAGGGAGGGTTCTAATTTCATTCTTTTACATGTAGCTGTACAGTTTTCCCAGCACCACTTTCTGAAGAGACTGTCTTTTCTCCATTGTATATCCTAGCCTCCTTTGTCGTAGATTAGTTTACCATAGGTGCGTGGGTTCATCTCTGGGCTTTCTCTCCTGTTCCTTTGATCTGTATTTCTGTTTTTCTGCCAGTACCATATTGTCTTGATTACTGTAGCTTTGTAGCATAGTCTGAAGTCAGGGAGTCTGATTCCTCCAGCTCCATTTTTTTCCCTCAAGACTGCTTTGGCTATTCGGGGTATTTTGTGTCTCCATACAAATTTTAAGATTTTTTGTTCTAGTTCTGTAAAAAGTGCCATTTGTAATTTGATAGGGATTGCGTTGAATCTGTGCATTGCTTTGGGTAGTGTAGTCATTTTCACAATAGTGATTCTTCCAATCCAAGAACATGGTATATCTCTCCATCTGTTTGTGTCATCTTTGATTTCTTTCATCAGTGTCTTATAGTTTTCTGCATACAGGTCTTTTGTCTCCCTAGGTAGGTTTATTCCTAGGTATTTTATTATTTTTGTTGCAGTGGTAAATGGGAGTGTTTCCTTAATTTTTCTTTCAGATTTTTCATCATTAGTATATAGGAATGCAAGAGATTTCTATGCACTAATTTTTTACCCTGCAACTTTACCAAATTCATTGATTAGCTCTAGTAGTTTTCTGGTGGCATCTTTAGGATTCTCTATGTATAGTATCATGTCATCTGGAAACAGTGACAGTTTTACTTCTTCTTTTCCAATTTGTATTCCTTTTATTTCTTGTACTTCTCTGATTGCCATGGCTAGGACTTCCAGAACTATGTTGAATAATAATGGTGAGAGTGGATGTCCTTGTCTTGTACCTGATCTTAGAGGAAATGCTTACAGTTTTTCACCATAGAGAATGATATTTGCTGTGTGTCTGTCGTATATGGCCTTTATTATGTTGAGGTAGTTTCCCTCCGTGCCCACTTTCTGGCGAGTTTTTATCATAAATAGGTGTTGAATTCTGTCAAAAGCTTTTTCTGCATCTATTGAGATGATCATATGGTTTTTATTGTTTAGTTTGTTAATATGGTGTATCACATTGATTGATTTGGGTTTATTGAAGAATCCTTGCACCCCTGGGATAAATCTCACTTGATCGTGGTGTATGATCCTTTTAATGTGTTGTTGGATTCTGTTTGCTAGTATTTTGTTGAGGATTTTTGCATCTATATTCATCAGTGATATTGGTCTATATTTTTCTTTTTTTGTAGTATCTCTGCCTGGTTTTGGTATCAGGGTGATGGTGGCCTCATAGAATGAGTTTGGGAGTGTTTCTTCCTCTGTAATTTTTTGGAAGAGTTTGAGAAGGTTGAGTGTTAGCCCTTCTCTAAATGTTTGATAGAATTCACCTGTGAAGTCACCTGGTCCTGGACTTTTGTTTGTTGGAAGATTTTTAATCACAGTTTCAATTTTATTACTTGTGATTAGTCTGTTCAAATTCTCTATTTCTTCCTACTTCAGTCTTGAAAGGTTATACATTTCTAAGAATTTGTCCATTTCTTCTATGTTGTCCTTTTTATTGGCATGGAGTTGCTTGTAGTAGTCTCTTATGATGCTTTCTATTTCTACAGTGTCTGTTGTAACTTCTCCTTTTTCATTTCTAATTTTATTGATTTGAGCCCTCTCCCTCTTTTTCTTGATGAGTCTGGTTAAAGGTTTATCAATTTTGTGTATCTCCTCAAAGAACCAGCTTTTAGTTTTATTGACCTTTGCTATTGTTTTCTTTGTTTCTATTTCATTTATTTCTGCTCTGATCGTTATGATTTCTTTCCTTCTGCTAACTTTGGGGGTTTTTTTTGTTCTTCTTTCTCTAGTTCCTTTAGGTGTAAGGTTAGATTGTTTATTTGAAATTTTTCTTGTTTCTTGAGGTAGGATTGTATTGTTATAAACTTACCTCTTAGAACTGCTTTTGCTGCAACCCATAGGTTTTGGATCATCATGTTTTTATTGTCATTTGTCTCTAGGTATTTTTTGATTTCCTCTTTGATTACTTCAGTGATCCCTCGGTTATTTAGTAATGTATTGTTTAGCCTTCATGTGTTTGTGTTTTTTACATTTTTTCCCCTGTAATTTATTTCTAATCTCATAGTGTTGTGGTCAGAAAAGATGCTTGATATGATTTCAATTTTCTTAAATTTACTGAGGCTTGATTTGTGACCCAAGATGTGATCAAGCCCAAAGAATGTTCCGTGTGCACTGGAGAAGAAAGTGTAATCTGCTGCTTTCAGATGGAATGTCCTATAAATATCAATTAAATCTATGTGGTCTATTGTGTCATTTAAAGCTTGTGTTTCCTTATTAATTTTCTGTCTGGATGATCTGTCCATTGGTGTAAGTGACGTTTTAAAGTCCTCCAGTATTTTTATGTTACTGTCGATTTCCTCTTGTATCGCTGTTAGCAATTGCCTTATGTACTGAGGTGCTCCTACGTTGTTGGGTGCATATATATTTATAATTGTTATATCTTCTTCTTGGATTGATCTCTTGATCATTATGCAGTGTCCTTCCTTGCCTCTTATAACATTCTTTATTTTAAAGTCTATTTTATCTGATGTGAGTATTGCTACTCCAGCTTTCCTTTGATTTCCATTTGCATGGAATATGTTTTTCCATCCCCTCACTTTCAGTCTGTATGTGTCCCTAGATCTGAAGTGGGTCTCTTGTAGACAGCATATAGATGGGTCTTGTTTTTGTATCCATTCTGCAAGCCTGTGTCTTTTGGTTGGAGCATTTAATCCATTCACATTTAAGGTAATTATCAATATGTAGGTTCATATTACCATTTTCTTAATTTTTATGGGTTTGCTTTTGTAGGTCCTTTAATTCTCTTGTGTTTCCCACTTAGAGAATTTCCTTTAGCATTTGTTGTAGAGCTAGTTTGGTGGTGCTGAATTCTCTCAGCTTTTGCTTGTCTGTAAAATTTTTGATTTCTCCTTCGAATCTGAATGAGATCCTTGCTGAATAGGGTAATCTTGGTTGTAGGTTCTTCCCTTTCATCACTTTAAATATGTCATGCCACTCCCTTGTGGCTTATAGAATTTCTGCTGAGAAATCAGCTGTTACCCTTATGGGAGTTCCCTTGTATGTTATTTGTCCTTTTTTCCCTTGTTGCTTTCAATAATTTTTCTTTGTCTTTAATTTTTGTCAGTTTGATTACTATGTGTCTTGGCGTATTTCTCTTTGGTTTTTTGTTGCCTGGGACTCTGTGCTTTGTAGACTTGGGTGGCTATCTCCTCTCCCATGTTAGGGAAGTTTTCAACTATAATCTCTTCAAATATTTTCTTGGTTCCTTTCTGTCTCTCTTCTCCTTCTGGGACCCCTATAACACAAATGTTGTTGTGTTTAATGTCCCAGAAGTCTCTTAGGCTGTATTCATTTCTTTTCATTCTTTTTTCTTTATTCTGTTCCACGGCAGTGAATTCCACCATTCTGTCTTCCATGTCACTTATCCGTTCTTCTGCCTCAGTTATTCTGCTATTGATTTGTTCTAGTGTATTTTTCATTTCAGTTATTGTATTGTTCATCTCTGTTTATTCTTTAATTCTTCTAGGTCTTTGTTAAACATTTCTTTCTTCTTCTAGATCTTTGTCACCATTCTTTTTCCGAGGTTGTGGATCATCTTCACTATCATTATTCTGAATTCTTTTTGTGGAAGGTTGCTTATCTCCACTTCGTTTAGCTGTTTTTCTGGGGTTTTATCTTGTTCCTTCTTCTGGTACATAGTATTCTGCCTTTTCATTTTGTCTATCTCTCTGTGAATGTGGTTTTCGTTCCACAGGCTGCAGAATTGTTGTTCTTGTTGTTGCTCTCTGCCCTCTGGTGGGTGAGGCTATCTAAGAGGCTTGTGCAAGCTTCCTGATGGGAGGGACTGGTGGTGGGTAGAGCTGACTGTTGCTCTGGTGGGCAGAGGTCAGTAAAACTTTAATCCACTTGACTGCTGATGAGTGGGGCTGGGTTCCCTCCCTATTGGTTGTTTGGCCTGAGGCGACTCAGCACTGGAGCCTACTCGGCTCTTTGATGAGGCTAATGGCAGACTCTGGGAGGGCTCATGCCAAGGAGTACTTCCCAGAACTTCTACTGCCAGTGTCCTTTTCCTTGCAGTGGGCCACAGCCATTCCCCACCTCTGCAGGAGACCCTCCAACACTAGTAGGTAGGTCTGGTTCAGTCTCCTATGGGGTCACTACTCCTTCCCTTGGGTCCTGATGCCCACACTACTTTGAGTGTGCCCTCCAAGAGTGGAGTCTCTGTTTTCCCCAGTCCTGTCGAAGTCTTGCAATCAAATCCTGCTAGCCTTCAAATTCTGATTCTCTGGGAATTCCTTCTCCCATTGCTGGACCCCCACGTTTGGAAGCTTGACGTGGGGCTCAGAAGCTTCACTCCAGTGGGTGGACTTCTGTGGTCTAAGTGTTCTCCAGTTTGTGAGTCACCCACCCAGCAGTTATGGGATTTGATTTTATTGTGATTGTGCCCCTCCCACCGTCTCACTGGGGCTTCTCCTTTATCTTTGGATGTGGGGTATGTTTTTGGTGAGTTCTGGGGTATTCCTGTCAATGATTGTTCAAGAGTTAGTTGTGAACCTGGTGCTCTTGAAGGAGGAAGTACGCCCACATCCTTCTACTCTGCAGTCTTGAACCAATCCCCACATGGTATAGATTTAATAAAGTTATTGTTCTAACAACATGGTAAATACTGATATTGTTAAACTTGATTTCTAGGCCGCACATCTTGTCATGTCTGAAATCAAGATGTGACTCATAATTGAAAATATCTGACAATTATTATCACCTTTTTTTCCTCACACGTGGATATCTGTGATATCAAGATGTATGTGATAATTAATAGTTGTTAAATTCAATGAGATATGGGGGAGATATGGTTTGAAATTATACTTATGACTATTTTCACCACCAATAACACATTTTTATTAAAAAAACAAATTTCTGCCCATCTGCCATATTTTAAAAGTTTTTATGTACAAAACAGTAAATTTATGAAGTAAAAATTAACTTACTTTCCTTTTTAAGTTAATCAAAATTATGTATCAGCCAATCAGATTTTTGGATTAGAATATGATAGCTAGTGTTACCATACTGAGTTGTACAATTTCTGCCATTTTGGCATTTTACTTTGTTGTAGATAAATATATGATTTATATTCAGCTTTTTGAAATACTGAAAATAGCTCAAAGGCTATTATTACTATTTCAGGGACCCCTAGGAGACCAGAGATACCATGTTGGGAATCACTGTACCAGAAAAATGTACATTTCTGAATTATAGTAAGTTCTCATGTGGTTTCACAGGTTATTAAATTCTGTGCAGGCCCATGACATAAGACTTCTTTATTTTCATTTAGGTTTGAATATTGTACTAATAAGGAAATGTGAATAGTCTGTAAATCATTTATATTTAGAAGGCATTTTTTACTGTTTGGAATGTGTAGGAGTCTAAAACTCTGAGAATTTATAGGACTTCAATAGAAACAGTGAAAGATTAGAAACATTATAAAGATTAGCTTGAAGCTACATAATGTTCTATCATATGCCTATTTTAAAAGTTCATTTTTGAGGTTTATAATGCTCATGAAATAATAGTAAGTGAAAAAAGCCAACTTCCAACTATATATATAATATACATCAATTTTGTTTAAAATATATGAGTGTGTGTATGTGTGTGTATGTATGCATGTATAAATATAAATGTAATTGTGGGAAGAAAATACAACATAATAGTAACAGTAAGTGATGAATTTACATACAAATGTTTATTATTTTCTTATTTATATGTATATTTATATGATAATATACAAGAAGTGTATATTAATTTTATGTTTAGAATATAATCAGCATTATTAAAAGACTAAACTACAGGGGGAAAAAAGGCCTATTTCTTCACTCTAACATTTCACCATGAACTCTAACAACTTCTTCCTTCCAAATCATATGATATACCCTCTTTAAGGCAGAACTGAGTTTTCTTGCTATATGGCTAGTTTCTTCCCATGGACATAAAGGTTTTTACTTTGGCTTGAAAGATTTACTTTCTAGTTCCCATTTATGTTCCCAAACCAATTTAGGCATGCAGCATACCGATGATGTAAAATACAATTTCATAGATTCTTAATTTCCTTGGGATAAGGAGGTATGATTAATCCATCTCTGTGTTTCCATGTGTGTTGCAGATCTTGGGCACTCAATACTAATTCTTTGGAAATGCTTGAAACTTTTTCATTGCTATAACTTGTCCCCATTCTCAAATGGTGCAACATCATATGCCATTTTACATTTATGAACTTTACCTTATTAGTTTTAACTTATTAATTTTATAAAACACTTTATATTTTTAATAATGATTCATAAATACTTTCAAAACTTTTTAAAATTCAGAGAAGTTAGGCATCTTCTTTACCTATGTATAACTTAATTCCTTATAAACTATCATATAATATATAATCTTATATCTTATCAATATCTTATAAAATAACTATATTAACCATCTCTAGATAATTTATAATAAC
Organism: Monodon monoceros; assembly: GCF_005190385.1. NCBI lineage: Eukaryota > Metazoa > Chordata > Mammalia > Artiodactyla > Monodontidae > Monodon > Monodon monoceros. The sequence goes on from NW_021703775.1 coordinate 46,371,526, forward strand.
ATATTATAAGAGTTATCATAAATTTTATATTCAAGCCACCTGAAAGTTGACATGGAGTAGTGTTTAGGCATACAGGCCCTAGAGTTGAAATGGCTATATTTGAATGCTGGTTTTGCCACGTATTAGCTAAAGGATATCTACTTACTTATCTTTTCTGTACTTCATTTTTTTTCCCTTTAAAGTGGGTAGAGTAGAATTTACTTTGTAAGTTTATAAAGCAGATTAAATTAGTTATTTATAAATCATATAAAATAATGAATAGTACCTAGTATTTACTGAATAAATATTTACTTGATTTATAGCAAAAGTACCAGTGAAATTCAATAGGAAGGATATGTTCTTTTTCCCCCAGTAAATGATGCTGGAGCAATTGGATAGCCGTCGGGAAAAAGTAACTCTTGGTCCTCTACCTCATATGATGACCAAAGCTAATTTGAGATGGGTTAGATATCTAAATATAAAAGGTGAAACTACATAGCTAGAAGGCAGTATTAAAGAAAATCATCATCCCTTTAGTATAGACAAAAATTTCTTAAACAGAACGCAAGTTCTGTTTAACGGAAAACGTTGATAGACAAGACTAAAAATTTAGAACCCCTGGTCATCAAAAATAGGGACATTGATAGATGGGATAAGATACGGAAAATACATATAGCCAACAAAGGATTCATATCCAGAACATATGAAGAACTTCTACGAATCAACAGGAAAAAAAGCGTACAGTATAATCCAAAAAATGGACAAAACATTTGACCAGGGATTTCACAAAAGAGGATAGCAAAGTGGCCAATAAGCATCTGAAAAAGTAGTCAATTTAACCTGTGTTTCATCAGGAAAACACAAATTAAAACCACAATGAGGGCTTCCCTGGTGACGCAGTGGTTGAGAATCTGCCTGCCAATGCAGGGGACACGGGTTCGAGCCCTGGTCTGGGAGGATCCCACATGCCGTGGAGCAGCTAGACCCGTGAGCCACAACTACTGAGCCTGCGCGTCTGGAGCTTGTGCTCTGCAACAAGAGAGGCCGGGACAGTGGGAGGCCCGCGCATCGCAATGAAGAGTGGCCTCTGCTTGCCGCAACTAGAGAAAGCCCTTGCACAGAAAAGAAGACCCAACACAGCCAAAAATAAATAAATAAATTTATATTAAAAAAAAAAACAAACACAATGAGATTCTACTATGCACTCACCCGTATGACTAAAATTTTAAAAGACTGATAATACCAAATGTTGGTGAAGTTATAAGACATCTAGAACTGTCACACATTTCTGGATTAGAGTCTGTGGGAGCCATGAGAATGCACCTTATAAATCTCAAACTACAAGTAGCCTTCCTGACAGCCTTGCCAAAATTCCCTTAGACTGCATGATAGTGTAAGATGCTTCCACCCAACTTTCCCTTTCCTCATTCTTCATAAGGGGTCCAAACTTGCATTGCCCCTTGACAGCTCCGCCAGCCTTTCCTGGCTTTCTCTCCATTTTCTCTCACAGGTGCTTTCCCTAATAAAATCATTGTACATTTAGTCCCATTTTAGTGTCCATCTCTTGGGGACATGGACCACTTAGAAAAAATGTTTGAAACTAAACCCAATGGCCAAGAATTTCCATTATTCCAAATTATAGATCCAAAAGAAATAAGTGCATACTTCCACAAAAATATCTATACAAGAATAATCTTAGCACTTACATTGATAACAACCCCAAAGTGGAAGCAACCCAAATATTCTTCAGTAGGAGACTGAATAAATTGTGATAACTTCATAAAATGAAATACAATGCAGCAATAACAAATGAACTACTGGTACAATAAACAATATAATTGAATCCTAACAATATTTTGCTGAGTGAAATAAGCCAGGCACAAATAAGTATATACTGTGTAATTCTATTTATATGAAGTTCAGGAACAAACTAGTATATAATGATAAAAGTTATAAAATGTTATAAAAAATTTTTTTAGTTGGTGGTCATACAAGTAAAAATTATGTGTATTAAAATATGGGTAAAAATTACTGAACAGAACAGTTAAGATTAGATCACTTTGTGTACTTTACTATAGGCTTGTTATGCCTCAATTAAAAAAAATTAAAATCGTAGTATGATACTAAGTATTATATGGCATACATAATATATAGATATCTATATATCCAAGCATGCATATAACTAAAATCTAGTTTTCTTAATAGATAAATTCCTGTTTCTATAGGTTGTTTATCACTAAAGTAATTATATTTTCTGAGTTATTATCTATCTCTTAAAATCCCAACTTTTAACGTTGTTCATTCAAATATACATGAAAGGTAATGGGATAAGTTGATGAACTACAGGTAAAGAAAGTGCCCTGAGAAAAAGATGATGCACAGGAGTTTCTCTAGAACCATTGTGCCAAGCAGGAAAGCCCACAATTTGTTCTAGTAGGTAGATCCAGTAGAGAGATATTTTAGGCATACCACTCATCTCAAACTACAGGGAATTGTACCTCATTCAAGTAAGAAGCTTATGTATGACGTAGAATGACAGTTGTTGAAGTAGTGGAAATGCCATTCTGTCTTTCAGCTACTATAATTGGGTAGCTGTATTTTGGGGAAAAAAATATGTTTAACTTCCTTCCTTATGGCTACTGTCAAATTTTTTTCTTAAGATCTAGACATGTTTTTGTACTTGAAATGATTCTAAGATTTTTTTTTTTTTGACTAGAAATAGGGGTGATATTTTTCTTTGAGCACTGCTGCTGAAGAGAGTTTCTTAATTTTAAATAAGAACTTTATACAATATTTATGCATGTCTCCTTATGTGTGAGCAATTTTTCCACTTAATGCTGGTAAAATATGTGGAAAAGTCAGTAAAAAATTTTTTCTGTGGGTGTACCTTCAGAGAAAAGATCATTGTAGTTATTAAATAAACTTGCCATAAAAAGGCCTCTTTTTATTTGGATATTGAACTTAAAATCTTGCAAGGCAATGAGTTCTTATGAATTGTGTGTAATTATTAGTTTTATTTAAAAGATGTAGAACTTGGAATGACTATGCAAAACTCCTGGATTTTCATCTTCCCTCTGCCATCAACGTACTGGAAAAAATTTAACAGTTTCTATAAATGGAACAATAACACCCAGGGGAACATGGCCTACCAATGTATACCCAGTGTGTTACATTCCTAGCAGTCATAGAAAAAAGGAGAGATTTCGGCTTGGATGAAGCCTTAAGACAACAACTTTCAAAATGTGGTCTGGACCTTCCTCTTTATCACCTGGGTATACTATTTTATTTTATTTTGTTTTTATTTATTATTTTTTAACATCTTTATTGGAATATAATCACTTTACAATGGTGTGTTAGATTCTGCTTTATAACAAAGTGAATCAGCTATACATATACATATATCCCCATATCTCCTCCCTCTTGCGTCTCCCTCCCACCCTTCCTATCCCACCCCTCTAGGTGGTCACAAAGCACCAAGCTGATGTCCCTGTGCTATGTGGCTGCTTCCCACTAGCTATCTGTTTTACATTTGGTAGTGTATATATGTTCATGCCATTCTTTCACTTCGTCCCAGCTTACCCTTCCCCCTCCCCGGGTCCTCAAGTCCATTCTCTACGTTTGTGTCTTTATTCCTATCCTGCCCCTAGGTTCTTCAGAATCTTTTTCTTAGATTCCATATATATGTGTTAGCATAGGGTATTTGTTCTTCTCTTTCTGACTTACTTCACTATGTATGACAGTCTCTAGGTCCATCCACCTCACTACAAATAACTCAATTTCGTTTCTTTTTATGGCTGAGTAATATTCCATTGTATATTTGTGCCACATCTTCTTTATCCATTCATCTGTTGATGGACACTTAGGTTGCTTCCATGTCCTGGCTATTGTAAATAGAGCTGCAATGAACATTGTGGTACATGACTCTTTTTGAATTATGGTTTTCTCAGGGTATATGCCCAGTAGTGGGATCGCTGGGTCATATGGTAGTTCTATTTTTAGTTTTTTAAGGAACCTCCATACTGTTCTCCATAGTGGCTGTATCAATTTACATTCCCACCAACAGTGCAAGAGGGTTCTCTGTTCTCCACACCCTCTCCAGCATTTGTTTGTAGATTTTTTGATGATGGCCATTCTGACCGGTGTGAGGTGATACCTCATTGTAGTTTTGATTTGCATTTCTCTAATGATTAGTGATGTTGAGCATCCTTTCACGTGTTTGTTGGCAATCTGTATTTCTTCTTTGGAGAAATGTCTATTTAGGTCTTCTGCCCATTTTTGGATTGGGTTGTTTGTTTTTCTGATATAGAGCTGCATGGGCTGCTTTTAAATTTTGGAGATTAATCCCTTGTCGGTTTTAAAATTAAAGTTCCTGGACTTCCCTGTTGGCTCAATGGTTAAGAATCCGCCTGCCGGGCTTCCCTGGTGGCGCAGTGATTGAGAGTCCGCCTGCCGATGCAGGGGACACGGGTTCATGCCCCAGTCCGGGAAGATCCAACATGCTGCGGAGTGGCTAGGCCCTTGAGCCATGGCCGCTGAGCCTGCACGTCCGGAGCCTGTGCTCCGCAACAGGAGAGGCCACAACAGTGAGAGGCCCGCATACTGCAAAAAAAAAAAAAGAATCCGCCTGCCGATGCAGGGGACACTGGTCGAGCCCTGGTCTGGGAAGATCCCACATGCCGCAGAGCAACTAAGCCTGTGCACCACAACTAATGAGCCTGAGTTCCACAACTACTGAAGCCCACATGCCGAGCCGGTGCTCCACAACAAGGGAAGCCACCACAGTGCGAAGCCCACGCACCGCAACGAAGAGTAGCCCCTACTCACCACCACTAGAGAAAGCCCGCGCGCAGCAATGAACACCCAACACAGCCAAAAATAAATAAATAAACATATATTTTTTTTTAAATTAAGGTTCCTGTCAGCCTTTACACAAAATTTATGGGCATAGAGCCTGGAAATCCACATTTTGAACTTGCAACCCAGAAGATTCTTAAATACAAGTGTTTTGGATTTTTTGTTTTGTTTTTTGTTCTTTGTTTTTTTAACCAATAATGAGTGTGATGATTACTCTTACAGAACTACACTTCATTATGCCTGCTAAAATTACTCATCCTATCCCCACAAATTAAACTAGCATCAACAAGGCAAGGTAAACAAACAATGGACATGAAGAGTTTGGTATAATATTTGTTATTCAAAATGAGTTTTAAACAGTCCTGCATATTTGTTAGTATCATTCCTTTCCAGTAAATAGCTATGTTTTGTCCTCAGACAAGAACTTCATCTTTCTTTTATCATTTAATGATATCTACAAAGGAGATCTCAGGGATATTACAAAATTAGAAGTTAATTCTGGCATAATTGATTGTTGTATCTCTTAATGAAAAACAATGATTTTTAAATTATATAAAATGAACAGAACAAGAAACACCATGCTATTTCTTGTCCCTTTGCTATTAATCTAAAATTATGTTAATGAACTCATAGGAATAAAAGAAAAATGTCTTCCTTGATGATTCATGTTTTTGAAAGAGAACCAGCTTTGAGAGATAAGAATCTGAGACTTTTAGCTTCTTTCCTACACACATGATTTAGTTTTGTGCCTGAAATCTTGAGATTCTTACCAAACTTAGGACACACTTTTAAATCCAACACGAATGTGAGAAATAAAGGCAAAATATTTCATTGTGAAATGATATTTCCTTTAAAGTTTGAAGTGGATACAAGTGGAACTGTTAAATTTTACCAATTTAAAATGTGAGAGACTTGTCTATTATAATGATACCAGCTCGCCTTTCACAGGCTATTAGGGAGACAGCCAGTTTCCTTCTACTTACTGAATGAAGAGAATCTAAGCTGAAGTAGGGAATCCTTGTTTAGAGTTAAAAATTCAGTGTCCTCACCATTTTTGGGTGCTGACTTGCTTATACTTAATTTGGGCCATATTGGTATTTTTACTTTGAATAACTCAATGATGAAATGGTAATAATATATCCAACTTAATTCCTAATATTAAAAAGCAGTGCAGGGCTTCCCTGGTGGCGCAGTGGTTGAGAGTCTGCCTGCCGATGCAGGGAACGCAGGTTCGTGCCCCGGTCTGGGAGGATCCCACATGCCGCGAAGCGGCTGGACCCATGAGCCATGGCCGCTGAGCCTGCGCATCCGGAGCCTGTGCCCCACAACGGGAGATGCCACAACGGTGAGAGGCCCGCGTACCACAAAAAAAAAAAAAAAAAAAAAGCGCAGCTCTGATATGAACAAAAATTCAAGACAGAGTAAATAGCTAGATCTTTTTGTTATAATACTGCCAAAGTAATAAATTCTTAGTATTTTTATTATTATTTGTTGATCATAAGGTAAAAAGACATGTTGAGAAAAAGTGCTGTTGTCCAACTTTCTCTTCTTCCTACTGTTCATACATAGATAATATCCTTACTTCATTGACAGAAAATGTTATCAATTTTTCCATGGATTTTTTTCTGAGGTTCAAGTTTTATAAGGAAAGTTAATAAAATATGAAAAGAACCTTGGCAATTGTTAAAAAAAAGTAGTGCTTTGTGATTATGAGGTGAAGTAAAGATTGTTCTTTTTAAATAAGTCCACACTAGGGTGTTGATATGAATTATAATGAGGCCATGGGCATGAAAGCACCTGGCACTTATATCAGTACTCTCTCTAAAAAATGTTCATAAAATATTACATATTTTATATGTTTATGAACTCATATACATTAATATTACATTTTATTAAAATATATCCATTTATAAAATATATATATGTTACACACATATAAATATACAAATTAGAAAGCTATATTTCTAGATCTTCCTATAGATATCATAAGCTTGATGTTCTCTTCTTTGAGAAGGAGTTTCCTTGGAGAGTCTGGTACTAGCTCTGGAACCACCCCTACATCTCTAACTTTTATCATATATTTCCAGACTGCTTCAAGTCTAGGGTCACTCAGTGGAATTTCCAGACAGTGCATAGTCACAATTTTACTACAATTATACTTTGAGTTTCATAACTTGAAACAGGCAATCAGGCTCAGAAACCAACCACATGAAGGAAAGCGTGAGGCATGGAATAGCTCTACATGTCTCCCCTCCCTAAACCTCACTTTTTCAGAACTATAAGAATTCATTGTAGCTCCAGCCACTTCAGGAGGATGAACTTCTCCTCTATCTGGAAATCACACAGGCATTCTTAATCATTTCTCAATTTTGGCATTCAGTTGGCAATGCTTTGTAAATTCACCTTCTCTCCCTATTTAAGAGCTGCAGGAAGAGTAAGGGCAAATTCATAAAATACGCACAGTGCCCCCCATATAGAAAGTTTGTGGCTAAATGATGTTCAACACTATTTGCAAGGCTGGCAATTTAGAGTAAAGGTTGGAGATCAACCAGCTCTTTTAAAAGGACAAATTTTTCTCATACCATTGATTATAGAGATCTGTTCAATAGGAGAATGAAGAATGCCTACTTGACTTGTCAGACACTCAAAGAATCTCAGGCTTTAGAGCTAAGAATGTAATTTTGTCAGCAGATTGATATAAGTCTGAGACCTGGCTCTATCATTGACAGCGAGTGGGTCCTGGGCACATGACTTAGCCACTCTTAAGTTTCAGCATTCTCATCCATAAAGTGGAGATAGTTCATTCAAAATATATTCAACCAACATTTACTCTGCTCAAGACCTGCCAATCACGTGGTGATAATGTCTACTTCATAATACTATTGCAAGGACTAAAAGAGATGATGGACGTTGTGTTTTTAGAATAGGTCTGGTGCATAAAAAGACACACAGTAAATGTTTATTAAAATATTTTATCAACTATTCTTCCCTGTTAGGTAATTTTATTATTATTTTTGTTGAATCATGTTCATCAAATAAAACATTTAATATAGCCACTTTCCTAGAAATTAAAAATAGGTGTAGTGATGAAGTGAATCATCAAGGAAGAAGCTTAGTCTTAGTGAAGGTAATGATCCTTACTGAGTTACTAGATTGAGGTCATATTGTCTGTTACGCGGGATTCTTTCATCTTTACCAAACATGAAACCCATACTACTTTAGAATGAACTAAAACAAACTGGAAATTTTGCTATGCTTTTCTTTCTTTTGCTTTTGTTGTTCTTTGGTTGGTTTTGTTTTGTTTTGAGAGTTACAGTGTTTCTTCCACTTCTTCCTTTGGGAATGAGAAAATTGTTTTCTTGTTCACATACTCTTAGATTTTCCTCTAAAAGACTGCTTTTCAATAGTATGATATATTACTAAAATAGTAATAGATTAAATTTAACATGCATGACATTATGAAAATTTAGCATGCATCTTAAAGTAAAATTATGCAAAAAACTAACTAAAAATTTAGCATGCAACCTCAAGCAAATTCACTCAAAGGCGACTGAAATATGGAAAGCAACTGAAATATGGAAAGCAACGATAAGATTACCCTTTTATTCCCACACTGAAAGAATCATTAAAGAAGTTGGTACAAATGAGCATTTATTTTTGAATGTGGCTGAGTGAGATTTAGGGGTTCAAGAAGGTTCTAGGATTCTGAGAATATTTCAGAGTATCAAAGACCCATTGGCAATTAAGAGCAGCAAAGGGCAAGAAGTATCTAAATCTGCCTACATCAAACCATCAAAATCTCTAAGATCTTTTATTCTAGGTTTCCACAAGGAAATATACAAGCTGAATTTTAAAAGAGCAGCATTGTTATGGATAAAGATTAAGAGCAAATTCTAAACAGTTATAAACAAAGGCGTAGAAACAGAGGTATACACATATATATAAATTCTTTTCCACTAAATTGTAAATTCTTCTCTACATATTCTCTATATTATGACCGTCCATAACTTCAGGGAAAAAATAGGTGCCCATTAAATAATAAGGAAAAAGATAGGTGGCCAAGGAAGCTGAATACTTTTTTATCCATCCACTAAAAAATTTATAAGCATCAAATCATCCACATATTTTCATAAGCATATGAGAATAAATTGGTAAGTATTGCATGCATGGATAAGTACATATTTTTAATAATGTGTTGAGGTGAAATTCACATAACATAAAATTAAGCATTTTAAAGTAAACAATTCAGTGGTATTTAGTACATTTACAAAGTTGTGAAATCTATCTAGTTTCAAAACATTATCATCACTCCAAAGTAAAGCCCTTTACCCAATAAACAATTTCTCCTCATTCTTCCCATCCTCTAGCCCTTGGCATCCACCAGTCTGCGTTGTGTCTCTAAGTTAATAACCCTACAATGGCCTCTAAGTGCTCAAGTAAAAGAATATGTCACACACCTCTCACTTTAAGTCAAAAGCTAGAAATGATTAAGCTTAGTGAGGAAGGTATGTCAAAAGATGAGATAGGCCCAAAAGTCCTCTTGTGCCAGTTAGCAAAGTTGTGAATGCATAAGAGAGGTTCTTGAAAGAAATTTTAAATGCTAGTCTAGTGAACACACAAATGATAAAAATGGGAAACAGCCTTATTGCTGAGATGACAAAAGTTTTGGTTGTCTGGATAGAAGACCAAAGCAACCACAACATTCCCTTAAACCAAAGTCTAATCCAGAGTAAGGCCTTAACTCTCTTCAATTTTATGAAGGCTGAGAGAGGTGAGGAAGCTGTGGAGGAAGAGTATAAAACTAGCAGAGGTTTAAGGAAAAAAGCCATTTTCATAAGCTAAAGTGCAAGAAGCAGCAAGTGCTGATGTAGAAGCTACAGCAAGTTATCTAGAAGAACTAAGTAAGATAATTAATGAAAGTGGCTATAGTAAACAACAGATTTTCAGTGTAAATGAAACAGCCTTATACTGGAAGAAGATGACATCTAGGACTCTCAAAGCTAGGGATGAGAAGTTAATGCCTGGCTTCAGAGCTTCAAAGGACAGGTTGACTATCCTTATACGAACTAATGCAGCTGGTAATTCTAAGTTGAAGTCAATGCTCATTTACCATTCCGAAAATTCTACGGCCCCTAAGAATTCTGCTAAATCTACTCTGCCTGTGCTCTCTCAATGGAACAAGAAAGCCTGGATGACAGCACATGTGTTTACAACATGGGTTACTAAATATTTTAAGCCCACTGTTGAGAACTACTGCTCAGAAAAAAGAAGATTAGCTTCAAAATATTACTGCTCACTGACAATGCACCTGGTCCCTCAAGAGCTCTGATGGAAATATACAACAAAATTCATGTTGTTTTCGTGTCTGCTAACACAACATCCATTCTGTAGCCCACGGGTCAAGGAGTAATTTTGACTTTTAAGTCTTATTATTAAAGAAATACATTTCATAAGACTATAGCTTTCATAGATAGTGATTTCTCTGATGGATCTGGGCAAAGTCAATTTAAAGTCTTCTGTAAAGGATTCACCATTCTAGATGCCATTAAGAACATTCTTGATTCAGGGGAAGACATCAAAATAGCAACATTAACCCGAGTTGGGAAGAAGTTGATTCCAACCTTCATGGATAACTTTGAGGGGTTCAGGACTTCAGTGTAGCAAATAACTACACATGTGGTGGAAATAGCAAGAGAACTAAATTAGAAGTGGAGCCTGAAGATGTGACTGGATTGTTGCAATCTCATGATAAAACTGGAACGGATGAGGATTGCTTCCTATGAATGAGCAAAGAAAGTGGTTTCTTGAGATGGAAATTTCTCCTGATGAAGATGCTTTGAAGATTGTTAAAATGACAACAAACGACTTAGAATACTACATAAATTAGTTGATAAAGCAGTGGCAGCGTTTTATAGAACTGACTCCAATTTTGAAAGAAGTTCTCTTTGTAAAACTCTGTCAAACAGCAATGCATGCTACAGAGAAATTGTTCTTGAAAGGAAGAGTCTGATGCAGCAAACTACACTGTTCTCTTATTTTAAACAATTGCCCGAACTACACCAACCTTCAGCCACCACCACCCAGACCAGTGAGCAGCCATCAATATTGCAGCAGGATCCCCCACCAGCAAAAAGATTACAACTCACTGAAGTCTCAGATGATAGTTAGCATTTTTTTAACAATAAGGTATTTTTTTCAGGTACGTGCATTGTGTTTTTAGACCCTAATGCTATTGCACACTTAATAGACTTACAGTACACAGTGAAAACATGACTTGTGTGTGCACTGGGAAACCAAAAAATTCATATCACTTGCTTTATTGCCGTGTTTGCTCTATTATGGTGGCCTAGAACTGAACCTGCAGTATCTCTGAAGTATGTCTATATTCTCTATATATCTATATACACCAAAATTTGTTTATCCATTTATCCCTTGATTGATATTTATACTGTTTCCACACTTTTGGCTATTGTGAATACTGCTGCTATGAACACGAGAGTACATGTGCTTTTTTGAGTAGCTGTTTTCAATTATATTGGGTATATAAGTAGGAGTGGAATTGTGGGGTCGTATGGTAATTCTGTGTTGAACTTTTATGAGGAATCGCCAAACTATTTTCCAGTGGCTGCATCAATTTGCATTCTCACTACCAGTATATGACAATTTCAATTGCCACACATCCTGAACAGCACTTTTAAATTTCCTTTACTTTTAATTAAGTATTATTGTATCCATCCTACTGAGTGTGAAGTGGTACTTCATTGTGGATTTGATTTGCATTTCCTTAACAGCTAATAATGTTGAGCACACGTTCATGTGTTTGTTGGCCATTTGTATATCTTCTTTAGAGAAATATCTCTTCAAGAATTTGCCAATTTTTAAATTGAATTGTTTCTATTTTTCTTGATGATCTGTAAGAGTTCTTTATATATTTTGGCCCTTATTAGATATATAATTTGACAATATTTTCTCCTGTTCTCTAGATTGTCTTCACTTTCTTGATAAGATCCTTTGATGAACAAGTTTTAAATTTTGATGACGTTCAATTAACTTATTTTGTCTTTTGTTGCTCCTGCTTTTGTTGTCATAGCTAAGAATCTATCACAAAATCCAAGGTCATGAAGGTTTATTTGTTTTCTTCTAAACATTTTATTATTTTAACCCTTATATTTATGTCATTGACCCATTCTGAGTTAATTTTTGGTAAATGTTCTGAGGTAGGGGGTCTAACATCAGTATTTTGCATGTGAATATCCACTTGTCCCAGCACCATTTGCGAAAAGACTGTTATTTCCCCCATTGAATTGTCTAAGCACCCTTGTCAAATATCAACTGGCCACAGACGTATGGGTTTATTGCCAGACTCTCAAGCCTATGCCATTGTTATATATGTCTATCCTATGCCATTACCACAATATTTATATTGCTATAGCCAGGTAGTGAGTTTTGAAACTAGGACGTATGATTCCTTTAACCTTGTTCTTTTTTCAAGATTGTTTTGACTATTTGGGGCCCCTTGCAATTCCATATGAATTTGAGGACCACCTTTTCACTTTATGCAAAAAGGGTCTTGGGATTTTGATAGAGATTGCATTGAATCTGAAGATCACATTGGGTAGCATTGACATCTTAGCAATATGGAGTCTTCCAACCCATGAACTTGGGATGTCTTTCAGTTTTTTTAAAGTCTTCTTTAATTTCTTTCTGCAGTGTTTTGTACTTTTTGCTGTACAAGTCTTCATCTTCTTAGTTATAGTTATTTCTAGTTACTTTATTCTTTTGGACACTATTACAAATGGAATTGTTTATTATTTCCTTTTTTATTGTTTATTGCTGGTGTATAGAAATACAACTGATTTGGGGTTGTATTAAGGGTATTGATCTTACACCCTGAAGATTTGCTGAATTCATTTTTTACTCTATTAGTGTTTTTGGATTTGGAAGGAATTTCTACCTATAAGATCATGTCATCTACAAAGAGAAATAGTTTTACTTCTTTTCCAGTCTGGATGCCTTTTATTCAATGATTGATTGATTTTGGTGCCTAGTTGCTCTGGCTAGAACATCAGCTACAATGTTTAATAGCAAAGGTAAAAGCTGGCATTCTTGTCTTCTTCATAATATTAGGAGGAAAGGTTTCAGTCTTTCACTATTGAGTGTGATATTATCTCTGTGTTTGTCATAAATGCCCTTCATCATATTAAGGAAGTTTCCTCTATTCTTAGTTTTTGTGATATTTGTGTCATAAAATGCTGTTGATTCTGTCAAATGTTTTTCTGTGTCAGTTGAGATATCATGTGTGTGTGTTTCCCTTTTGTTCTATTAAGATAGTGTATTAGATTGATTTTCTTATGTTGAACCACCCTTGAATTCCTGGGATAAATCTCACTTGGTCCTGGTGTATAATCTCTTTAATATACTGTTTGGTGGTTTAGTTTGCTAGTATTTATTGAAGACATTTGTGTCTATAATAATAAAGGATATAGTCTGTAATAATCTTTTTTTGTGACATCTTTATCTGGTTTTGGTATCAAGATAATGCTGGTCCCACAGAATGAGTTAGAAAGTGCCCCCCCCCTTCTTCTTGTAAGAACTTGGAAAGGATTGGTGTTATTTCTTCTTTAAATGTTTGGTAGAATTTGCCAGTGAAGACATTTGGTCCTGGCATTTTCTTTGTTTGGAGAATTTTTTATTACTGATTCAACCTCTACTTGTTACAGGTTTGTTCATATTTCTTCTTGAGTCAGTTTTGGTAATTTGAATGTTTCTAGGAATGTGTCAATTTCAATGAGATTATTTAATTTGTTGGTGTACATTTGTTCATAGTATTTTCTTATAATCTTCTTAAAAAATATTTCTGTATGGTCAGCAGTAACGTCCCCACTTTCATTTCTGATCCTGGTTATTTGCAAATTGTCTCTTTTGTTTTTGTCATTCTAGCTAAAGCTTTGTCAGTTTTGTTTTCAAAGAACCAACTTTTGGATTTACTGATACTATTATTTTCCATTCTGTATTTTATTTATCTCGATTTGAACCTTTATTATTTTCCTCCTTCTGTTAGCTTCGGGTTTAGTTTGCTCTTCTTTTTCTAGGTCCTTAAGGTATAACGTTAGGTTCTTAAACCGTCCTCTGACTACTGCCTTTGCTTTGTCCCATAAGTTTTATGCTGTGCTCTTATTTCCATTCATCTCTTAGTATTTTTAATTTCCCTTGCAATTTATTCTTTGAACCATTAGTTGCTTGAGTGTGTTGTTTCATTTTTACATATTTGTGTTTTTTCCAATTTTCCTTCTGTTATTTATTTCTAGCTCTATTGTTGTCAGAAAAAAATTCTTTGTGCAATTTCAGTCTTTTTGAATTTATTAAGACTTGTTTTGTGGCTTAACATATGGTCTACTCTGGAGAATTTTCTATGTGCATTTGAGAAGAATGAATATTCTGTGCTTGTTGGGTAGAGTAGTGTATATATATCTGTTAGGTACAGTTGGATTATAGTGTTGTCCGAGTCCTCTATTTCCTCACTGATCTTTTATCTAAATGTTCTCTGTTATTGAAAGTGAGCTATTGAAGTTTACAACTATTATTCTTGAAATGTCTATTTCTCCCCTTCAAGTTTGTTGATGTTGGTTTCATATCTTTAGGGGCTCTGTTGTTTCAGGTGTATGTGTTTATAATTATTGTATTTTCTGGGTAAATTAATTCTTTTATCAATATATAATGTCTTCCTTTGTCTTTGTAATAGATTTTGACTTAAAGTTTATGTTGTCTGATACTAGTTTGTCTTTTTTTTTTACTATTTGCATGGAATATCTTTTTTAGTAGACTTTTTTTTTATAACTTCTGAATGCATAATGTCAATGGTAATCAAATTAATAATTAATTCATGCATCCATTGATTTATTCATCTGAAATTAACTGATTACCTGTTATCCCTAAATTAAAGATTTTGCCGTCAAGTCGCTTTCATTTTAACCCAATCTCTTAATGGCACAGAAATTGTGTTTAAAGTGTGGTCCCTCAAATAAAAGAGAACATTTTTATTAAAATGTTTTTAATCACCTTTATTGAAATATAAGTTATGTATAACAAACTGTGCCCTTTTAAGAATATTGCTTAATAAGTATTGCAAATGCATACATTCATATAAACCCATCACAATCAAGGTATAGAACACTTCCACCTCAAAATATTTTCATAGTCCCTTCAATCCCAGCCCCACACAAGTATTTCTCCCCTTCCTCCCACTAAAGTCTAGATTGTCTTATCTACAATTTCAAAGAAATGGATTCATAATGTACTTACTCTTTTGTAGCTGTTTCCTTTTGCTTAGCAAAATGTATATGAAATTCAGACATATTGTTGTGTATATTGGCAGTCCATTCGTTTTAATTGCTAAGTAGTTTTCCATTGTATAAATATATAATGTATTTACCCATTCACCCACTTATGAACACTTTATTCCAGTTTATAGCTACTATAAATAAGCTGCTATGTGTATATGTATATATTTTTGTGAACACTTAGGTAAGTAAATACTTGGGTATTGAACATATGAAACCTTTGCCCTGATGGTTACCTAGGCCACAATTATTTGGACCTTGGGGGGAAAATCAATTTTTAAACTTTCTTTTTAAGAAAATGTTTTATACCTGTCTTACTTATAATATCTATCCCTGGACTTTCTGTATTCCAAATGTTTGTGATGCTGAGAAGTAAAGTTCATTTTATGTGATATTCATGCATTTTAATCTACTTTTGGTAGATACTTAAGGATATTAAACCCTCATTTAAATATGAAAAAAATACTTGGGTAAATACTTACACGTGCAATTCTAAGTCAAATGTAAGTGTATTTTAAAACATAAAAAGTTGTCAGTTTCCCAAAGTGATTGTACCACTTTACACTCCCACCAGAAATATATGAGATTTTCAGTTGCTCCCCATCCTCTCCAACACTTAGTAATGTAGCCTTTATAATGGAGATGTTTCAGTATCTCATTTGGTTTAATTGTCACTTCTCCAATGACTAATGATGATAAGGATATTTCCATTTGCTTTTTGGCCATTTATGTGTCTTCTTTTGTGAAATATCTATTGGAGAATTTTGCCCATGTTTTAGTTGGGTTGATTGTATTCTTAACATTGAGTTGTAAAAATGTCTTACATATTCTGAATACAAGCCCTTTGTAGACAAATATATTACAGTTTATTATAGTCTGTGGCTTTTAGTTTTATTTTCTTAATGTTCTCTTCCAAAGAGACAAAGATTTTGATTTTAACGAAGTTCAACTTGTCAATTTTTCTTTTATGCATAGTACTTTTTGCTTTTTGGGAAATCTTTGTTAAACCAAGATTGCATAGATTTTTCTCCTTTATTTTGTTCTAGAAGGTTTATATTTTCATATTTACATTTAAGTATATGATACATTTCAACTCACATTAACTCCTGTTGAGAATAGAATCTTTTCTGTGATTCAAGAAGCTTGAGGATGTAATTGATTCTTTGCTGGGTAATATAGGAATAGCACTGACAACATACATAACACATTTATTTTTTAGGCAAAGCCATTGAAAGAAATGTGTCATTACTTTGTGGATTAAATAGGTATCATATTTACTATAAAATGTGTAAGAGCCTCATTTTTTAAGATTCAAATCTTAATAGTGTTAAACAGATACCACCTAAATGGTAGTGCATTTATTTTCATGAACTTTTCTCTTATTCAAATGTGTAATTCTCAGCTCCCAACTCTACTACTATGATTCAATAGTAGGTAAATCAGGTGAAATGCAAAACCAGTACAGCGTTTGCAGACAGAATTCAGCATATGAACCAAAATTATCTATGCATTTATCCTTGAACCAGCAAAATGATTTCTAGGATTACATTCCCAAAATGAAATGGCATAAAATATCATGGCACGAGACCATTTATCATAGCACTATTATAATAACAAAGGCTAGAAGCAGAGCAGAAAAGTGGTTGCCAGGGCGGGAGGTGGGGGCAAAAAGGAGAGGTTGGTAACAGGGTACAAAGTTTCAGTTATAAGATGAATAAGGTCTGAGGATCTAACGAAAAACATGGTGACTGTAGTGATAACACTGTATTGTATAATTGAAATTTGCTGAAAGAGTAGAACTTAAATGTGCTTACCTCCCCCCAAAAAGGATAAATACGTGAGGTGATGGATGTGTTAATTAACGAGATGGGTGGAATCCTTTCACAAGGTACCCATATATCAAATCACCACAATGTACATTTTAAATGTCTTGTAATTTTATGTCAATTATACCTCAATAAAGCTGAAATAATAGGTCTTAAAAAAAAAAAAAAGACTGGAAATGACCCAAACATCATCAGTTGAGGACTCCTGAGTAAATTATGGTTCATCTGCATTTTGGAGTACTACACGGCTGTTAAAGAAATTGGGAATATATTTATATACTGCTCTATGGAGTCCTTCAAAATGTATTATTAAGTAAACAACAAATTGTCATGAAGAAAAATGTGTATAATACATGCCCATTTATTTAACGGAGTACTGATATATAATTATATAGTTTTGAAAATGAATAATCCTAAAAATAAAATAATAAAGTAATATAAATTACCTAAGAGGGGAAAATAGGTTGAAGGAATCAGGGACAGAAACCAAACTTCACAGAAAATGCTTTACTTTATACATTTGTTTAGAACCATGTAAATGCTTTACATAATTAGAGGAAGAAGCTAAAGTGAAACAACAGCTTCCAAGAACCAAAGAAAAAATGAACTGAGCAATGCATCCAGTTGGTGCCTTAATCACATAGTGAAAAGTTATTATAAGTGACTGTTAAAGATGGTAATTTGATGATGAATTTCCAGGGAGGGATATAGCATAAAACCCAAAAATAACTACACAATAAATCTCAAGGAATTTTCAGCAATCATATTTCAGTAATAATATCAGTATTGTTCTAAAATCATGTTATATATGTAAGAAAAGAGATTATTTATAAAGACATTAAGTAAAACCTCATAATCTTAAATTCTTACATTTTAACTGGAAATAACCATATAACTCATGGCATGTTTTCCCTTAAAAACAAAAACAAAACCCAAAACTTTACCTCTGTCCAGCGAGTCAGCTTAGGAACTGATCCACATAGCACCAATAACATCTCTAACACCAAGATTGTTGGCTTTAAGTAACATTTTGTACTAAAAGGATACAGGCTTCTTGGAGAAATGGCTGACTACAGGTCCAGGGAAGAAAATGTACAAATGAGCCTGAAAGATCTGATTATAACAGAAAGCAATAAAGTTATCAAATACTATTAAAGTTAGATCAAATAGATTTAGGAAGCAACTTGAAGAGACATCTACTGGATAAAAGTGAGACTTTGGAGAATATTCTAATAATAAATGGACTAAAACATAGCAAACCTCTTAAAATCCATCAGTCCACAATAATATAAAGTCCTCACTGGTCACTATATCAGTCATCTATTACCAATAGTCTTGTGAAATAGACCACCCAAAACTCAGTGGCTTAAGCAAAATTCATGGATTCTTGTTCATATGTCTGTGGGGCTCCTGGAGGTCAGCTGCTCTAGTTTGGGTTTGCCTGGGCTTGGCTCCAAGCAGCAGATGGGGTCCAGATCCCCTCCGCATTTCTGTCATCCTCCTTGGGTCAGGAGCAGACTGATGAGACATGTTCTTCTCATGATAGAGACGGAAGGCAAGAAAGCAAGCCTAACCACACAAGCACATATCAAGCTGCTTATTGCTGTTTGGCTGCCATTAGCCAAAGTAATTTCTCATGACTGACCCCAAAGTCAAGAGGGGAAAGAACACTCTGCGTCTACTAAAATTAACTCAAAAGTATAATAATAAAGCATGGCATTAATTCTTCATCCCACACAGGTGGGATGAAGAATTAACGTCAATAATTTAATCTCCCACAGCCACTTATGGGACATTTTCTAGAGAACCAACTAATAATGTGAAATATCAGTAAATAAAAAGATATTTAAAAAATACATATCCTGCCTTTCCAGTGCAAACTATGCATCAAGATATTCAAAGAGTTGATGAAGAATGTATTTTAAAACTAATAAATGAAGAAAGAACAATGAAATTAGAATATTGCCATTCTTGGATACTCTAAAATTAGAATATCACTATTCTCTACTGGTAATGAAATAACGTATTGGCACATAATCATCAGTGCCTGATAGAAATATATGTGAAAAGTTTATGGAGCAAGGAAACTAACAAATAATACCAGAGTTGCCAGGGAGTAATTGAGAACCAATTTAAATAGACTCCCACTAGCCAAAGATGACAAAATTTGAGCATCAATAAGCAGAATAAAAGCAATGGATCAAAATTCATTAAAATATTTGAATGTATGAGTCATAAAAATATTGAACACAAACAAAATTCAAACAAGTAAAAATAAAACATGGGTGACATTTGGATGATAGAAAAAAATCAACTCATTATTTTAAACATAGGAAAATAAAGGAAACAATCAGGCATTTGCCCAGCTTTTCCTATATGAGCTGTAACACAGGGTAAACAAATAGTTGATTAGAGAAATTTTCCCTTTATGCATGTATTTCAGTTAATAAACTAATAATGATTGAATAAATTAGAATATCACTATTTTACAACCCCTAATAGATTAATAGATTTAAGCAATGCTCATCAATTGCTAACATTACCCAAAGAAAGACAAACAGATATTGCATATCTCTTGAGTAAAATGCATAATGCCACCTATAAAGTAGTATTTTCCAAACTTTCTAGCTTCAATCTAATCAAGTCTCTAGATCTCACCTCTAATTTATATGAGGTGCAGGGGAGGCAGAAACATGTTACATTAAACCTTGGGGTGCAATTTGCAAAACCCAGAGCATAAGAAAGTACAATACAGAAACTGCTCAGACAAATAAGATCGTCCATGAATTGATAATTGTTGGAAGTTGGGTAAAGGAACATGGACATTTTGAATTGTATTTTTGCATTTATCTGAATTTGAATAATATTTTCTTTTTTATTTAAAGTAAGTCATGCTGGGCATTTGTTGAAACTATGTGGGTTTAAACAAAGAGAACAAGTCTCATTTTGGGGTGTATGTAGAGCCCAAGTTATCATTTAAGCTGTCTGACTAGTGAACCAGAGTGGCAGTGGCTAGTGGACATTTTCTGAGTCACTGCGCTCCCCTCTGAATACTATTCAGAGTGCCATCTAATATCAGTGACTTTCAGAGATTAATGACAAAACTAAAGTGGGTGCTAGTTTGTAAAATTCAGAAGTTAATCTCTCATCTAGAGCAGTAACTAAAATCCCTGGAATAGGAGATTGAACAGTTATTCAAAAAAAAAATCACCCATGTGATCACATTCATGCGTTAGACTAAATATGTTTCCTATGTGTCTGATGATCAAACATCATGAGTATCTTTATAAATAACTTATGATCACACGTCATCATGAACAATTGTACACATCATAAAAAGAAACTCTTGCTGATGTGAGTCAATGAATTGCCACCAATACTTAAATTAAGGTAGTAAGATGGGAACATGGTGACTCTCTTCTGCTTTCATGTATATTACTTTGGCATTCATGAAGGTCTGGCATTAAATGACATCATTTTTTTTTTTTTTTTTGTACCGCAAGATTCCTGTATGCTAGAGCTATCCTCTTATTGCCTTTATGTTGTTAAGCCTCTGTAAGGGAGTAACCTAATAAGAATTTTAATAGTGCATAGACAATGTGACTCTAAACAAAAATGTGCAAGGACTGCTATTAAGAAATATTTATCAGTAAATCTCATTGCTTTAACTACAGAGACTCTGATTTGCAAATGGGATGTCTGTGTGGGTGTAATATTTAACTGATTTCTCTAGATTTAAATTTCATGGGGAAAGACATTAGTTCTTGGATACATGACTTTGAAATAATGGTATTTATTGACTTTGATTATGCTTTTTAACCGAGGTCAATGTGAAGCTTTGGCATTAGAAAATGTCTTAAATATGTTGAATTGTATGTGAAGTCAACTAGTAAAACATAACTCTTCAATTTGAAACAGATGGGGACTGAAGACATAAAGTTTAGGGAGATAGATTGGGGTGGGGGATACAAAGAGACAAAGACATATGGAAGGAAGGAGGGATGATATAAAGCCTCTAAATAGGTACATGAATGGAAGTGCTCCTTTACGTTGTCCATAGATGACAGTATACTCATGGAATTTGTTGTTTTGTTTTGGTGAAGTTGGCTGAAATTTAAATACTGTTAGTTTTAGGAAAGTAATCAGTAGAGTAATTGGTTCCAGTACTATGAAAATTAAGAACGTGTCCTTCCTGTGCCTCCTGTTAGTTCATTTCTAGAGTAAGAGTGTTGTATATACAGCCAAATGGATTATTGGTCTGTCTCTGAATGTCAGCCCTCATGCCCATATAGGGCACTTATGTCTATAAAGGTATAATATAAGTTATAACCTCCCCAGGAAAAGCATCAGAGAGAAATCTAAATTACAGTTTTTGTTCAGCCTCAACTCTTGTTATTAATTATGCTGTTCCATTATTTTGCTATTTATGAAGTGGGGAAGAGCAGTCATATGTTCCTCTCCATTTGGGCCAGTTGGGAAGTGGGCAGAGCTCCTTGGAAAACTAGATCATCCCACCAAATTACTATGCCAAAAACATATAAAGTGTATATGCCGAGTGCTACAGAAGGATTAACACCCAATCAAGGTTTAAGATACAGCAGAGTTATATGGGGATGAAGATTAAAAATTTAGATTCCTGGGATTTGCTTTTAGAAAATTCCAAATCATGAGATATTGGAGCAAGCCCAGGAATCTGTATTGTAGTGAACAGCCCAGGTGATTTCAATATGTGTAGTTCCTAGAACGTGATTATCATAAACACTAATAAGCTGATACAATATGAAAAGACGTAGAAGTTAGAAAACCTACATTTACTCTTCAAGAGATTATAAGAAAATATTAAAGTTCTCATTGTAAGAATTTAGGTGAATTTATAAACATATAGATCTACATTATGCAATATATTCTTATTCATGTATTAATTTTTTAATGGCAAAATAGTTGAAATGGTAAATTTCCCACACAGTAAATAAAATTAAATTCCAAATTAACTAAGCATAGCATTCACCAGTTATTGTCATTTCCAGCACACCAAATGTATGCTAATTTAAATTTACAAATTGTACAACTCAGTAAAAGTCACATAGCTGTGAAAGCCCCATGAAAACTTAAAAAGACATAAAAATGCCCGGCCTTTTAAAAACATTTTTGGCATTGTTTTGAATATAACCAGGCACAGTCTCTGGTGGGTTTTTTTGGGTTTTTTTTTGTTTTTTACCACATAGCTACTATTAAGAACACTTTCCTCTGCTAGGAGAGATAAAAGCAACAGTGGATGGCTGTTAGAGTCTGGCCAGGAAAAGAAAACAGTAGAAGCAATCTCCAGAAAATCTTCAAGAGAATCACTTGATATTTACTATAAGGTTCCGATTCCTAGACTCCCCGCCTTATACATATTAAATAAGGATCTTGTTGAAAGGGGGTACCAGGATGATCATGGATATCTGTAAGTAAATAATGTCCACTTTGGGATGCATAGGCACAATGATGTTATCAAATTCTCTCCTTACAACAGAAAGGAAAAAAATATTATGTAGCTTGAATTTTCCTTTGTATTTTCTGAAACTTTTGCTTCTTTCAGTAGTGACAAAGGAGAGCCTCCACTGCAGGGCCTGGGTTAAAATAAGGTGAATGAGGCTCTTGCTTTGGTTGCAAAAATTAAGGGGCTATTTAAGAAAAAAAAGAAAAGAAATAATAAAAGCAGAATACAGGGCTTCCCTGGTGGCGCAGTGGTTGAGAGTCCGCCTGCCGATGCATGGGACACGGGTTCGTGCCCCGGTCCGGGAAGATCCCACATGCCATGGAGCGGCTGGGCCTGTGAGCCATGGCCACTGAGCCTGCGCGTCTGGAGCTTGTGCTCCGCAACGGGAGAGGCCACAACACTGAGAGGCCTGCGTACCGCAAAAGAAAAAAAAAAAGAAAAGCAGAATACAGAGCTCTGCCAAGCCATATTAAATCCTGAAGTAAAATAAGTAATACTTAAAAGAAGTAAAATAAGTAATACTTACTCCTTTATTTAAATTTTTATTTTTTGTTCATCATGGATAATTTTGCATTAATTTTATCTTTTTAAATAGTGCATTAAAATATTGTTTATTTTGATTACTGAGTTTTTCAGCACCTCCTTAATTTTTGGACCAGAGGCAAACGCCTCACCCTAGTTACAGCTCTGGTTCTATGCACTGTGCAGAATGGAATTGCCCCAGTTATTTAAAAGCATGTTAACATCCAAGCACGATGGGTTGTTTCCCTCCAATTGCATCTCCTGGGTAAATATGTTTCTGCCTGGAGCTAAGACCAATCATGCTCCCCAAATTTAGTTAGATCTACTATGTAATGAAGTCAAATGAACTTATGTTTTCCTAGACTGAGATTGAAGTGAGAGTGCCTTAAAACATATGGCTAGGTCAATAATTTTTAAAATTAACTAATGTACTAAAAAATGAAATAAGGGGGGGAGGAGGATATATTAAGGGGGAGGAACATGCTAAACTAGAGTGCCTGTATCCAGGTTTGAGTATAAAGTAAAAAAAAATAAAATACTGAGTTGATTAAATTATAGTTCTCCTCAACAACTAATAATGTCTTCAGAGGTTCTATTTGCTGTTATTATTGTATTTTGGATGGAAGAGTTTCTCTAAAGAAAATCTTCTTGAAGCCCCATGACCAAGAAGAAGAAACCCAAGCCAAGTATTTGATTGCCTACTAAGTACTTGTTGTGACAATATACTCACAGAAGCAGATTTTGTCATACTGGCTCTTTTACTATTGCAAAGTTTCACTATTGTCTTCATTAAACTAAAACAGCTTTTTTAAAACCTACACATGGCAGGGATCTTTTGAAAATTGTTAATTGTTCAAACATGGCATAGAATTGCAGACTAAAAAGTAATACGAAGTCTAAAACATAAAGTTAGCCTTCTGAGCACAGTTAAAGGAGCCAGGGTTTCGTTAATTGAGGTCGTAGTCATTGTGATGACAGTGCAATATGTTGGTGAAAATTTCTTAAAAGCCTCTAAAAGAAAAAGAGCAAGTTTGTAGCTGAGTACAGTTTGCAGTGGAGAGGTTCACCAATATGTTGATAGAGATTAACACTAGAAATACAATCTGAGTGCTTTTATCTTCCTATAAAAAGTGCATTGTTTGATTTTTCTATGAGATTATTTTGCCTACATACAAAGCATTTTAATAGTAGTCACCTTAGAAAAATATACTCATATCTTAAAGTCAGTAGGAAAGTTTTAGGACCTAAAGGAAATTTCTTTTTTTTTTTTGCATTATAAGGATTATAAAGCCCTTAATTGCATCCATTTTATATGGTAAAATTTTCAGAGACATTAAAAATTGAAATTGATACTTTAAGAAAGTGTTTATGTTATTGTCCTATACAGTGGTGGAGAAATGAGCAGGAAGACTACTTAGGTCATTTCAAGCTTCCTAATTCTATAGTTTGAAACGCTTTTTCAAAAAAATTGAGAAAAGAGTATTACAGTAAGTTCTTGAGAATTTTGCTGGTTCCACTGTTACTGTAGAAAATACTTTTTTCATAAATTTCTATGAAAAATTTATATCTGCCATATATAGTTTTTCTTAATTTAAGAAAGTAAATATTTTATACCAAAAACCTAGTTCATTTCAGGAAAATAAAGTTCTAGCAACTTTTTAAAATATTTAAGGGTATGAAATTGTTTTCTTTGCCTCAAGCCTTTTTTGTAATTTATAAAGGGAAAATTAAGACTACTATTTATGTCATATTTTCACTTATATTTTATCCCAAACTTAACTAATAATATTTTATTTAAGGATTCTCTAGTCATTCTTCTTTTTATCCATTTATTAAAAAATAAAATATTGCCTGTGTACCTACCATATGGCAGACACTGTGAGATCCTGAGGAGAGGCAAACAAGCTAGATGTAATGACTGTCCTCAGGAAGAAAATGCTATTTGCCTCAATTGCTTTGCAAAAAATTACCAACAAATGGCAAATTTCAAAATATCCTGCCCGTAACTCTGGACATAGTTATTCTAGACTCTATCAACCTTGGAGAAAATATTTTCAAAGGCATTTAGCTTTTTATTGTTAGAATGTCCTACATTACTTTGAGGAATAAAGCAATGGAAAATGGAAAAATGTATGCTCACTCTTACTCAACTGATGATGAGTGTTTTTTGAATAAAGCCCAGTGATGATAACCATGATAATGTCATATAATAATTCTGTTTTGATGTGGAAGTCAAATGCATTCATGAATTATACTTTAGAGGAAATAGTTCTATGTACCTAGGCATGCATTAATAATTTACACATTGGACAACTATGCCTCATTTGCATCCTTTTTAAATGTTTGAAAAATTTCAAACATAATGAAAAGCATGTCTGTTTGCACATGGGATTAATTTGCTGTTAGCAGTAAAAATTCTGCATAAAGCTATCTGTTCTATGAGGAAAAACATTCTACCCTCTGTACCTACTGGATGAAGAATGAAGCCTTGGTATGAATACAGACATGTCCTTACATGTTTCCAAAAGCGTAGTTGACAAATCCCTCCCTTGACATGCCATGGCTTTTCTTTAATAATACAGAGAATGGACACTCTCTGAGGTTCCACTTTTATCGAAGATAGAATTTTTTTATAGACTAATGTGCCAACCAAGAACAACTAGAAAAAGCTTTAAAAATGTTTACAAGCCTTAAAGAGCAACTGAGGCCACCGAGAGTTGATGGGCAGTGCTATCTAATAGAAGATAAGTGTATTTTGGCAGTCTGCTGTGCTATTACTTTCATTAAATTTACCTTAGGTGAAAAGCTAAGAAACTTTTTTAAAATGTTGTATTCCAAAAAAAAACACAAACAAACAATTACCAGGCATTTGACCTAATAAAACCCCAAATGACTGTAAAAGAAAAAAAGAAAGAGTTTTAAAAAAGGAGACAAAAAAGTAAAATAAGTGATTCAGATATTGGTGTTATCAGATCCAGAATTTGAAATAATTGTGATTAATATGTTAAGAAAATAGATAATATGATGAAAAATTTCACCAAAAAGTAGAATCTAAAAATAATCAAATAGAAATTCTATAACTAGAAAAATAAAACCACTTAAGTAAAAACAAAAAAACTTAAATGAGGTTAGGTTAGAATCAGCAGAAGAAAAAATTAGTAAACTAAATATTAAGCCAACAGAAAATATCAAGACTAAAGCATAGAAAATAATATAGAATGGAGAAAGAAAAATTACTTGATGGAAGAAAATTATTGCAAGTCATATATCTGATAAGGCATCGATATCCAGTAAATAGAGAGAAATCTTACAACTCAACAACAAAACAAACAACTCAATTAAAAAATGGGCAAGGACTTAATTAGACATTTCTCCAAAGACAACATACAAATGGCCAATAAGCACATGAAAAGATGTTGAACATCACTAATCATTAGGGAAACGAAAATCAAAACTGTGATGAGATACTACTTCATGGTCACTAGGATGGCTATTATGAAACAAAAACAAAAACAAGAAAACAAAAACAGAAAACAGTAGTGTTGACAAGAATGTAGAGAAACTGGAACTCTTGCATTGCTGGGAACCACTATGGAAAATGGTATGGTATGCCTCAAGAATTATCATATGACTCAGCAATCTGCTTCTTGGTATATACCCAAAGGAATTGAAACCAGGGTCTTGAAGAGAGATTTGTACACCCATGTTCGTAGCAGCATTATTCCCAATGGCTAAAATGTGGAGGTAACCCAAGTGTCCATTGACAGATGAATAGATAAATAAAAAGTGTTATATAAACACAACAGAACATTATTCAGCCTTAAAAAAGAAGGACATTCTGACACCTGCTACAACATGGAGGAACCTTGAGGATACTGTGCTGAGTGAAATAAGCCCATCACATAAAGACACATACTGTATGATCCCACTCACATGCAGTTCCCAGAGAAGCCAAACCCATAGAGACAGAAAGCAGAATGGTGGGTGCCAGGGCCTGGGTTAGGAGTGGTGATGGGGGAGTTGTTTAATGGGTGCAGAGTTTCAGTTTGGGAAGATGAAAAAGTTCTGGAGATGGACGGGGTTGATGGTTGTACAATGTGAATGTGTTTATTAATGCCACTGAACTGTACTCTTAAAAATGGCTAAGATGCGGCTTCCCTGGTGGCGCAGTAGTTGAGAGTCTGCCTGCCGATGCAGGGGACAGGGGTTCATGCCGCGGTCTGGGAAGATCCCACGTGCTGTGGAGTGGTTAGGCCCGTGAGCCATGGCCGCTGAGCCTGCGCGTCCAGAGCCTGTGCTCCGCAACAGAAGAGGCCACAACAGTGAGAGGCCCGTGCACTGCAAAAAAAAGAAAAAATGGCTAAGATGGTAAATTTTATATTATGTATATTTCACCATAAAAAAAAATGGGAACAAAAGGAAAAATTACTCGAGACACAGAATGTGGTAAAATTATCTAACATATACAAAATTGCAGTTCAAGCAAAAAAGGGGAGAAATAACTGGAATTAAGCAATATGTGATTAGAAACTGGCCAAGAATTCTCCCAAATTTATGAATGGTATCAGGTCACAGATACAAGAAGACCCTAAGCAGGAAAAAACACAAAGAAAACCACATCTTTGAAAATCATAGTAAAACTGCCCAGTACCACATTAAAAAATCTTAAAAATCACCACGGGGGCTAAAAAGATACATAACCTTAAAGGATCAGCAAAATGACATGATAACTGACATTTCAATATAATTTATTGAAGCCAAAATATATTGGAATGATGGTTTTTAATTGCTGAAAGAATAATTTCCCAAACAATTTTCTGTAAACTAAAATATTATTTTTAAAAGGAAAGCAAAATAAGTATATTGTGAAACAAAATCTGAGATTTTTGCCACCAGTAGACCCAACTAAATGAAATAGCAAAGGACCTTTTTCATACAGAAAAAAATAAATCCAATGAAAACAACTAAATGCAGGAAGGAATGAAGAGCTATGGAAAAGTTAAGTATGTGTATAATTATAAATATTGACCTATAAAATAATAATAATAATGTATCATAGGGATTATAACATAGAAATGCAATACAAGACAACAATAGCACAAAAACCAGAAAGGGGAAAGAGAGTTAAAGAGTTCAAATGTCCTTACATTGCCCTGGACATAGTAATTTAGACTATGATTAGTTAAGCATGCATACTATAATCCGAGGAAACCACTAAAAGCTGCTAGAGGAAAAAAGTTAAATAATACAAGTAATTGACTAATCCAATATAATTCAAAAAAGGAGGGGAAAAGGAAACATCGACTAGGTAGGACAATTACAAAATAAATAGTAAGATAGTATATATCCAACTATATCAGCAATTATTTTAAGTATAAATAGACAAAGAACTCCAAGTAAAAACAAAGATTGTCATATAGAGTTTTAAAACTCAACCAAATGTAATATATAGAGAAGCATTTTAAATATAAACATACAGAAAAGTTAAAGTGAAAATAAAAAATATATACCTTACAAAAACTAATACAAAGAAAAGTGGGTTAGCTACACTGATATCTGACAAAATAAACTTTAAGGCCAGCAGCAATACTAGAGGATATAGCATACTGATTAAAGCATTCCTCTACCAAGGATATATAACAATTATATTTTTATTCAACAAATTATACATATATGACAAAATATATTAAAATATATAAAAATTATATTTGCTTATTTATAACAAAATGCATAAAGAAAAATTTACAGAACATAAAGAATATATAATATATGAATTACACAGTAAATAAACTTGATTTAACCAACAGACATAGAATACTCATGCACAAAAATTCTGGAGCAAACATTCTTTTCAAGCCTAAAAAATTAATATATACAAGACCTTAAGGTAAGTTTCAACAAAGTTCAAAGGATTGATATCATAAAGAACATGAATTCTGAATGCATAATATTAGGAAAAAAATCCTCCAATGTTTGAAAGTTGTCATACTAAGCATCTAAGTATCTATGGATCAAAAAATAAATCTCGATTATAAATGAAAAAAATATTTTCACCTGAATCATAATGAAAATCCCACATATCAGGACTTGTGGGGTGCAGCTAAAGTCATGTTAAGAAGACAATGTATAATCTTCAAAGAAGATATTAAAAAAGAAGAGTGACAATTAAGGTTATGAGTATCCATCTTAAGAATTTAGCCAGAAATTAGAAAATGAATGCATTAAAGAAAAAGAAAATAAGAGAAAAATAATTTTTAAAAGCAGAAGTCAATTATATGGAAAACAAATATACAATAAAAAGTAAATAAAGATAAACATTGATTCTTAGGAAAGATGATTAAAGTTGATAGTTCCCTATGATGAGTAATGAAGTTAAAAAGAGAGAAGAATAAGAATTACTAATACCAGGGAAAATGGAGCATCTGTAAGGATCATATATAAATATATAATGACCTCATTAGTGAATATTCTACCAAGCATTTAATGAAGAACAATAACAGTATTACATAAATCCTTCAAGAAAATAGGGAAGACTGAGAACACTTCTCATTTTGTTTTATAAGGACAGCATTACCTACCTTGTTCCCAAATTACAGGCCATTCTTCTTCATGAATTTAGCTGTAGAAACCCTATATAAAGTATTACCAAACAAAATTAATAAAAGTGTAATAAGGACAAACAAACAGGGCATATAACAGCAATTTAAGTGGTTAACATTTGAAAATTAACCAATGTTGTTAATCACATTAACAGAGAAAAGAAAAATTACATGATTGTATCAAAAGATGTTAAATACCTTTTGACGGAATTCAACAATATTAGTAGGCTGAGATTAGAAACAAATTTACTTAATCTAATAAATATCTATGTTAAAATGCAATGGGCACTATGCATAATGTTGAATAATTAAAAGCTACTAGATATTATATTTCATTATAAAGGTTCATTAATTGAGACAACAAAGATAAATAAGGAGACCAGTAAAACAAAATAGTGCATACATATACCTTCACATGTATTAACACTTGATTTTTTATTTTTAACAAAGATGACACTGCAGAACAATGAAGAAATTATGGTCTTTTCAATATACAGTTCTGAGGTAACTGGATATTTTTATCAAGAAAAAAATTAAACCCTGATGTAGTGTTGATCTAAATGTGAAAGACATATTTTTTTGAAGCATAAAGTACATTACTACAAGGTAACATAATGATTTAGCATAGATTTTTTTTTTCTTAAATAGGACACATGAAACAACCAAAATGGAAAATATTGAAAAGTTTAAGTTTCCTGTTTATCAAAAAAACAAACAAACAAACATGAAATAGACACAAAGTCAAGAGGGTACCCTGAGAGGGTAAGGTATTTTAATATGCATAAATGTAAAATAAATCATATGCAGAATATATATAAATTCCTACAATTAAATTTAAAAACAGGCAATCAAATAGAAAAATGGGCAAAATACTTGAATAGGCTACTTTCCAAGAGGATATCCTAATGTCCAATAAATTGATGAGTAGGTGCTCAGCATCGTTAGTCATCTGGAAAATAAAAAATAAAACCACAATGAGATAGCAGTAATATCAACTAAAATATCTAAAATTAAGACGATTGATAAGTATTTGTTGGCCAGAAAGTGAGAAACTCTCACATGCTGCTTTTCAGAGTATAAATTATTACAACTTTGGAAATCTTTTTGGCAACAACTACTAAAGGTAACTCATGACCCAGCAATACAAACTTGGGTGTGGACTCAATGGAATTGTGTATATATTTGCACCAAATAACTATAAGAATGTTTATAACATATTGTTTGTAAGTGTTAGATATTGAGAGTAATCCAAATGTTTATCAACAATTGGATAGATAAATAAATATTAATATATTTATAAAATGGAATAAAGCATTAAAAAATGAGCAAATTACCGCTGCATGCATCAACGTGAATGGATCTCACAAGCATAATTTGACGCAAAGGGGAATATGTTGAATTACAGTATAGATACACACTGGAAAATAGCCAAAATTAGTCTGGGGGTTAGAAATACAGATGTTGTTACATGTGTGGAGGAAGGGATAGGAAATGGCTGAAAGGAATATGAGTGTCATATTCTATTATTTATCTTGATGAAAATCACATGGGTGTGTTCACTTTCTTTTGAAATTCATCAAGCTCTAGACTTAGGTTTTCTATATTGTATTACTCCATACTACAATAAAAAAGTTTCATTTAAAATTACTGCTGGTATTAAATGACTAGAAAACTACAGTATTCCTTTTTCTTATCCTGATAGCCTATTCAAGACCTGTGTTTACCTAAAATGTATTGAGATGTATGCATTTGGGAGAGGTATTCTTGCTTTCTCTATTGTGGTATTTTTTCTCTTCCTTTTTTCAATCTCTTAAAAATTAAAGAAAACTCCAGAATAATAATTTTATATTATATTTTATAGCTTTCTGTCTTTGAAAAGTACTGTAACAGAAGGGTACAGTGAACAAGAATGTATGTTTTAGTCATAGACACATCTGGTTGTCATTCCATCCAGAAGCAGTCTATGAGTTTGGGCACAAGTTAATTAGAATCTCTAAGCCATATCTTGTTGAAAGACAGACAGAGAAAGGGGGAGAGAGAGAGAGAGAAGGTGAGAGCAGGAACAAGAGTGAGAAAGTGAGAGAGGAAAAGAACAAGAAAGGGGAATGAATGAAGGAAGGAAGGAATGTCTACTTCTCAAGGTCGTTATATGGGTTAAAGTAATACATATGTAAAATCATCTAGCATACTGCCTCTTATACTAGTTTTCTCCATATGTATATTTTCCCAATCTCTCTATTATGTATATACTGTATTAGTTTCCTAGGGCTATCATAACAAATTACCACAAACTAGATGGTTTAAAACAACACAAACTTATTTTCTTACAATTCAGGAGGCTAAAAATCTGAAATCAAAATGTGAACATCGTTGGTCCTTTCTTGAGACTCTGAGAAAGATTCTATTCCATACCTCTCTCAGAGCGTCTGGTGGTTGCTGGCATTCTTTGGCGTTCCTTGGCTCGTAGCTGCATCACTGTGATTTCTTTGTCTGTATGGCTCTATTCCTTGTATTTCCTCCGTCTTCAAATCTTTCTCTTCTTATAAGGGCACTAATCTTTGGATTTAGGCCCACCCTAATCCAGTATGACTTCATCTTAACTTGATTACATCTACAAAGACCTTATTTCCAGATAAGGTCACATTCACAGATACTGGGGTGAGAACTTCAACATATCGTTTTGGGGGATGCAATTCAACCCACAACATATCAAGCAGGCATTAAACTAGAGAAGCTAAGAGATTTGCTTAGGACATTAAACAAAGCTAATAACAAAGCTAGAACTAGGAAACATATGTAACTCAGAATCCAGTGTTTCTTCCCATATACCAAGCTACTTAGAAAATCATCTTCCTGATTCCAATAGATAAAACTTTAATCTTGATTATATCTATTTGTTCACTTTATATTCTTAGCTGGATATAGAACATATAAACACATCTTTTGAAATATTGAACTCAGACAAAAATAATGCATAAGTGTGAGTTTGCATGTGTATGTGTGAACATAAATGTGAAGGTGACAAATTGGCAGCCCATGGGCCATTTCCAAGCAGCGAAGAAGTCTGTTTTGTCCTGTACAGTTTTGTCGTTGTGGAGGTTATCATTATTTTTTAATGATATATGATTTTATAAATCAATAGCTTTTATATAAAATTCCAGATTTCCAGGTGCTTCTGAAAAATCATATGACCTGGCAACATTGGACCCACCTGTCCACAATCTGCTAGGGCTGGGGAGTAGATGCCCTTTTTGGAAAAGTATGCAATTTTTATTTGGCCACAGTGCCAACCCATTCTCATTGTTTCCCCACTTCCGTTTACCTCACTCATGTATGTCACACGCTGGACTTGCTTAGTCATTTCCATCTGCTCTCCTTGATTTACAGAAAATTTAATTGCCTAGTATGGTACTATAGTCTCATTCAATGGGTTGTCTAGATCAAGTGCAAATAATTTAGGCTTTAGTTCATTTCCATTTTACTGTTATTTTTCTTTCAACAGGAGAAAAGCTCTTATAAAAATAAAACTCTTGTTAATTCTGCTTCACAAGTAGCTTCAAAAGTCTAAACAAAAGGGCTTCCCTGGTGGCGCAGTGGTTGAGAGTCCGCCTGCCGATGCAGGGGACATGGGTTCGTGCCCCGGTCCGGGAAGATCCCGCATGCCGCGGAGCGGCTGGGCCCGTGAGCCATGGCCGCTGAGCCTGCGCGTCCGGAGCCTGTGCTCCGCAACGGGAGAGGCCACAGCAGTGAGAGGCCCGCGTACCACAAAAAAAAAAAAAAAAAAAAAAAGTCTAAACAAAAAACACGAAATGGGGGAGGCAGTAGTTTGTGATAGGATGGGAAACAAACGAACAACAAACAAACAATTCACACAGGATGTGCCTTAAAAGCTAACTACAAAATATTTCAATATGCCAGCACAAAGAATTGATTCCACAGATTTCCGGGGGCAGAAATAAGCTGAAATGAAGCAAAGGTACAATAAGGCTTGAATCTCACTGGCATCTATAACTCCAGCACAACTCTTGCTCTTCCCTCAAAAGCCACAGTAAGGGAAATTAAACTGGATTGGTTAAATTAAACAAATTGGATGCAGGGACCCAATGAAAATATGCATAAAGCTAGATTCTGATGAATGAGAAAATTCCCTTCCTGAAGTCTAGCAGCTGGGAATGGAAGGGATTGACTGTAAGTGGGGGTGGGGGTAGGTGCAGGGGCAATAAAGAGACAAAGTTCGGTGACAGGAGGAGAACTAAGTTCTTACAGGGGATAACAAAGACAGGCTCAAATATGTAACTAATCAGTGAGTGAAATAACACCCCAGGCAGGGGCTTCTCACAAACTTAGTTTAGTAGCTGCTATTCTTCTCCAGAGAGATTTTTCATTATTGTGGGGTGAAGGAAGTTTGGGGGTAGGCATGACAGAACATACACAGGTGTTAGTGGTGCCCTAGATTTAAGAACACTGCTCATCAAACACACTGCAGTGGTCCCACATTGAAACCTCTCTAGCAGGTGCACTGATTAGAACTTAACTACTATTC
Organism: Monodon monoceros; assembly: GCF_005190385.1. NCBI lineage: Eukaryota > Metazoa > Chordata > Mammalia > Artiodactyla > Monodontidae > Monodon > Monodon monoceros. The sequence continues at coordinate 46,405,671 of NW_021703775.1, forward strand.
TCAAGTACCTATCCATGTGCTTTCTCTACTGTAGCTTGATACCTTAATAATTATCATTATTCAAATAATTTGTAGCATTAAAAAATTCACAGTCTATCTTCTGATTACTGAAAAATTATATACTCATGTGAAAGTAGCCTAATTTTACTATGCCGAAGATTTTTTCAAGTAGTACAAAAGTATTTAACATGCTGAGTTTGCTTATTTCTCCTGAAAGTAACTTAGTAAACTTCATGAGAAATTATTGGGATTTTTCTACATGAAAGTTCCAGTATGTTTGTTCCAGTCTATAGCTGAGTCCAAAGACCCAGACTTATTGCATTTCCTTGCATTTAAAAATTCCTCTAGTTGCTGTGTTGAAAATGAGGTTTACATAGCAGCATGTTCAAGAACTATTCATCAACTTTTGTTCATGAGAAACTCATATCGGTTCATACAAAGGAAACCAGCTAGAGACATTTAACCACAAACCAAGTTACAACGATTGTATATATTATTAAAATAAATAAGTTGTAAACTAAACAATAGCATTCCAGTTATGCAACAGTGATACTGTAATTGGTTAGAGGAATTCACTATTAATCTGAAATTTAGTTGAGAATATCATGTAATCTAACCTCTCCCTAGTGATACCATATTTCAGTAGAAAAAATGGCTTCATTTTGATCACTTGAATCACAGCAAATAGAAAATCCCTCAAAATGATAAATCTTCTTGCTCTTTTAAATTATCTACCATCTTTAGTGGAAAAGTATTTAATACATATCAACTCATATATTCCTTCATTATTACCATGCATTTCTTCTCAATCACATATCTGTAAAGTTAAAACACCCTTCCAAATTTATATCAGTCTTGGAATTCATGGGTATCTCAAAGCCTCCACTTTGCCTAATGTTAATTGAGAAAGTAGGTGTTTACACTGATCTCCTAATGTTAAAGCACAAGCTATGATTGCAGCAATAAACACAGAGTGTCTCTGTATTCATTTCTCCGTCAAAAAAATCTTATCACTTAGTTTCATTTATTTTTAGTGTAGAGCAAGTTTCCAAGTTAGTATGCTCATTAATATTTAATACCCTATGGAAATATATTTGTTTATGATGATCATGCATTTCCATTTTCATTGTTGCAAAAAGTTAACCAGTTTATGGCATGAGATATTATTTATGTTTCCATATTTGGGTTGTCAGAAATTCTCCCAATCAGACATAATCATAAACACCTTGATTTCACAATTATCTCATTTGTTCTGAGTAGTAGCAAGGGACAGGAGTTATAATTCTTCACACACTACTGTAGCCTAAAATTGGTAGATGCCCTAAGGTCCATTGCAGAGGAATTAATCCTAGTTTCCACTTCCTAAAAAAAAAAAAAAAAAAATACTAGATTCTTCTGACAAGTGTTAAATTGCCTCAAATTCATATCAGTAGGAATCCTTTCACATCTTACCCACAAACAAAAATGATAGTAATATTAAGAACACCTCACCGGTTTTCATTAAGATATTTCATATAGTATTTGTCATTAGGGAAAGACATTACCACATTCCAAAGTTGACGGTTTAGTTTCCTGAATTCCTCTTGATGAAACTCTTAAAAGGGGAATTAACATTTATTAGCATCTGCATTGTGCCAAGAAGTGTGCTAGGCATATTTGATCATTTGATGAGAGGCAGTGTAGCAGGTGTTTAAGATCACAGTCTTGAGTCTGAATCCTTCCTTGCTCTTATATTGCTAGGTGTGACCTTGACTGTCTTGGTTAACCTCTCTGTGCTTCACTTTTCTCATTGGTAAAATGAGTGAAATCCTAGACTCTATTTTATAGGGTTCCTGTGAGGGATAAACTAAGTTAATGTAAGTAAAGCACTGGAGCACTGTTTCACATGGAGCAGACACTCAAAATTAGATATTGGCATTATCCTCACCAGATCTTATAAAGTGAGGTGCCCTTATCCTCATTTTACTGATGAGGAAACTACTGCTCAGAGAGTTGAAACAATTTATGTTTAGAAACAGCACAGCAAGTCATACTTTAAAATAAAGAGCTTTTATCACTAAATTATGTTGTGATATTTTTTCCATTCTAAACACATATTGATAGTTTTCCCTCTGCATATTTACTGAAATAAAGAGATCTATATCTGTCCATGTTTCTTAGACTAGATACAGTAGTTACTTTAAACCTGATAACTGCAAAGGGGATTACTGCAACATATAATCTAGTCCCTCAGTTTAGATGTGTGTGTGTGTGTGTGTGTGTGTGTAAGGGGTGGGCACGGAGGACTTTTTGTTTTAAAACTTATGCATGAAGAATAAGAATTGTAACATGTCTTTGAATTAGAAACCCACAGAAGACACCCCAAGGAAAACCATGATCCAGTGGAAACGTTGTGGCCCAACTGAAGATAAGATCCAAATTCACAAACGTAAAATTAAAGAAACTAAATAATTAATCAGGTCATATACACTGGTAGCAATCAATGGGTTTTAAGAGTCCAGGTAAAAGGCAGGGTTTGAGGGCTTCCCTGGTGGTGCAGTGGTTGAGAGTCCGCCTGCCGATGCAGGGGACACGGGTTCGTGCCCCGGTCCGGGAAGATCCCACATGCCGCGGAGCGGCTGGGCCCGTGAGCCATGGCCGCTGAGCTGGCGCGTCCGGAGCCTGTGCTCCGCAACGGGAGAGACCACGACAGTGAGAGGCCCGCGTACCGCAAAAAACAAACAAACAAAAAAAAACCAGGGTTTGACTCTTAAGAGAGCCTCTAGAAATCTTCTGCTATCACCATAAGATTCACTGATGAATGTACACACAGATATTAAGGGCATCATGGAACATTTCTAGATTCAATTCTTAAAAATTCACTGTCCCTTCTACTTACTTTTCAGTAAGCGTTACCTCTATAATAGACACGTGTGGGCATACCTTATATGCTATTTGCTCTAGAACCTGTTGGCAAATGGTAGGAAAAATTTTAAAAAGGCCCTGAATTAAGTATTCTTGTGATCCAAATTCACGTAATGACTGGTTAACCTTAGATAAGGTATTTTTCTGAGACTTAGCTTTACATTATTTAAAATTTCATTTTTGTTTTTTAAAACGTTAATGGTTATTATTTCATTACATCCCCAAAGTAATACTGTAGAATAAGTTGGTACTCACCAGTACCCCTACTTCACAGTCAGGGAATCTGGATTTCAGAGAAGTGACTTCCATTGGGTCAAACAGAACAGAATGGGCTTGGAATTAATAGAAAAAAGCTAGTATTCACTCAATTCTAAAATATTTTATGTCTGTTTATTAATTTAATCTCCACAACAACAAACAGATGAATTGGGAGCTACTAATATATCCAATTTAACAGATGAGGTGACTGAGGCATTGTAAGGTTAAGCATCTTACCCAAGGTCATAGCTGATAAATGGCAGAGATGAAATTCAAGCCCAGACAACCTGATTCTAGTTCCCACACGTTTAATTACTTGACCACAGTGTCTTTCTGAAGCCAATAAAAATAATAAAACTTGTTCCTGTCTCCAAGTTATTTAGACTCTTTTACAAAAGTAGTGAAAGTAGAAATAGGTTTATCAAAAGGAATGAGTTCTGGTTTCTTTGGCAGGAAATGAATATTGCATTTGGAATGTATATTATTATTTCAGTACTCCTGAATTTGTCTAGTTTTTACAATTTTGCTTTATAGGGCCTAGAGGCAGAAGATAGTCTTACCTTATAGCATTTGAGGCTGAAGCTATTAGTTTTGTGATGTTGAGATAAATATGTCTGCTTTTTCTGCTCTAAAACTAACCCAGGCTAGGAATGTAATAGGGTTAGGAATTTAAATGTCCATAGGACTCAAACTATAATTTAGCTTCAGACCTCTCTACCACCTATTCTGCAAGCTCCCTTAGTTTTAACTCCTTTGTTATCAAACTCAGCAATGCCTACTAGGCATGCCCAGTGATATGGTTAGAGCCTTGCATCAAGTTTCACTTCCTCCAGGCTTTACCAAAAAGAAGGTGACAGAGGGAAGAGTTAAACAGCTACAGAAGTTGGTTCAGCTCAGGATGCCCATGGCCAGGGAAGAGCACAGATGGGTCCCTTTCACATCTTTTCGGCACAGCTTAGGCAGATCGTGAAAATCTGAAGTGATCACTCAGCCCAGGGCCACAGTAAGGGGTGGGGCAGGGACGGTGGATCTGGGGGTATGCCAGCGACTGTATGAATCTTGCCTGTCCCTGCATTCCGCGAAGAGCTGTAGCTTTTCAAGGGTTCCAAGCAGGAGATCTAAGTGCGCAAGTAAAGCCAGAGCTCATCTTAATCACCGACTCCTTGGCCCCTTCCTTTTGGCCCTGGAACACTCTCAGATACCCTCACCCAATCACGACCAAACCCCGGAGAAGTGGAATCTCCGCACAGCTTTCCGTGGGTCTAGCAGGGGCCTGGGCATGCTCAGTAGGCTACGTGGTTCTCTGGTTCCTCTCTCTCTCTCTCTCTCTCTCTCCCCCAACCACCACCCCGTGGGGGAGGGTGGGTGGTGACAAGTTAGAAGCACTTGCGTTAGGTCCCCGCCCCCAGGAGCGGGCTCCCACAGCAAGGGGACGAAGCAAAGGCAGAAACACACCTCGCTGCGCAGCATCCCGACCGGGAGGGGCTGCGCCCACCAGTATCCCAGTCTGAAGACGGCCCGCCGCTCTCCATGGTACTGCGGAGAGCTCAGCTCCGCCCTTCTCTTTCGGAAGGACAGCACCCGGCGTCACGTAACCCAGCCTTCCCGGGCTCCACGACCGCCTCCTCCTTCCCAGCTCTTTCCCTCTCCTCCCCCTTCTACTCCCCTCCTTTGCCTGTTCTTCCCTCCCGCACTCCTGGAGATAGACGCTCAAGCCTGACGCCTCTGAAAAGGCAGCAGCAGTCGCCTTCTGCACAAACCTCAGGAAATTCGCTTTAACCGATGCATGCCTCAAGCTCTGGCTCGAGCTAAGGGGGAATAACCGGGCAGGTAAAGAAGCTCAATTTGTGTTGGGGGGAGGGGATGGGGCGAGGCTAGCTCGAGAAGGATATCTTTCCCCATTGTAACCGAGCCAGGATCCGCCACAAATGCACAGGGAAGGATGGGTGGTGGGAGGGTGGAGGAGTATAGATCTTGGTTGTTTTTCATGAAGCTTTTTAAATAGATGGTAAGAAGATGAGACAGTGGAACTGGGGTAGTAACTTAAAGACTGAAAGCAGTGATTTATTAGCAAAAAAAGAAAATGGGCAAGTTAGAAACCAAAGCAATAAGATACATCTATAGCTACATCTTTCTTTCCTTTCCCCATCAGCTCCATGCTGTGCCTAGCCTTAATTTGTGCAGTTGACTCCAGGCTCTAAGACACTGCACTGGTATTAGAGATGGAGCTTAGAGACTGGGCGGGAAAGCCAGGGAGAATTTTGGGTGTGCATTGGTATTGAGGGACTTTGCAAAAGCCAGGGGGAAAAGATAGGCACTTCTAAAAATTCAAAGATTTCAGGTTCTTTATTATGGTTTATTGAAAGGTGCATGGAAAGGTGTGCGTGTGTGTGTGGTGTGTGTTACCGTAAACATATTAAAATAAATGCAACTGCAGCTGATGGCCATACTATATCGATCCTTCCAGTGGCTTGGGAATGAATTTGATTCTAGAAATGAAAGAAAAGATTAATGAGGCTGTTAGTCTGCTTCTGAATTAGAGTGCTTCTTCCTTTGGCTGCAGTGAGGTGGTTTTTCAGATCCTTTTATTTTATCCTCTAATTTGTGAACTCACTAGGTTTTCTGGGCACCTAGAGAGAATCCTTTTCTCCATATAAATACAGATACCCTCTCACACACAATGAGCTTCCTCTAAGAACTGGGAGAGTCAGTTGACCTCCGCTGTGGTAAGAATATATATGTTTTTCCCCTTCTCTTACATTCCATAAAAAATTGTCTAGGTATGCATCAGTGGAGGAGGGCAGGAGAGAGGTGTAATGAAAGGTTTTGTGATCTATGTACTATAAGTTAATAAAATAATTGGCTCCAACTGACTTACAAAAAAAAATGGTTTTCTAACACACGAGCTTGTGGATGGTTTCAAAGCATTACTCTTGATCTTGAAATTCCAGATTTATTTCAAAATGACTGAAAATTTCAGATTTCCGAGTCCAGTTAAAAAATGAAAGTATATTGAATAGTATGCTATCTTAGAATGATTTTTAAGAGCACTTTTTTCTGGCTTAGCATGGGAGTAGACAAGATATGGCTGCTGATTGCTGATGGTGTGGAATGTATCAGCCATAATAAATAAGCAACTGAGATCTTTATTTCCCTTTGCTAGTGGGCAGTGTGTGTGTGTGTGTGTGTAGTGTGTTGTGTGTGTGTTGAAAGAGAGAGAACCAGTCATCAATTTCATCTGGGGAGGAACTTGAAGTGGGATCCCCTAGCTTGGTGGCTCTCAGCTGACACCTGTAGGGATTGCTCTGTACTGAAGAGAAATGCTCTCAGCTCCCTCCATGGAGGAGCGGCGGCACAATGCAGTGCCATAAATTACTGCTAGTTTCAGCTTGTAGGAAAAAAAAAGTGTTAATTGGATAGTGAGCTTCCGTGTCCAGGCAATAAATTGGTTTGTGTGTGCGTGCGTGTGTGTGTGTGTGTGTGTGTGTGTATGTGGTGGGAGGAGATAGTGGGAAGTGGTGAGGGAAATACATGTGTTTTCTTGACATGACCAGATGACACATTTGTGATTGTTTTTTGTCAAAATGTGAGAGTAATTTTTTGGTTAAAAAAAATGCCTTAAAAACAATTCACTATTTATGATTTCTATACCATTACAAGAACCTTTCAGGTTAGAGTTGAATAAAGAGAGGTGATTTAATAGTACCGTGAGTAATTCAAAGATATGATTTTAAATTCGAGCATCCTGGAACCACAGCAGCTAAGGTGACACACATGCCAGCTGCTGTTTTAACCACACAAATTCTAAGAGCTGACAGCCAGAAAGGACTTGAAGAGGAGTTAAGATCACTACACTGTTAGGCAAAATATTAAATACTTCACCCATCTTTAGAGGAGTTAATATTATGGCAGCTGAGACACAAATGCTGCTAAAAATAGACATCTGACTCCAGTGGGAAGTTTTCTCCTATAACGGATTATTCCTTTAATAAAAAGGAAGAAAATACTTGGTTGAAATTTAAGAGAGATGCCCAAGAAACTATCAATATACCTTCTCTCTCTGAGAAAAATAAAATGGTAGGAATGCTATACAAATCCATGCTGGCAGCTCCCAGTCAACATTTTGATATGCTCTGCCTGTTGTAAAATCAGCTATTAACTGAGATTTAAATAGGTTGTATTTTTATTGTCCATGTAACCAGTGCACAATACAAGCAGAAATCCCTAACAGAGCCTTTTTTTCCCTCTCCTTCTCATATATTTAAAAAATTAAACTTTCTCAGAAATAGTAAAAGACAACATTAACTGAATCTCTATACAAACCTGGGAGGGTTACCTATTAACAGTTATAATAAACTACAAGGGTAATGGCTGATTGTAAGAGTGTGATATTAATTATTAGGAGACATAAGTTCTTACTTGTAGATCAGGACAAATAAGCTCCTTCCAATAAGGTTAACTCTGACTTCCTAACAGCACTAGTTATATACCTGGTTTCTGGGCTGAATAATGATTATATGATACTCTAACAGACCTTAGAACTTAATTTTTATTTTCATTCTCTGCAGATTTCTGGGTCCTTATAAAAAGACAAAATAAAATCAAAATGCATCACCGACACACAACCAATGACATGCTGGCATCTTAGCTTGGCCTTGCAGAGGCGGAGAGGAAAGAAGAGGAGCTGTTGTGTCTAACAGCTTCTGGCTATTTCACAGCGTCTGTGTTTGAACCCTACTGTTGGGGAGGGACAAAGAGAAGTAAAACCCAGCCTGTGAGACCGCCGTGTGCAAGGAATTCTGCTTTGGCTACAGTGGTACTGGAAGTCCATGATATGACAGAAGAAGCAGGCCTTTGAAGCTCCTCTGGGGTTGATAAGTGGTGCCTTAAAGAGGCAAGGGGCCCCTTTCTCCCTTCTGGTTTGGGACACTACATCCGGAGGAGAAACACTTGAGGCATTACCAAGCATTCAAGGACCCTGGTTCATTGCTGGCTTCTTGTAATTGCCTGGAAAGTGTGACTCGAACTGCTTCCCTTTTGCCTGGTACCACTGATGGTACCTGGCAGATGATGGTATTTGAAGAGTGAAGCATCTGTTGACACCACCGATAAATGGATGCGTGATTGCCCTTGACGTTCTGTTGACACCTTTTCCAGAGCGTTGCTTCCAAAGTGTATCCTCCCTTTGGTCTGGAAGTTCTGTGGCTGCCCTGTACTACTGGGGTCTACGTTCTCCAGTTGGGAGGGGACTATAGGGAGAGAGGGAGGGGTTGCTGGAAGAAGAAGAAGAAAAAAAGAGCTAGATAAAGGAGGGTGCATCCCTCCCACTCCTGCCCCTCCCCTTACCCGACTTATTTCCGGATCCCTATTTCTGCATCACGGTGTCCAGGACCATTTTGACCCTGTCGGCCCCGGCACCCCCCCGCCGCACCCCAGCTCCGAGCATGGGGACGGCGCTTCTCCAGCGCGGGGGCTGCTTTCTCGTGTGCCTCTCGCTGCTGCTCCTGGGCTGCTGGGCAGAGCTGGGCAGCGGGCTGGAGTTCCCGGGCGCTGAGGGCCAGTGGACGCGCTTCCCCAAGTGGAACGCCTGCTGCGAGAGCGAGATGAGCTTCCAGCTCAAGACGCGCAGTGCCCGGGGCCTAGTGCTCTACTTCGACGATGAGGGCTTCTGCGACTTCCTGGAGCTCATCCTGACGCGCGGCGGCCGCCTGCAGCTCAGCTTCTCCATCTTCTGCGCCGAGCCCGCCACGCTCCTGGCCGACACCCCGGTCAACGACGGCGCGTGGCACAGCGTGCGTATCCGACGTCAGTTCCGCAACACCACGCTCTTCATCGACCAGGTGGAGGCCAAGTGGGTGGAGGTCAAGTCCAAGCGCCGGGACATGACGGTGTTCAGCGGCCTCTTCGTCGGGGGGCTGCCCCCGGAACTGCGCGCCGCGGCGCTCAAGCTTACGCTGGCCTCCGTGCGTGAGCGAGAGCCCTTCAAAGGGTGGATTCGCGACGTGCGGGTCAACTCCTCGCAGGCCCTGCTGGTGGACAGCGGCGAGGTGAAGCTGGACGACGAGCCGCCTAACAGCGGCGGCGGGAGCCCGTGCGAGGCTGGCGAGGAGGGCGAGGGCGGGGTGTGCCTCAACGGAGGCGTGTGCTCCGTAGTGGACGACCAGGCGGTGTGTGACTGCTCGCGAACCGGCTTCCGCGGCAAAGACTGCAGCCAAGGTAAGGCCCGACGACGTCTGAGCCCCGGGGGCCTCGGCCTGGGCAGGGCGCAGGGAGGCAGGGCGAGGTAGGCCCGGGCCCGTGCATGGGGACTTCCTTCTCTGGAGCGTGTTTCAGATAGGGTCCCGGTGAAGACCTGTTTCGGGTGTTTCTGCCTTATCACCTCTCACAGCCCCTCCCTTGGTATCCTCGTCATGGTTGAGCAGCCCCCATTTCCAGGTTCATTTCCTCCCGGGAGCCCGTTCTACCAACCCTACTTCCTTTCAAGTGGCAGGGAGAATGACCTCTCCTCTTCATTCCTCTGGTTCTTTGCCCAGCCGCTCCCTAGCTTCATCAGGCTGGGGCGCACCTGAACGTACGCTGTGCTTTTCCTCTACCACCACTAAGTCTGTAATACACCTATTTTCCCCGTATGATGCAGATAAGCATCTAGAAGATGGGGCACACGTTTGGTGAAAAATGAAGTCAGGAGAGATTCACCATGGTTGAACATCCCCACGTAGTTACTCGTTGGTAAAGGACAAGGGAGACAGGATTCATAAGCACAGCTGTGCTTTTTACAAGAAAAGTGATACGACCTGCTCCTGGTTGTGGGAAAAGGTGGTGGGGCGGGAGGGAGCTTGTGAGGATTTCCTTGATTAGAAGGAAGAGGGTTCTTGGAATTAATGTTAGTTTCTTTGGTTATGTCCAAGTCCAACATTTGTCAGCTTAATAAAATTATATTATTTCTGTGGTTTCGTGAAATGGGAGAGGGGTCAGCTCGTGTTTAGAAATGTTAGAGATTAAATAGCATATTTTTCAATTAGCAGATGACTTGGGAGGATAAATAGTACAGAAATTTAGATGTTGCTGGACTGGGAAGCTTCTTCAGGCTAATAAACAGGGGTTGCAGATGAAGGATTGCAAGAGATTTTCCAAGGATATTCAGCTAATGATATTTACCTGAGTAGTGGAGGCCAAGCTGTAATTCCTGTTGTTCTTAGGGATTGAAACAGTGTGGAATTTAAAAAACTCATATCTCTATAAGTTTTATTTTCTCCCCCTTATACATAAAATTCAGTCGTTACTGTGTTTCTCCAGTGTTGCTACACGACAGTGACCAAGGAGAAATATTGTTGTATAGACACAGGAAAGCCTATGAACAAAATCCAAGTGATATGAAAAAAAAAAATATGGATGTATCTGTGGCTGAGATGTCAAGGTTTAAAGTAGATAGCTTATGGGTCAAATCAAAGCAATCAACACATGGATAAATGGCATTTATGGCTGATTTTTTTAAAAGGTGAATTGTTAAATCTGATTTTGAAAGCTGTAGTGACAAAAGCTCTGGTTGTATTTTATTGTATAATGTCTTCTGTTGTTTTTTTTTTTTTTGCTGACACTGCTAAGGGGAACTAGCCCTTGTAAATCTTATTGGACTTGGCAGTCCTCTCTTACCTGACTTTAAGAGAAATGAAGACTTGATAAAATTTGTAATTGTTTAAACAGCAAAGGGAGTTAGGAAGAAAAAAAATCTGGTCATTAGGAGAGTTCTGTAGCCTTCATGGGCTAATGGAAAAAAAGTAAAACATTATTTCATTGCTTTCTGCCTTCATGAAGGTTTTTGTTTTCATGTATCTTGTCTTATGTATATAGAAGACTGTGTATTCCATGGCCTATACTGCACTTCAGGTTGATCAGTAAATTTCCATGGATTTAGCATCAGGCTTTATAGTTATGTTTTCCAAAAATAAAACAGTACATATTTTTTCACTACCAAATCTAACTTAATTGTAAACCATGAATAAGATAGCTATATTTGATGGTTTGCTGTAGTATAATTTGAAGTTGCATACCTCTGCACTGATAAATAGAAATGAATTAAAAATGGGCATTATTAAAAAAATGGACATTATTTTATGGGACAAATTGCTCTAAGTATCGCAGTGCCACTTTAAAATACAGAGCCGGCAATTTAACGAAGAACACATGAGATATAACTTCCTTCCTTAAATTAGGAAACAAATATGACACAATGACAGCTTGTTCTGTGTGGGAGGGTGTTTTAAATGAAAATTTTTATTTTTTTGTGCATTTTTAACGTAGGAATCCAGGGATGTGCATAATCAGGAACAGTTAAGAGTGGAGAAAGCATGGCAGAAGTAATATTTTGAAGAGAAGCAGAATTAGATAGCTCTGAAATGCATTTTGCAAGTGGATAGCTCTTTCCATGAGATGAAGAATTTGGAATTAGATATATAATTGAACAGTATACTACCTGATGCATAAGGTAATTCAACCCAGAAAATAAAATCCATCAGGATAGTTCTGGAGCATTGATTCATTTTGAAAATTTGAAATGAAAACGGAGTGCAAGGATCACCACTAGTCATGAAAGGAAAACAAAAGGCTGGGTTCCTTTGATTATCACAGAAATGGGAGATGGAGTGATAAAGGCAGAGTTGGTCTCCCCAGAAGGATTGGCTCCATTTTGCTTATTTTCCCTGTTTCATGTGTGTCAAGTGACTATTAAATAATTAATTGAGAATGGCTGCCTCTCCCAACACCAATCATGTATTGATGGCTAGGGATAGATGATTTCTATTCAGATGAAGTATAAACAAAGCCCTGCCTGTAGCCAGTATTTGCACTGATTGCCACATTAAAGAAATAATAATAATTTAAAAACAGATAAATCCATACTCATTAGAGAAAATTTGGAAAAAAATTAACAGCAAACATTAAACAATATTCAAATTATATCTGGTCCCAACTATAATTTCTTTTTTTTTTAACTTAATGAAAAAGTCTAATATTATTTTAGTTGCCTTTGTATTCAAAATACAGTAAGAATTATTAAAAATAAAATAAGAATATTCTTTTTTTCTAGAATGTCTTTAAACAACTTATACATCTATGGATTTCTAGAATATTTTCATTTAATGAGCTCATGTTCATCCTTGCTCTATTTGTTCAGGCAGGCCTAGCAAGTTTTATTTATTTATTTATGTGGTGATGTAAAGAGAACACAAGGACAGTTATGTGTCATGATCAGGTTAGTGACAGAGCCTGGGTAACAGCGCCAACACCCTTATTCTCAAGCCCTGTACTTATCATGTCTGCTGAATAAGATTTCCAGTTTATTAGGTTTGATATTTTTTCAGATTCAGGGATTATTCAAAAGAAAAAAATATATATATATGGCTGATGGAACAGAACTAACTTATGTGTTTTGTCCCTGAGAGTCAGCCTCAGACGTCACTATACAAGAATGTCACCGTTCCTGAATGATGGATGCTTATAGGGTACATAGCTTTTTCAGTGAATCATACCCATCTAAGTGCCCTGGGACCATTATTATTTAATAAGTTTCTACTTAAGGAGACTAATAATTTCTTAGCAGCTTAAAAGAATTAGTGAATTCTATGGCTGCCCCGTTAAAAATGAGAATAAAACGCTGATCAATGGGAATTTAAGTTATATGTTTTACGATTTCCAGGTCCAGGTTTTATGCATTTTAGGGTCCCTTATATGAAAATTTCATACTAGACTCTGAGTATCAATTTGATTCCTCTATTTAAGTAGCCAGAAACACATATGGCTTATGATGGCTGATTGCTTAATATCACTAAACATGACAGGGTGATAGATATCATTTAATAAAGCCTCTGCTTCCTATGACTTTACTGATGTGGCCAGACGGACAACCATATTCACTCACTCATTTATTCATTCATTCCTTTCTTTGTTCAACAAATATTGACTGAGTGCTTTTTGTATGTGCCTGAATCATAGGCCCAAGCAATACAATTGTGAGTAAACTCTCAGAAATAGTTCCTACCTTAATAGGAAGGTAGAAGCCTCACATTTCTTTGCAGAGGCACAGTAATTAAAAACTAAATAAATGAAAACTTTAAATGATGGTATGTATTTTGAAGGACAGGTACATGGTACTTTGAGAACTTTAAAGTAGTGTGAACAGACCTAATCAAAAAAAATTTTTCCTTAGGGGTGATATTTAAACTAAAATCTGAGAGTTGAGAAGGAATTAACCAGGTAAAGGCAGAGGAGAAATATTAGGTCAGAAGCCTGGGGCAGGAGATGGCATGGCACATTCAGACAACTGAGGGAAGGCCCTTGAGTATGGAGCTCTTAGAGAGAGGAGTAGGGCCAGGTCATGCAGGGCCTTCTAGCCCATGTCAGGGATTTTAATCTTTATTGTAAAAATGATGAAAAAGCAACAGAGGGAGTTTAGTGTGGAAGGTAAGGAGGAGGGTATCATTATCAAATTTACATTTCAAAAATGTCACTGACTACAGTGTAGAGACCAGATTGATAGGGGCCTAGAGAAAAAGAGAAAGCATGATTTTCTGTCAGTCAACAACATTTGTTAAGCACACACTGTAAACTGTAGATTGAACCAGGGGACATAGAGGAAAAGATTCTTTCTCTCAGGAAGTTAGAATCTTTGTGAGCTTGGTTATGTATAGAACTCTAAGGCCACTTGTTGTTTGGAACACTGTGGCTCTACTTGTAAAATGCATTATCTGAACCCTTTATGTGGATTATCATGTGGTCTCTCTCAGATATCCCCATCGAATCTGTAGGCTCCTGGAGCACATTGGCAGTGCCATACTTTATTATACCCCCAAGTACCTCGCTCAACATGCCTTCCTTCTGACAGTGTATATTGATTGATTGATTCTAGGCTTTCAATATTTTAACAGCTACAATAAAGGGAAATACTACATACATACTTATAATTTTCATAAGGTTAAAAAATTGTAAGTAGTTAGGTAGTACCTAGTATAGGTAGATACTAGACAAAAATGATTCAGAGATTTTGCCCGTTTTGTTTGAAGCCTACCATCTGAGGAAAAGGTGGATCACCTGTGCTGAGAAAGCTTTGAGTGGAATGGATAAATTCATAATTTTGATTTAGATAAAATGTTCTGAGAAGCTCTTAAAGCATAACCATGATCTATCACAGTAAGCTTATCTTTATTATAAACTAATAATCAAAACTGAGTTACCATTCTAAAATGCCACAGATGAGGTTGAATGTGTTATTTTAACTATTCTGAGATGCATTTGAATTATGTAGACTGTGGGACCATGCTGCCTGGTTTAAGTGGGCACACTCAAATTTTATTCCTCAATATTGTCATCTGTGAAAATGGTATAATAATAGTACTTACTTCATAGGGCTCTTATCAAAATTAAGCAGGTGACTTCATGTAAAGCTCTTAGAACAGTGTCTGGCACATAGTAAATATTCTGAAGTACCCGCTTGCTATTTTTGTTACTATTATCACCACTACCATCAGCACCACTACTTCTACTGATACTATTTTCTTTAGGGCTACTGTCAAGCAAAATTCAAATATGGAACATTTTCTTTTTCATTTAAAAGGAATTCTAATGTAATAATGATCCTTGCTTGATTAGCCCAAAAGTTTCAGCTTATAAAGAAAAGCAAAGAGTAAACACATTGAGCCTCTATTTCTGTTTTACACAGCTGTGCTCTAATGTTAACCATGTCTGGTTGTGATTCAAAATATTTAAAACATCATATTCTACTTGAGAATTTTTATTATGATTAAGTGAGCCTTTAACACAAAGGCATTTGTAAAAACTGTCACTTTCCATATAAACTAATACCTTTATCCACCCCAATCCTATACTTAGTGATTTTTACTATATTTATCCTAATGTATAGGTATAGATATCTAATGGATCTGTCCTATTTATATTTTGTCTTTGAGGCTTTTTGATAAGTTAAAGTTATTTACATGTATGTTGCAGAGAAGCTAGGATACTTGAGCTTTAAAAAGCTCAAGAAAGATTTCTTATAGTTATAAACAGATTATATTTTTAGTGTAAAGTCATATATGCTAGTAACATCATGTTCCAGTTTTGGATAGCATTAAATGAAATGTGACAATTAAATGGTTATTTAAGGAATCCCTGATTGACTGCAAAAAGGACAGGTACTATATAATATTTCTGTTATTCTTAGCTACATTCTGAGTATTAGGACCCTGAGCCACACTGGTTTCTGAAAACAGGAACCACATTCCATATCCCTTTCTCAGTGAGCAGTTGGTGGCTACACCGTTCGTAGGGTTAACTCCTATAAATATACACTGAAAATTAGGCCTTATTAAGATATTCAGGTTTTGTTTTATTATGGAGATAATAAACCTATTATTAGAAGTTGTTAGCACGCCCACTGTACTTTCAAAAAATTGCACAAGTATATTTGACATAATTCAGAATAAATCATTTTTGCATTCCAAAAGATTTTAGTTCATTATGCATCACAGTATTATGCAAAACCCTTACACTTTTTCCTTGTGTACTTCTCTATAATTTTATGGCTCAGTCCCTTTCTGTTACTTGGAAGTGCAGGAATAGGTAAGTGTGTGTGGTCCTTGCTGAGTAGTAAGTCTTAAAATGTCTGAATTAAGTTTTGGGAAAAAAAGGTTTTTTTGTTAGTTGCTTTAGAGCTCTTCAGAAATTGCATGGCTTTTTGGTTTTCTCTCTTAAGCATGGAGTCCATGTATTCCCACTTGAATATGCAAATGGGTACAATGCTCTCTCAGATTCTTTTCCTACAGTGTTATCTTTTCTACAATGTGTGTAAACAGAATGTGGCATGGGGTCTGAAGAACTAAATTCCAGGTGTGGCATTGCCTCTAAGTTGCTTTTAAAAGTAGAGTAAAGCTGCTAATGTCCTAATTTCAATTTCCAAGATTGCAAACTGAGAAACACCTAATCAGACTACTTCTGATTGTGAACCCCTGCTAACCTACCTCAAAGAGTGTTTGTGAGTAGCTGATACATGTAAACTCTCAGAAAAGCTTGAAAATTTAGAAGAAATATCTAATGGCAGCAGCATAGTGGCTCTAGGATTTGTGAATGTTAATAGTGAAAATGTTAAACTTGGTTCTGTAAATCTACTTTGAGGTCATTTTAGATGAATTTTAGATCATTAACACTCAATAGTAGGTGTAAGATTTGGTGGAGTTCTCTTAGTACCTATTGACACATTATATAGACAAGCTGAATAAAGAGGGCAGTGGTCTCCTTGTTCCTCCTGTGTGAAATCTAAACAAATGAAATTAGTAATTTAAGGTAGCAACTGTATGAGTACGTATTGCATAGCAACTGTATGAGTACGTATTGCATGATTCTATTTATGTGAAGTTCAAAACAGACACAACTAATCTGTGGTGATAGAGGTCAGAATAGAAGTTACCTTTTAGTAGTGTTGATTAGAAGAGGACACAGTGGAGCCTTTGGCATGATCTGGGTGTAGTTACATGGGCATATATATTTGTAAACATGCATGTATTATACACTTAAGATTTATGTACTTTACTGTATATAAGCTCTACCTGAAAAAAAAAAATCCTTCAGATTGTGAAAGGAATGTTGCTCAATGAATACTAATGCACTGAAAACGTATAAAAAATTACTTACAAAGGGGTCCTTAATGTAAATCCGTATTTACAAATCTTAGCAAAAGAGTCAAATATTTGTAACATAAATCCAGTGACCGTTCCAGGGAGCAAGTGTATTTATATATGAATACATCTAAGAGAAAGGAGAGAGAGTATTGTTTTAAATACCTTACAACCTTTGAACTTGTTTCCAATTTCTTGTGCTTTTATAATGAAGATAAAACATAGGTTCTTATTTTACATTTTCATCTGTTGAGTGAAAGTCTTACCAATACATTCAAGCAATGTATTTTTTCTAATTAGAACAACTCAACTGCTGGTATTTTAGGTAATTAGTAATCAGTAAGTTGTAAAAGCTCAAATATTTGAATGAGTGATTGGATATTGGAAAAAAAATCACTAGCCCAACTATACTGTCTAAATCTACAAATATACATGATTTCTCCCCCAGAATATTAGGCATCAAATTGTTTTAAAAGATGCACTAGGCACCCCTACTTTAACGGTGCCATAAGCACTTCTTGAATGTGAATACAATTTAACATCATTCTGTTTAGAATCACATTTATTATACTTACTATTTAGTGTTTACTGAGTGAAAGGCATTGTATACAAAGTATACAAAGTATCCTTTATCTGTTTTACCTCATTTATTCCTGCAACATCGTACTTGATAGGTTTTATAAAATTCCCATCTTACAAATGTTAAAACTATGTATGTATTAGAAAAGCTAACTTGCCAAAAGTTCCATAGCTCAATGGCAGAGATGAAATTTGAGCCCAGGTGTGTCTGTTGCCCCAGCAGGCAACTCTGTCCATTATATGACAAAACCTGTGTGTTTCAACAGACAGGTAATGGCTGCTGAAAATGTATTCACTAGTTGTTAACTTGGTGCTAATTTGAATGGCCGATTTATAATAAGGCCTTCAGAATTGAGGATTGTGGCAGATCCTTACATTCAGGGCCATTTCCTAATGTCATGATAGTAAAGAAATGGATTAGCTTGTCAGGATTCATCACACTTTGTTTCTATAATGCTTGCTTATTTTCTTCTTTTGTTGGCCTTCTATTCATATTCTGCTTAATAGGTTGATTCTACTCTAATGTAACCAGAAGTAAAGCCCCGGTATATTGCATCTAAAGAATATTACAACTAATTCTTGATCTTTTGAATGAAAATATTTAGTTTTCAGAAAACAAGCAACACAATTTTCATCTATTTCAGATTCTAGGAGATAAAATTACTGAAAATATCAAAGTCCATGGTGATTCAGCACAAATGTAAAGACCTAGGCCGGTTCCCTAAGTAGGCCCTTTGTGAGAGTTGCTGAGTCAGAACATGGTTCTGCTGAAGATATAGATGATGGTACGCTGGGCACTTAACTGAAATTACATGATGAGAAAATAGTGTCTCTTTTTGCACAAGTGAGTTTGGCTTCCCAACGCATTGCCTAAATTTGAACTTGGGAGTACTTCTTAGAGTTAGAAAGATATATTCTCTATGCTGTTTCTGGTATATATGAGAAACTATTATTGGAAAGAAGTGGGAGGAAAGTAAGACTGACCTGGTAAGATGAAGTGCTGATCTGGACTCTTGTCTAGTTACTTGTGCTCAAAACTATCTGGACTGTAATTAGAAATACATTGATGCCACATTATGGGAACAAGTGCTACTTCAAATAGCATTTTCTCAGGTTGGTTCCCAGGAGGGATCTGGTGGTCTAAAAGTTACAAGAGGTGCTGCCAAGAGAACAGTTGCCTCACTAGCATCCTAACATCAGGAGGGGCTTTCTGTGTTTAATTATAGACATAATGAATTCTGTGTGGATGGCAATCCATAACAGAAGCAGCACTGATCACAGCTTAGGAGTTACTGTGGTTTGTGACCTCACAATACCTGGCCTTGTACGTGGAACCATCTAAGCTTAGGTGTTACTCAGACGTTGCTGGATTCAGCAGAATGAACCGCCCCAGTCCAGCAGAGGCAAGGAAATTAAAGACTCAGGTTTTTCTTCTAAGTAATGATGTCTTTCTATAATTAAGCATGCCTGGAGTCTCCTTAGGGAAGTAGCTGGCATGGCAGCATATAACTGTAGCTGCCGTATGGAAGACGCTACCTTCCAGCTTAAGCTCTTCGTCTTGAGTGCAAAATTGATTTTCTTCTGCAAATAATGTAGTTATTTATTTAAAGTTACTATATGTGATGTTTAAGGTGCTAAATGTTTAATTTATCCAGTTGAAAACATTGTAAAAATAGGAAGTTATATATTGCATTTCATGACCCAAATGCACAATTACATGTGCAGGAGGATACATTTATGAACCCCTATTTTAAAAATTGGGCCAACTTTCCGTTAAATAAAGTATTGAGATTTTAAAATAATGAGACATTTGTTTTTGATACATAAATGTATGTCTGTGTATATGCATATAAACAGAGAGATATACACAAAAATATGACATGTGCAAGAAAATTACATAATGTAAACAGAGAAGGATATTATTTAAAAGTCTTAGAAATCATATTAAAATCCTCAAAAATATATATCGGTTAAACATATCATTAAAATGTCTTTATGGTTTAAAATAGCCTATCTATGTATTTTTTCTATACAAGACCTTAGAAACCAAAAAAATGTATCCTTAAAGTATGACAAATGACTTTCTGTGATCAGGCATAGTGTTAAAAGATTTTGAGGTTTTTGCAAAGTAGCATTTTCATACTATTGATTAACAACATCCCAGCTGTACCTGGGGGTTGTATGAAAGACTAAATGTATTGTCTTGCTCTAAGATTTCTCTGACAGTTACCAAGAGTAAGTTACTTTGATGAAACTTTATTATTATAAAATAATAATAGTTATTATTTAACTATCTATTGGAATGAGCCACAGTTATGTTCAAAAAGGTGAAAAAGTTAAGCTAATATTAATAATGACTTCTTTAAAACTTTCATACATAAGAAAACCAGGAGGTTAAACTTACTGAGCTCCCAGTGAGTTCAGTATAAGCTAAGACCACCACAGGAATATTTTGAAACTGCCAGCCAGTTTTTTAAAAAGTCAATAATAGCCCCCAAACCTCTTTTACCAGAGTAGGTAGGGAATCTATACAAAATTTTGTATTTAATATTTAAATGAGGCATTTATAAGTTTCAGAACATGCCTCATTGGTCAGTTTCTATCATTATATGGGGATTTTTTTGGTATATGCATCATTAATTCTCTCTTCCTCTGGCCTTTTCCACCTTTGTTCAGATTAGAATGGTAGAGTTAAAACAATATGATTTTCTTCTACCACAATTTATATTTTTTTGACTCAAATAACATTTAAAGTTTTTTTTTTTTCATGAATTGTATCCACTGTTTCTTCTTCTTCAGCTCTCTACCTTGACTTCCTTCATCAAAGTACAGGCAGAGGTAGAGCTTCATGAATTAGAATAATTCTTCATCTGGGGATGGTGATCCTCTCTGACTGTTAGCGAGAGCTGTCCCCTTTCCCAGAGGTCACTGGAAATAAAGAAAGGTGATGGGTGCCTCTCCCTCCCCCAGACTCAGGACATTATTCATCCTGGACAAAGTCCCTGTTTGCATCACACAGAAAATGTGTTTCATCCTGAAACAGAGGCAATATAGATTTGGATTGGGGCCAGATGTATAATCTTGGCGTGTCTTCTGCCCATAAGAGATGAAGGGTGGAAGGATGATGAGGCCTCAGGGAAGCTGTGAAGCTTGGGATGTGTGATAATTGAGAAAATGAGACAGAATACTGAGAAAGAGGAACAGGAGATAGGAAAAAAGAAGATGATTGGGGAAAAAGGAGTGTTGGAGAAAAAGGTTAGTTGAGAGAGTGTGGAGAACTAACAGAATTTGAAACAACCAGAACATTGAGAGCTGGTGACTTAAAATACAAAAAATCGCACATCTGGTTAGTGGAGGAGAGAACAAGAATATACATTTCTTGACTTCTAGTCCTGGTATTGAGCTGAAGGCAAGCATAGGGGGAAGAAAAAGACAAGGATAAACATATTATTGTCTACAATTCAGTCATAGAAACTATAATCATTCTTTGTCTTTGGCAATGTGTCATTGGGCTTTTTCCTACTAATACCAATAAGAACAACAACAATAGCAAAATTGTACATAACTCATACTCTGTGTCAGACACTATTTTAAGTTCTTTACACATATTAATTCATTTAATTGTCCCCACAAACCTATAAGGAAGGTGCTATTTTCTCCATTTTAAAGATGTGAAAACTGAGGCCCACTAGGAATTTGCAAAGCTGGTATTCTAACCAAGGCTGCATGACTCCTGAGGCCATGCCCTGAACTTGTAATTCCTTCTTTTTTAATATTAAAATAATGACTGTGTATCCTCTATACACTCTTTCACGTGTAAGAATCTCCCCTGTGTTTAAAAGATGCCTGTATAAGCTAATACAATTTCATATTTATTTTTCTCCCCTTCTCTTAGTATTCCATTTAAGTGTTTAATAAGTATTTCTGGGCAGAATTTCTTCCTTAAATTTAATGAAAATCCTTTCTCTGCTGACCTTAATTTATTCTTGTTATGTCCTCAGTGCAAATAAAATTCATATAGTCAGTATCTCCTTGACTTATCTTAATCTGCCTAAGAGAAAGAGTACTGTTTTCACTGAACTAAAACATTTCGGATCTCCCTTCTGTGAAACTGGTCTGACATTCAGCCTCCTTCTCCTAGTAACTGCCTGCTTTATTTATTTTACTCACTATTACTCCGATTCACTAATACTCTCCCAAAGGTTAGTTCCCAAAATGTATTGCAGTCCTCTTGATATGTTCGTTAGCATTGTTGCACTTTCACGGACTCCCTAACCGTTCCTCTCCCTCCTGTCTGACTTGCTAATTTCCTTTTATACCTTGGACATGGCATTGGCAAGGGCTTCATAAAATCCTTGGTAGGTTGTTGTTACCTGGTGGTTAAAAAAAAAGGTCTCTGTCATTAGTGTGTGTAGATCAGGCAGTCCAGGATTGTGTAAAGGGAAGAGTCTTGATAGCATTGCATTTTTAAGCCCGAAAAGTAGGCCAGAAAAATATGAGCTGACAAACAGAAAAAAGAATTTGGACTAAGAAAAATGAGCAGTGGTTGCCTGGTCCACAGAGCGCTAACCAATGTAAATGGATTTGAACCAGATTGTGTTGAGGTAGGCCCAAGGAAAGAGTAAACAACATTTGCTTGTAATTCTAGTATAACTGTGAGAACAGGCCAGCGGAAGTGGTGGGCAAATATCTATTCCTGGAGATCCTTAACAATAGCTTAGACAGACAACTGCTGCTCTTAAATTGTTTAAGATGTCCCTTCTTCTGATCAGAGGCCTGGACTAAATGACCTTCAAAATACATTTTCAGCTCATAGTTATGTAAATAATTGTACTTTTGGGAAAACTTTTAACATACGAATCTTCCAAGTATGAGATAGAAATAGCCCAAGACAACACCCACCCCTAAAAAAGCTCCCCAAAACTACCCCCTGCCAAAAAAAGAAAAAAAACAAAACAAAACAGAAAATCTATTTTAAGAGTGTCTGAAGTTAGAATTCACACATTCATTTGAGTAAAATATGGCACCAACTGCTACAGAGCATAAATTACTTCCCCAGTTGCCTGAACTTGCTGTGCTGCATACAGGTGTCCCTGGAATCCACTCTGGGCGGGCTCTCTGCCCATATGCTTCTGTTTGCCCTGAGCCAGCTGCCCTTGTAGTCCTCTTTACCCGGTGGATTGCCCCAGTTTCATGTTTCCTTCAACGTGGTTGAGCTCGAGTTACAGCTGCTGCCTGTATCTCAACGTACCTTGTACTTGTTCATGCTGCCATCTCCAGGGTATCCTCCTGGTACTGAATCCACATCCGCCAGGTGTGATATTTCTGCCCTGCCACCTCACTGCAGCACATTTGAGTGGTATCACTCCCATATCAAGCCTTTTATATTCTGGGTCATTGCTCTCCCTCTGGGAAATACAGCTTTGGATAAAAGGGGTTTTAGCACTTGTGTGAATTCTTCCTGGAGAAGGATGAGATGAAAGGGCGAAAAATAGTTTTTGAGTTAAAAACAAAATGAAGAAAATAAAACCAAAGCAACAACCATTCACAACATTAAGAACACTTTTTTATGGGTACTCTGTAATGTCCATGGTTTCTTAGTACAGCCAGTTACACAAACCAGAAATCTAGCTTTATCTTTGACCCCTATGTTTTTGTCCATTCATGAATTCATTCATAATTCCAAAACCACTTACTAAGAAGCTGTCCTACACGAGACGAGATGTTAGCTCTTAACATCTCAGAGGTGTTAGTTCACCTTTGTGTTCTCAGCAATTTTGAAGTTAGGCAGCACAAATGAAAAGTGTTGAGACCTAAATACAAGTATAAAAAAATCAGGGATCAAAAATGTGAATAAATCTCACTATTAATCATAGTATATGAAGATCTATAATAGGGTACACATGTGTGCCATTAGTGATATTATTAATGATATCCTCAGTTGTAAAAATGAGCCTTTTTGAAAAATGCAGTATGCCTATGAACAGTGAGAAACATAAATCCTTTTAAAAATTGCACTTGATGGATTGTTTCACACTCTCGATTAAGTCACCATAATTTCAAATTAATCATTAGATTCTTTTATATTAAAAGGAAACAGTTTGTAGTAAGTCTTTAGAAAGTTATAGAGGATGTGTAGAAAAAGCATTGGATTAACGAATACTGAGTTTGTTTTTTCCTTGTTTGATGACAAGGAAAACCAGGAAACTTGACTTTTTTTTTTTTTTTTTTTTTTTTTGGTGAGACACTGTTTGGTCACCACTGGTCTAAGGATTGAAAGGGGGAACAAGTCATGTTCTAGTGGAGTAGGCTGGCAGATACATGCATAAATGATTTCAATATAATGCATTAAATACTGTCACAGAGATGAATATTTAGTGCTACTAGAAGTCAGAAAATAAGGGGACTAATCATGTACCTTCAATGACTAAGTTCACTTGATTCATAGATACATTGTCACTGATACACATTACCTATTGTCTGTAATGGTGAAATCAAGTAAATGGAATCAACTCAAGTATTAACAAGTAATTGGCTAAATAAACCATGGTAGACCCATATATAGCACCTCACAACATAACATGAATGAGGTGTATCTATTTAAATGAGAATGAAAACATGTTTAAAATATTTTGTTTAGTAAACATAATCAAATTGCAAATACATGTATGTACATACACACACATAATATATACACAAAAATATGATTGTATGTATACTTATTTATATAAAAAATGTAAATAATTTATAAAGATCAGGTGTTATACTGTTTTTATGGAGGGAGTAAAGAAAATCTATTTAAATTGTTTGCAAGATAAATATGTTTGCAAGTACAAGACCAGATTAATAAAAGAAGTTGGTGACTCCATATTGAGGGATTTTCAATCAGATTTTGAAATGTCAAACTAATAGTCCATTTCAGAAGGTCAGACTCTTATATGACTTTCCAAGGATTTGTATTATCATTCTAGGTTGAACATTCTGTTATAGAAATAAAAACAGAATGTTCATATTGTCAGAACAGAACATGGCACTAATCTCACAGGATATATTCTGAAAGAATATCATGAAAGAGAGAATTATAGAATTTAAATCCTGTGTAATTCCAAGGATTATTTTTTTTTACTTAGACCCATTTGTCAGGTTGAACGCTAATTCTCCTGGTAATTAACAAAGGGATCCTGATAAAGTGCAGGGACTGGGAGCAGATGTACTATTTTTGTTCAGCAGAGTGATTTCTCTTAATGCTCCATTTACGACATCTTCCCCTGTTCTCACACATCTCCAATACCAAGTTGGAGAGATGGCTGAATAGGCCAGTGCTGTGTCTCAGATTGATTTCAGAGTCACATGTATTACCATTCTTCCTAATGGAGATCCTAGAAACTTCTGAGAAGTTCCAAATGACTGGCAAGGCTTTCCTGCTTTACTTCATACACATGTATGTTATCAATAATTACTTAGTTGACTCTTTAATTTATCCAAATTTGTGCAGGCATAATGGAAACTGACAATGCAATTTTCCATTGAAAATTGTAAATGGGTGACTAAGCTGAGTAATTCACCTCCCTCCCGTTCCTTTTGTACAGATATGCTACACCAGGATGGCTATACTTTGAAAATAGCTCATCTATATTCATTCACCCATGCGTATAAATTGATTTGCATGCTCATTTTGCGGTTTCCAAATATGCATTTGTTGCATAAAGTTTTTCATATCTAACCCCAAATGGCTCTTTTACCTCTTCCTCAAAAACTTAGCCGGTGTGAGCCAACCACACATGAAATTCAGATACTTGCAGGACTGGATTTCTATAGAAAATGCTAAAAGCTGGAGAGGGAAGGCTTAGATCTTGCCACTGGCCATAATTTCTAACTAGGATCTTGCTTTCATGGGTCAGATCCTTGAAATTACTCAGGGCAAGATTGAAATTAAGTGACAAGAATTTATTCAGACTATCCAGATTATTTACCAACTCATGATTTTTATGAGAACTAAAGGTATTCAGTAGAATAATTAGTTTATGGGTTGTGTCTTTTGCTTTTCCACAAATTAGCTATACCTTATTGGACCTTGTTTTCCTTAACTGTATACATATGATATTTCCAGTTTAAAAAATATATATATAGACACACCAAAGTTAAATCAATAATGTGATTTACCCCAGCAAATAATACTATCACTAAATTAAAGGCAATCTCCTGAAAAATATAAATATCTTTGTACAAGCTTAAAAAAAAAGTCTAACAAAATGTTTTGTGTCTATGACCATTTATAAATAGAAAATATTTTAAGTTAGGAAATTATCATTATGTTGATGGCTTTTGGTATTTACTGAGAATCTTTTATACATAATTAAAATTATATATTGTGTGAAGTAAAATTAATAGTATGTTTTTAAAATGCCCTAAGTAGTAATGTGCAAAAGGAGGAAGGGATTGATGTTTACTGATTGTCTACTACATACTGGTATTATCAAATTTACATGTTATCTCATTTAATTCTTACCACCACAAACCAGATTTGTTTAACTATCTTCATTTTACGTTTAGGAAAACTAAGGTCCAGAGAATCTGTGTAGTAAGGAGAGAATTTGAACACAGGCTTTATTTCCTCTACACCCCAGGCTTTCCCCTGTGTCCTCACCGTCAGACGTGGATGGACCTAGAGGGTGTCATAGAGTGAAGTAAGTCAGAAAGAGAAAAGCAAATATGGTATAATAACGCATGTATGTGGAATCTAGAAAAATGATATAGATGATCTTAGTTGCAAAGCATAAATAGAGACACAGACGTAAAGGGCAAATGTATGGATACCAAGGGGGAAGGGAGGGGGATGGGAGGAATTGGGAGACAGGATTGACACATATCCATTATTGATACTATGTATAAAATGGACAACTGATGGGAACATGCCCTATAGCACAGGGAACTCACCTAGTGCACTGTGGTGACCTAAATGGGAGGGAAGTCCAAAAGGGAGGGGATATCTATATGTGTATGGCTGATACATTTTGTTGTGCAGTGGAGGCTAACACAACATTGTAAAGCAACCATATTCCAATAAAAATTAATTAAAATAGAAAAAATTAAAATATCTTATGTAGACTCTCTGGAGTCATAGATACAAATGATCAAGAGTCAACCTATTTTTAGAAAACATACTAGCATTTGAGCTAGTGTCAAGCTTTGAGAGTATTTCTTTGATTTGGAGTCAAGTTTGCTTTAATTTGACTTTTGTATTTTTCTTTTTACCTCATCTCTTTTATGTATAGGTGAATGTATTTCCCAACTGAATGATATATTACTAGTAATGACGAGAAACCTCTAAATATGGTTTCCAGAGACTTTACAGGAAGACTGTAGGCAAACCTCAATACATAGAAGGTTCCTTGTTTTCTACTATTATTTTTGTCATCTGATCATTAGTGTGTTTCTGGTTTTATGTCTTTTCCTTCCACCCTATAAAAGAGTCATTTTTCTTTTTTACTGTTTCTTCTTCTCTTAGGGCTATATAACCTTTTGATTTTTTTCATTATATTTTAGCTTATTTTTCATCATAGAACATTCAAACAATATATCTACTAAGATGACAGTTATTGAAAAGAAGGAAGTATCTCATAGAATTCTATACTATTCTCTGCAAACCATAATTCTATGGATTTGTCCACATTTTAGCTAAATATATTTTTGGTGATATTTTAACTCAGAATTTACCCAGCTTAAGAAATGAATATTCATGTAAAAATGTGCCCCATGAAAATGTTTATTTAACCAATATTACTCTTTTCTCCTTTTCAAAAATGTATTGACAGTAGTTTCAGAAACATAATTTTTTTTTTTTTTTTTTTCTGTACATGGGCCTCTCACTGTTGTGGCCTCTCCCATTGCGGAGCACAGGCTCCGGACGCGCAGGCTCAGTGGCCATGGCTCACGGGCCCAGCCACTCGGCGGCATGTGGGATCCTCCCGGACCAGGGCATGAACCTGTGTCCCCTGCATCGGCAGGCGGACTCTCAACCACTGCGCCACCAGGGAAGCCCCAGAAACATCATTTTTAAAAAAGAGAAATAATACATAAAACACAAAGGAAAAGTACATTCTTAATTGTATAGTGTTAAGTACATATTACGCAGACTTTTCTTAAATCCTTAAACATTTCCAGGTAACTTAATTTGACATTGGGGTTGATTTCATAAATGACTCATAAAGGAAGTATATTTCTAGTTCTCCTCTTATATCACCAAACCTTCTGTAAATCCAAAATTGTAGTACAATATGCACATTTTTGGCCCTCCTTAGATTTCAAAACCCCCAAATAGGTATGTCATCAATTTTTCTTTGGGCAATATTTTTTTTCTCTGACTACTAACCATAGATTCCAGAAATAGTTCAGAAATCAAAATAGTTCTAATTTTTCCTAATCTTTTGATAATGATCCGAAAATATATCCAATTACATAACAAAGAAAAGATACTATGTTACAAAATGAAATTCTGAAGTAAAAATGGATCAATAACTTCAGCTGATTATAGTATCTAAGGTGATAATGTATCAGAGAGAAATTTTAAAACATTTATGACATGTAAAGTAGTATTTAGAGGCACTGAGCTTAGATATTAGGGATATATTTGTGATCAGACAGGCCTGGTCACTACTCTTGTGGGGCTTATAATCTATGAGTGAATGTAGACATGTAGAAGGTCAACTATAATGCAGAATGACCACTAATGATAGAGTACATGCAACTCAGACTGAGGAGGCAGAGAGAGCTTTCCAGAGGATAAGACAGCTAGCGTGAGACGTGAATAAGAGTCAGCTAAGGGAACAGGAAGGAGAAGAGAAAAGAGTATGCAAAATGAGACTGTGCCTCATTGAAGAGTTTAGAATTTGTGGTGCTCAGAGAAAAAATGGTAAAGGTGGCTAAATACAAGCTGCAAACTAAGCTTTGTAAGTCTTATAAGGGGCATGAATTTATCTTTTGAGTTTGTGGTGGAGTCATAAGAACAGGTAGTAATATAAGATTATGATTTTAGAAAGACCACTGTGACTACGTAGATCTTGGATGGAAAGCAAAATTGGAAATAAATAACTGTAGACCCATATGATACAAAGACATGTCAGGGTCTTGTAAGAAAGATCTATGACTGCCAATAGATTTAGACGTGTTTTGAAGACCGTTAGCTTCCACAGTGAGTAGAAACCCAATGAAAAGTGTAGATTTGTTCTTAGGAAATAAAAGGAGGCATAAAACTGAGTGATTAGAGTAAGGGCAAACTAATTGTCAAGTTAGGATGAAGAGGATGTGGAATGAAAGAGAAGGATTTATCAAGAGTGAAATTCAGAGGAAGATGTAGGTTGTAGATGCAGTTAAGAGAGTAATTGAAGGAAGCCAGGAGTGACATAAATGAAAATATCACAATAAAATTTTGGCTAATTTTTGCAAGCAGCTAGATTTAGGCAGGCATGAATATTCTAGAGACTGTTCAATATGTTCTCTCTTGTGGGACAAGATTTATTCATTAAGTTTCACCAGTCTAAAATTAATATCCCTCAGGACTTTCCCCCTTCCTTTGATTTGTTTCCATGCTTACCAAGCACACTTTTCATTTTAATCCAAACTTCCAGTTATCTTGGCACAAGAAAAGTGTTTCTCTAGATGGGCAAAGAAGTGATTCTCCCAGTTACTGATAGTCCTCTCATTTCAAAATAATACATTTACATAAAAATTCATAGATGAAGAAAAAAAAAAAACAGCAACATACTGTACTCCCAAATCCCCTTTTTTTTTTTTTTGCGGTACGCGGGCCTCTCACTGTTGTGGCCTCTCCCGTTGCGGAGCACAGGCTCTGGACGCGCAGGTTCAGCGGCCATGGCTCACGGGCCCAGCCGCTCTGCGGAATGCGGGATCCTCCCGGACCGGGGCACGACCCCGTGTCTCCTGCATAGGCAGGCAGACTCTCAACCACTGTGCCACCAGGGAAGCCCCCAAAATCCCTTTTTAATAAATGTTTATTTATAAGATCATGTACTTTAAAGTTACTTTCATGAAACTTGATATTCTAAAATGTTCATAAGTTTTAAAATATGTATATTTTGCCATGTTATAAAATATCAACTAGGGCAGTGAAATGCCCAAAGAAAATGCAAAACATTGTGAAAAGGGAGAGAGTAGGGAATGAGGAGCCCCCAAAGTCAGAAATAACCTGTATGTACAGCAAACATTTATTTAGTGGCTGCTGTGTCTCTTTTGGGCTCTGCATATTTCCTTTGTTTTTTCACCCAGAATCTGTTTATTTATGCTGTCCTTTTTAACCTATGTAGGACTTTGCTCATGGTGGGTGTATGAGCAGCAGTTTCCCTGGTATCAGTTCCACCATCCATGGGAGAGGTAGCCAGGCTCTGAGCTAGGGCTTCCCTGCTTCACCTCCAGAAACTGGGAGATATGGCTGAGCTTTTTTCAAGTTTTCTTTAAAAACCAAGAAATGAGAGTCCATCTAGGGTAAAGGCAAATAACTACTTAATTGTAATACATCTAGTTTATCTGGTTATCTTTTGCAAAGATAGATTTTTTGAATTAGAATTTCTTCCATGTCTCATATAGCCACCCAAAATCCTGTGTGGAGGTAGACTATAACCAAATAAATCAATTTTAAATAGAATATTTTGATGATTAAATGTGATACTAAGTTTTGGAAAGTAAATTTCAAGAAAAGTTTTAATAAGCTACCATAATTCATCTGTATTCTCTTCTCATTCTGGAGTATTTAGTGATTAGAATCATATGTGAAACTGACCTTGAAACAGTGCTCTCAATGGTATATAATCTCTATTTTAGTTTGTAATGTGCTACAGGTTAACTAATAAAAGTAAAGCAGTTAAACAAAGATCTCACATTACTTCAGTGGTATGTCTTAGCTTGGCCCATTAGCTAATGTCAGTAATTTCACTTTGGTAAATCAGTTTTTCAGAAATGCGTAGTTCCTTCAAGACCCTCTATACAGTTGACCCTTGGATGATGAAGATTGGTGTTCTAACCATCTGCACAGTTGAAAATTAGAGTACAACTTATAGTGAGCCCTCTGTATGTAAGGTCCTCTGCATCCACTGTTCTGCATCCGTGGATTCAACCAACTGTGGATAGTGTAGTACTGTAGTATTTACTATTGAAAAAAATCCACATATAGGTGAGCCCACGCAGCTCAAACCCATGTTGTTCAAGAGTCAACTGTACTTATATGTTGTTTTACCTTATGAGCGCTGCACATAAGAGAAGTTCAAGTGAGTAGAATTTAGGGATACTCCTGGATAGTTATAAGTAAAACCTCTCCTCTTCCTCCTTTTTTAAGTTCATTAAATTCACCAGTTTCTTCAACTGGAGGAGTCATATATGAATGCTTGAACTCATTATTAATTTGTCACAAAATCAAGAATTTACTAAGAAATGAAAATATCTTTGAAAATGTCCAAGTTATAGAATCTGTAGAATTTTGGAGTTAGAAGAGACCATGAAGAGATATACTACAACTTTTTTAGAGATGAACAAACTGAGACAAAGAGAACTTGGAGAATTTTCCAAGTGACAAAACTAGTTTCATAGCCAGAGCTAGAATACAGGCCCAGCACAATTTCCATCTTCCATTTTCAGGTAGCAAAGAAAATAACACTTCAAAAATTGTATTCCATCATCCTGTACACGTGATGTAATATTTCTGATGATGTGTGTCCTTTTGTTATTTTTTGGTTACATTTAAAGAGAATTCTTATCCCTATCTGGTCTGATTGGGTAACTTCCTTCTTAGGTACGTGGAAGAGGCTTTCAGATTCATAACAAAGCTCTTTGTATGCACTGGAAAATAAATGTGTTTTTCGTAGGGAAAGTCATTTTACCAAATTCATCATTATAGAAACCTCTTTGTATTTTGGAACACAAAAGCAGTGGTATACTATAGCAAATAAATCAAAACCCTCACAATATGGAGTAAGATTCTGTTTTTTAGGAAGGCATGTCAATTGATTGAAAGAGTACTTTCCTAGAAACACTACAGTTTAATAATGCTTCTGATTGTGTCATAAAAGAGTTTTTTTAGTGTATTGTGTCAGCTTTAGGAAATGTCATTAAATATAGCATTTTATTTTTTCAAATCAAGAATGCTGCCCATATTAATAGCATGATTGGGGGAGAGTTTATTTTTTAAATAATGTGTGCCATGCCTAAATTTTGATAAAATGAAATTCAAATGTTCAGTCTGAGAGTACTAGTTGAAAAGAAGAAAAAAAAGATACTCCTAAAGAAGAAAAAAAAAAGTACTCCTAATTGGTCTCCCTTTAGGGGAGCTTGATAAAACTGGTGTAAGAGATCAAAGCCTAAGTGATCCATTCATTACATAATAAATGTGTTGGTCTGTTTTTTTTTTAATTTTAAGTATAGTATAATACAATAATGAAATTAAGTTTGCAGATAAAAGACTTGCACATGCTCTTTTAGCAAATTGCTGTTTTGGAAAGCCACCAACAGAATGATGTTCTAAGTTTGATTTTTTGCTCCGGCTTGCGTTTGAACTCTTGCTTATTAAAGTTTTAGCAACACAATGGCCTTTTCTAGGAAAACGACTTATCCTTTTTGTTTTCAGTGAATCTACCATTGTGCATATGTGGTTGGAACCATATGGAGGCAGTAAACTTGATTCAAGCTTTACTCTGTTTAGTACACAAAGCATTCATTCAGCCCTGAAGATATGCTAAAACAAAACACAAAACCTATTCATCCACCAAATCATGAAAGACATTATAATCCTCTTTAGCCCTCATCACATTTTCCAATGTTCTTTGGGCTGTAAGCTCTGGCATCCCTGCAAGTTCCACTCTGTTGCTTTATACCCTACTTTCAAATTATAATTTGTGCCCGGTCTAACATGTATCAGAAGCGAGGCATGTGTCTGGTATGGAAATGGAAGAATAAAGGAGTAATTAAGTAGTGACCACTATATTGTTTTGATCATTTCTCATCTTTTGTAAATAATGACCATTGTTTTTAGTCTTTAATTTTTGACTTGAAATTAGCAAAGCACATTGAGTTTGTAGAATTAAGGTACAATTTTTTCCCAAAGTATTTATTTGTAGTATTAATATCAAATAAATTAGGAAATTAACAAACAAAACACCTAATCTCCTTTATTTCTACTTCTTTCCTCATTGTTTCAATCCTGTACTAGGCATCTAGTCCTCCACCACAGAGCCGCATTTCCTGGATCCTTTTATCTGCTTCCAAAAATGGTTGCATTATCCCTTTGCACCTTACTCTTTTTGTCTATAAAGTAGTAATAATGTTAGCAACTTCAGAGAATGTAGGGATTGAATGAAATAATTCATTCTTTCAAAAAATGTTTTCTTAGCGCTTGCTGTATGCTGAGTACCCATGTAGATGCTAAGCCATGTAAAGACAAAACCCTGCTCTTTTGGATATTTTCAGGTGATGAGGCAGGTGATAAATAAATCTATAGGGGTATTATATAATGTAGTATGATGCCCGAAAATGGCTAGTGCTATGAAGAAAATTAAAGCAGGATAGGGGCATAGAGAATGCATAAGGGGCATTATTATTTTAGGTAGGTTGATCACATTAGGCCTTCTGAGAAGGTGACATTTGAGTGAACATAAACATGCAATTCTGAGGTAAAATGCTCTGGCCTGCGGTGGGAGTGTGCTTGAACGCTCAGGGGAGAGCACGGAGGCCAGAGCGATTGAACAGAGTGGGCAAAGAGGAGGTAGAGAGACAGTTTGATGTGATAACTGGAATCCAGATTACATAGAATTTGATGGACAACATCCACTTGAAATTTTATTCTAAATTCAATAAGACCCCATTGAAGTATTTGAAAAAGGGAATGATATTGTTTCTGTTTCAACACTCTAGAGAGAGTAGATCGTAGGTACACAGGAGAGGGAGTAGAGGGACCATTCTACTGGCAGATGTGACGATAGGCTGGAGTGGTAGTGGAGGAGGTGGGAAGAACTGGTTTATGTTAGTACATTTTTCTGAAAGTAGAGCTGACAGGATTTGCTGGTTTGTATAGTAGGGTGGGAGTGAAAGAGAAGAATCAGAGATGACTCCAAAAGGACTGACCTGAGTATCTGGATGACTGGAGGGGTCCTTTCCTGGAGGAACAGTGGGGAAGGAGTGCTGAGCCCTGTGCTTGTCATGTAGGAGATGTGCCATAAGCATGGCTTCTTTTCTCTGTTACTCCAGTCTACTCCTTCAGCCCCGTACAAACCTCCTCACTCCCAATGATCTTTCATTGTAAAATAAGCTCGGAGAAGGTAAGGGTCATATCTGTTAAGCCTAATGTTGAATATCTACTGTTTATTGCACATAATAGGGATTCAATAAATATTTATTGAATAAATAAATGAGAGTGATTATAGTGGACCAAAAAAGATAAAGTAATACGGATTAATGAATTATCTAGCTAGTATGGTGTTTGTCTTCCTCTGTCAACTCTTAGATACCACACTAGCAAATTGCACAAAGGAGTAATACCAGTAATGGGGGTCTGCAGGCATGCTGGAGGAATGTTTTAGTCTTCTTCAGTTTAAAGCATTTGAACACATACTTTGCTACAACAGTTAAGCTGTCAGTGTAAGCCTCTTTTTTTTTTTTGTGGTACGCGGGCCTCTCACTGTTGTGGCCTCTCCCACTGTGGAGCACAGGCTCCGGACGCGCAGTCTCAGCGGCCACGGCTCATGGGCTGAGCCGCTCCGCGGCATGTGGGATCCTCCCGGACCAGGGCACGAACCCGTGTCCCCTGCATCAGCAGGCGGACTCTCAACCACTGCACCACCAGGGAAGCCCCTGTAAGACTTTTTACAGAATATTTTCCGATAAGTTACTAGGTGTCTTAGTCAATTTTAGTTTTAATTTTCTGGGAAGACCTTACTATCATTACTAGTCCAAACATATTTTTGTATTCACTTTTTGACTACTAAATATGATCTAAGAACTGTAGTTTCTAACAATTGGCTAACTGCATTTAATTCGTTCCCTTCTTAATTAATTTTACAAATATTTATTGAATTGATACTGCACTATGTGTACAAATCAAAGTCCTTGTTTTTAAGGGATTAACGTTATTGTGGTAGGTGTGTGTAGTGTACAGAATTTTGTAAAATACTTTGAAATGCCACTAATTTACCTGCAGGACATTAAAAATGTTTTTCTGTTATCAATACCACTTTGCTGAAGTTTTATTTTCTCATCATAACATTAATAGTTCTTTTTTAATGGCACATTTAAATATGTGCCAGGCACATTCTAAACACTACACATGCATATCCTCGTGCAATCATGTACTTGATAGCATTTATCTAAGTTGTGTCCAGCAAAAGCTCCATTTTGAAAATCTGGTTAGAATCAAACATGGTAAGGGGTGAATTCAATCCATTACCTTTGAAGTATTAAAAATATGACTTGTGAATGAACAAATGCAAATCCTTTTAGCACGTTCATTAATGTAAAAGGCAGTTTGAATATGGAAGATTTTCTTTGGATGCTACATGAGAAATGGCTCCTCTATTTCAACAACCTATTTGCAGTGACATTCTAGTTGGTACAGGTGGTCTTAATTTTGGAATGAGAACATTCATTCAAACACAGCTGAAATATATCTGACCTTAGTGTTTTCTCTGTGTGTGTGTGTGTGTGTGTATTGTTGAGTAACAGTTTAATACGTATCAGCATTGTCTGTGTCTAATAAACTTATTGAGGTTTTTGGACCAAATACCCCATTTAAAATGTTTATGTTACAGTTAATAAGCAGGGTTAAATAAGGAAGGGATGCAGTAACATGCTAACTTTCAACAAATTGGAAGGATTCCTTGGTGTAGACATAAACATGTGGTCTGTCTTCCTCTGGCTGCTACTGATGATGACCCTGCTTCTATTTCCAGACCAGCCTTGGCTTTTCTGGAGAGTACATTTCCTCTGAAACTCCTTTTTGATTTCTTATGAAAATTCAGAAATCTTCATGGCACTTTAAACTATAAATACATATAATGTATTTTATTTAAGAAAGTGTGTTTGTTATATCTTGGCTCTCAGAAATATTGCTCAGGTTGTTCTAAATTAAAATTGTCTAAATTAAAATGTTTTCCCCTTTATATGTTTAAAATTTAGAGATATTTCCTTGGAGAAAAAGTTGGTCACAAAATTGAATAAACACAATTTTTAAAAAATGTGTATTTGAAGGAATCGTGGCATATTTCTATGCACAGTGTACAAACTTAATCATATATTTAAAATATTGCAACTTTTAAAATTCTATGATAAATAAAAAAGAAAGAAAAGTCCTCATCAACTCATTTTCCTACAGAGTGGGTAATTAGAACAGAGACAGAGAAACTCCACCTCTCTACTAGCCCATTCATGATGCTTACTTCCTACTTTTGTGAGATTGGTAAAACCTTGGTCATGTAAAAAATCCTAATTTCAAGGGAATGGTAGTTGTTTTTTCTTTCCAGCTTGCGCAAGTAGTTGAAGGTAATATAGAGGGAGGTTAGAGTGTTTGCTGACCGAGCCCTTACTCAGCCAGTTAGTTACCAAGATCTCTGTTTCAGAACAAATCTTAAGCACAGTTTCCCCAACTTTGAGATAAGGAGGTTGCCCTAGGTGATTTCTGAGATTTTGTTTTTCTAGCCCTAGAATCCTGAAGCTATTGATTTGATGAAGGCCAGAAACTAGGTAAATGCATATCTGGGATGTGAACTCAGGTTTTCTGTTTTTTATTCCAGGGCTCCTTTCCATTATGACTGCTACCTTTACACTAATTAAATACGTGAAAAATAAATACATATGTACATGCAAACACAGATATTACATACACACAGGATTTAAGCTGGCTTAAGCTAGTCTTGTGCTTATTCAAAATGATTCAGCTTGTTTGGCAAGGACAACCAGCCCACCTTCTCTTACCTCATCCCAGCTCAGAAATTTCTATCCAGTCTCTTCCTGGAAGAAGATGTGAGATGATAGTTTCCTCTAAGTTTGTATTCTTTAAGCAGAGCGCACACACATATTTGTAGCATTGTGCCACAAAAACCAGGCATTAAAAAAAAAAAATTTACCTCCACTTGTCTCCCACATACTGCCCATTTATCATCTTTCCAGAGAAGTGATTGTTTTATTTTCTCTGTCTTCATTTTAGTCATGGAACCTCAGTATTTATACTAATATATCTCCTTGTAGAATCTGCTCACTATTCATTATCAGTCTTACACATTCCACATACCCAAGACACTCCTCCTCTATAATAACTGCCTTATTCACCAGTGTATGGTCTTTGAAGAATATAACCTATTTAAATGTTTATCTGCTAAAATCATCTGAAATTTTTATAAAGCTAAAAGTTATTACCTCTGAGGTCTTTTCCTACTGTGAGAGAGTGGACCAGGATGACAGTGTGGAGATGAAAGCATGCAAGGCTTTGAAGCAGCTGAGGCCTTTTCTGAGTCATACAGGAGTTATTGCTGTGAATCTCTGAGCTGCCCTACTCCACATAAAGCCAGGACCTGTCTGCAGTTGCATTTATCCTTAACTGAAAGATAAACTACTAGAAGGGGTGCAGCATTTATTTAAAATCCAGTGATACCTTCTAAGATTCCCCCACCTTCAAATGTGGTCTCTGAGGTGTAAGCCCCTCTGAGCTGTTATCCTTTCTCTTCCCCTAATTCATGGTGTGACATTGGGGTAATAATTATTCCTCTCTGTGCCTCAGTGTCCTTATCTGGAAAACTAGAAGATGGGACTCAATGACCACTAAGATCCTTTTCAGCTTGACAATTTATTATACCCCTGTTTAGGCCCTTTTTTCAGCCCTTAAAGCAATGCAGCTCTCCCCCAAATTGATAATAAGTGACATATTGATTGATAGTGTAGGCCTCAGTGTAAATGCTCATATCAGTATATTTCTTTTCTAAAATGATCATTTATATTCAAGATTATTACTCTGTTTCTCTTAAACTGAATGCAAACATTTTTCTTCAAGCTTGAGTGACTTTAATATTTAAAACTGAAAATCATACTGAGAATGAATTTTGAAGAAAAGAATAAAAAGCCCAATATAACCACATCACTGTTCATGTTTGATTACCAAGTAAGGTTCAGGTTATTTTGTATCCTGTGCTTGCTGTAGTTTTTACAGAGTTAATTTTGCAGTTGTTGTTCTTGTATATCATTTAAAACCCTGTTTTGAATGTATGCTTTTAAAAAACTCAGATGTGTATATTATATGTGTAATTTATGTTCTCTGTAGCTTTGGTAAGTATCTGCTAATATTTATTGAGCATTTTCTGGATGCATGGCACAGAGCTAATGCATTCTCCAGTAGTGAACTGCATCTAAATTAGTAATTCTCCTTATGGAAGACACAGTTTAGAAATCATTTCTCTGAATATGATGAGGTTTGTTAGAGTAGTTAGGTCTTTGGCTTACACTTTCTGCTCTACCTCTTTGGCTATGTCCCTCTGCCTTGGAAAGGAAAACCTTGATAAACTCATATAATGTAGGGATCTGTGCCAACCTGAATGCTTGTTGACTAGGTGTTCAAATATAGTTGGGAAACTCGAGTGTACTTTTTTCTCCATATTTAAGTCAGAGATATTGCAGGTTTGATTCCAGACCACTGCAATAAAGTGAATATCACAATAAAACAAATCACATGAATTTTCTAGTTTCCCAGTGCATATAAAAGTTATGTTTACACTATGCTGTAGTCTGATAAGTGTATAATAGCATTATGTCTAAGAAACAATGTACATACCTTAATTTAAAAATAATTTGTTGCTAAAAATGCTAACCATCATCTAAGCCTTCAGCAAGTCATAATCTTTTTGCAGTTGTAACATGAAAGATAACTGATCACAGATCACCGTAACAAATATAATAATAATGAAAAAGTTTTAAATATTGTGAGAATTACCAAAATGTGATACAGAGATATGAAGTGAGCAAATGCTGTTGGAAAAATAGCACTGATACACTTGCTCGACGCAGGATTGCCACAAACCTACAACTTGTAAAAAAAAGAAAAAAAAAAAGAAGAGAAGAAGCAATATCTGCAAAGTGCTATAAAGCAAAAAGCAGTAAAACAAGATATGAATGTATGTTTTTTCTTCTAATGAGTCTATTCCTTGAAGAACAGAAGGTGAAATACAACTGACGTTTAGCCTCAATGTAGTTCATTAAATGGAGTATTGAGTATTTATTAGTGAAACTTAGTATAAGAGGGCAAGCTCTAAAATGAGACTGCCTGGGTTCAGCTCTCAGACAGTGATCAGGTTATTTAACCTCTTTGAGTCTCAGTCTTCTCACCTGTGCATAAAGACAGTGACAGTCCCTATCTTGAAAAGAGGCAGTAAATGATGAACATGGAATGCTTTCTACTGCATCTGGTACAGACAAAGAACATGGTAAACAAAATCTAAACTCTTTTTTTAGATATTGTTAGTGTGTATTTTGGGAATCGAAACGGGTTTTCTGGAAAGATGAGTTATAAGTAGTGAAGGTAGGAAAATAGAAAGGTGTTGAAGATTAAAATATATACCATTTAAATGACAAAAATTTGCAAGGTGCTTGGGGTTCCCCTCTTCAACATAATCATAAACCTTTCTTCTTGCCAATGAATGGCTCAGAGACCAGAGAAGGACATCCTCTATATAATTATTTTTGTGAAAAATCCTTTGTTAATAATGTGTTGAGGAGCCTATTGTAGATTGTAAGATGGTCTGGAGCACACTTTGTTATGTGGAATCTAAAATTGTCCTGGCATTCCACTTACATGGTAATTTTACCAGGAATGAACAATACTCTAGCATGAGCTGTGGGTGTGCTGGCGTCTTATACAGTGGGGCTGACAAAGAATTTAGATGACAGTCTGAGAATTCAAAAGAATCATGACAGGTTGGAGAAATAAGCCTTAATTAGTAGAATAACATTACATTGAAACAAAGATTCGGCCACTAACTAATGAAAGGAAGGTATGAAGGGCTGACTTAATGAAAGTATAAAAAACATATCTAAGGATCAAAGGGGACCTCAAATAGAAGATAAAGAGGCAAGTTAGTAGTATATATTTTTATGTGATGAAAAATCTTGGGGGCAATGTGTGTTGGGAAAAGCCGAGACTAACCGTATAAATATACATATAGCATGCATTATTTGGGCTCCATTCTCATTTAGTTAAACGAAGGAATTAGGCTCTCCTTTCTTTATGGTGCCTTCCAACCTAAATAGTCTATGATTAATTCCCTTATAAACCATTAATATGTAGCTATTTTCTCCTATAACCAGCATTTACCTTTCCCTAACTTAAAGGCACTCATTTCTAATACATGTATATTTCAAATATTTTCCTGTTCCTTGATGCTTTTTTTACCTGTTCGTTATATGTCCTCTGTATTTGACTGTCCTGTGTGTGTTATTTGATTTATTTATTTTTTAATACTTAAAAAAAAAAATTTGGCTGCACTGGGTCCTCATCGAGGCAC